>NC_142770.1:22552994-22873494 GCF_988280905.1 Pimephales promelas | reverse complement strand
CTTAGCTCTTTTAGTGGTGTTGTTCACACACTCTTAGCTCTTTTAGTGGTGTTGTTCACACACTCTTAGCTCTTTTAGTGGTCTAGTTCATACACTCTTAGCTCTTTTAGTGGTGTTGTTCACACACTCTTAGCTCTTTTAGTGGTGTTGTTCACACACTCTTAGCTCTTTTAGTGGTCTAGTTCATACACTCTTAGCTCTTTTAGTGGTGTTGTTCACACACTCTTAGCTCTTTTAGTGGTGTTGTTCACACACTCTTAGCTCTTTTAGTGGTGTTGTTCACACACTCTTAGCTCTTTTAGTGGTGTTGTTCACACACTCTTAGCTCTTTTAGTGGTGTTCACACACTCTTAGCTCTTTTAGTGGTGTTGTTCACACACTCTTAGCTCTTTTAGTGGTGTTGTGCACACACTCTTAGCTCTTTTAGTGGTGTTGTTCACACACTCTTAGCTCTTTTAGTGGTCTAGTTCACACACTCTTAGCTCTTTTAGTGGTGTTGTTCACACACTCTTAGCTCTTTTAGTGGTGTTGTTCACACACTCATAGCTCTTTTAGTGGTCTAGTTCACACACTCTTAGCTCTTTTAGTGGTGTTGTTCACACACTCTTAGCTCTTTTAGTGGTCTAGTTCATACACTCTTAGCTCTTTTAGTGGTGTTGTTCACACACTCTTAGCTCTTTTAGTGGTGTTGTTCACACACTCTTAGCTCTTTTAGTGGTCTAGTTCACACACTCTTAGCTCTTTTAGTGGTGTTGTTCACACACTCTTAGCTCTTTTAGTGGTCTAGTTCACACACTCTTAGCTCTTTTAGTGGTGTTGTTCACACACTCTTAGCTCTTTTAGTGGTGTTGTTCACACACTCTTAGCTCTTTTAGTGGTCTAGTTCACACACTCTTAGCTCTTTTAGTGGTGTTGTTCACACACTCTTAGCTCTTTTAGTGGTGTTGTTCACACACTCTTAGCTCTTTTAGTGGTGTTGTTCACACACTCTTAGCTCTTTTAGTGGTCTAGTTCACACACTCTTAGCTCTTTTAGTGGTCTAGTTCACACACTCTTAGCTCTTTTAGTGGTCTAGTTCACACACTCTTAGCTCTTTTAGTGGTGTTGTTCACACACTCTTAGCTCTTTTAGTGGTGTTGTTCACACACTCTTAGCTCTTTTAGTGGTCTAGTTCACACACTCTTAGCTCTTTTAGTGGTGTTGTTCACACACTCTTAGCTCTTTTAGTGGTGTTGTTCACACACTCTTAGCTCTTTTAGTGGTCTAGTTCACACACTCTTAGCTCTTTTAGTGGTGTTGTTCACACACTCTTAGCTCTTTTAGTGGTGTTGTTCACACACTCTTAGCTCTTTTAGTGGTGTTGTTCACACACTCTTAGCTCTTTTAGTGGTGTTGTTCACACACTCTTAGCTCTTTTAGTGGTCTAGTTCATACACTCTTAGCTCTTTTAGTGGTGTTGTTCACACACTCTTAGCTCTTTTAGTGGTGTTGTTCACACACTCTTAGCTCTTTTAGTGGTGTTGTTCACACACTCTTAGCTCTTTTAGTGGTGTTGTTCACACACTCTTAGCTCTTTTACTGGTGTTGTTCACACACTCGTAGCTCTTTTAGTGGTGTTGTTCACACACTCTTAGCTCTTTTAGTGGTCTAGTTCACACACTCTTAGCTCTTTTAGTGGTGTTGTTCACACACTCTTAGCTCTTTTAGTGGTGTTGTTCACACACTCTTAGCTCTTTTAGTGGTCTAGTTCATACACTCTTAGCTCTTTTAGTGGTGTTGTTCACACACTCTTAGCTCTTTTAGTGGTGTTGTTCACACACTCTTAGCTCTTTTAGTGGTGTTGTTCACACACTCTTAGCTCTTTTAGTGGTGTTCACACACTCTTAGCTCTTTTAGTGGTGTTGTTCACACACTCTTAGCTCTTTTAGTGGTGTTGTTCACACACTCTTAGCTCTTTTAGTGGTCTAGTTCACACACTCTTAGCTCTTTTAGTGGTGTTGTTCACACACTCTTAGCTCTTTTAGTGGTCTAGTTCACACACTCTTAGCTCTTTTAGTGGTGTTGTTCACACACTCTTAGCTCTTTTAGTGATCTAGTTCACACACTCTTAGCTCTTTTAGTGGTCTAGTTCACACACTCTTAGCTCTTTTAGTGGTGTTGTTCACACACTCTTAGCTCTTTTAGTGGTGTTGTTCACACACTCTTAGCTCTTTTAGTGGTCTAGTTCACACACTCTTAGCTCTTTTAGTGGTGTTGTTCACACACTCTTAGCTCTTTTAGTGGTCTAGTTCACACACTCTTAGCTCTTTTAGTGGTGTTGTTCACACACTCTTAGCTCTTTTAGTGGTGTTGTTCACACACTCTTAGCTCTTTTAGTGGTGTTGTTCACACACTCTTAGCTCTTTTAGTGGTCTAGTTCACACACTCTTAGCTCTTTTAGTGGTCTAGTTCACACACTCTTAGCTCTTTTAGTGGTCTAGTTCACACACTCTTAGCTCTTTTAGTGGTCTAGTTCACACACTCTTAGCTCTTTTAGTGGTGTTGTTCACACACTCTTAGCTCTTTTAGTGGTGTTGTTCACACACTCTTAGCTCTTTTAGTGGTCTAGTTCACACACTCTTAGCTCTTTTAGTGGTGTTGTTCACACACTCTTAGCTCTTTTAGTGGTGTTGTTCACACACTCTTAGCTCTTTTAGTGGTGTTGTTCACACACTCTTAGCTCTTTTAGTGGTCTAGTTCATACACTCTTAGCTCTTTTAGTGGTGTTGTTCACACACTCTTAGCTCTTTTAGTGGTGTTGTTCACACACTCTTAGCTCTTTTAGTGGTCTAGTTCACACACTCTTAGCTCTTTTAGTGGTGTTGTTCACACACTCTTAGCTCTTTTAGTGGTCTAGTTCACACACTCTTAGCTCTTTTAGTGGTGTTGTTCACACACTCTTAGCTCTTTTAGTGGTCTAGTTCACACACTCTTAGCTCTTTTAGTGGTGTTGTTCACACACTCTTAGCTCTTTTAGTGGTGTTGTTCACACACTCTTAGCTCTTTTAGTGGTGTTGTTCACACACTCTTAGCTCTTTTAGTGGTCTAGTTCACACACTCTTAGCTCTTTTAGTGGTCTAGTTCACACACTCTTAGCTCTTTTAGTGGTCTAGTTCACACACTCTTAGCTCTTTTAGTGGTCTAGTTCACACACTCTTAGCTCTTTTAGTGGTGTTGTTCACACACTCTTAGCTCTTTTAGTGGTGTTGTTCACACACTCTTAGCTCTTTTAGTGGTCTAGTTCATACACTCTTAGCTCTTTTAGTGGTGTTGTTCACACACTCTTAGCTCTTTTAGTGGTGTTGTTCACACACTCTTAGCTCTTTTAGTGGTCTAGTTCACACACTCTTAGCTCTTTTAGTGGTGTTGTTCACACACTCTTAGCTCTTTTAGTGGTCTAGTTCACACACTCTTAGCTCTTTTAGTGGTGTTGTTCACACACTCTTAGCTCTTTTAGTGGTCTAGTTCACACACTCTTAGCTCTTTTAGTGGTGTTGTTCACACACTCTTAGCTCTTTTAGTGGTGTTGTTCACACACTCTTAGCTCTTTTAGTGGTGTTGTTCACACACTCTTAGCTCTTTTAGTGGTCTAGTTCACACACTCTTAGCTCTTTTAGTGGTCTAGTTCACACACTCTTAGCTCTTTTAGTGGTCTAGTTCACACACTCTTAGCTCTTTTAGTGGTCTAGTTCACACACTCTTAGCTCTTTTAGTGGTGTTGTTCACACACTCTTAGCTCTTTTAGTGGTGTTGTTCACACACTCTTAGCTCTTTTAGTGGTCTAGTTCACACACTCTTAGCTCTTTTAGTGGTGTTGTTCACACACTCTTAGCTCTTTTAGTGGTGTTGTTCACACACTCTTAGCTCTTTTAGTGGTGTTGTTCACACACTCTTAGCTCTTTTAGTGGTGTTGTTCACACACTCTTAGCTCTTTTAGTGGTGTTGTTCACACACTCTTAGCTCTTTTAGTGGTCTAGTTCACACACTCTTAGCTCTTTTAGTGGTGTTGTTCACACACTCTTAGCTCTTTTAGTGGTCTAGTTCACACACTCTTAGCTCTTTTAGTGGTGTTGTTCACACACTCTTAGCTCTTTTAGTGGTGTTCACACACTCTTAGCTCTTTTAGTGGTGTTGTTCACACACTCTTAGCTCTTTTAGTGGTGTTGTTCACACACTCTTAGCTCTTTTAGTGGTGTTGTTCACACACTCTTAGCTCTTTTAGTGGTGTTCACACACTCTTAGCTCTTTTAGTGGTGTTGTTCACACACTCTTAGCTCTTTTAGTGGTCTAGTTCACACACTCTTAGCTCTTTTAGTGGTGTTGTTCACACACTCTTAGCTCTTTTAGTGGTCTAGTTCACACACTCTTAGCTCTTTTAATGGTGTTGTTCACACACTCTTAGCTCTTTTAGTGGTGTTGTTCACACACTCTTAGCTCTTTTAGTGGTGTTGTTCACACACTCTTAGCTCTTTTAGTGGTGTTGTTCACACACTCTTAGCTCTTTTAGTGGTGTTGTTCACACACTCTTAGCTCTTTTAGTGGTGTTGTTCACACACTCTTAGCTCTTTTAGTGGTCTAGTTCACACACTCTTAGCTCTTTTAGTGGTGTTGTTCACACACTCTTAGCTCTTTTAGTGGTCTAGTTCACACACTCTTAGCTCTTTTAGTGGTGTTGTTCACACACTCTTAGCTCTTTTAGTGGTGTTCACACACTCTTAGCTCTTTTAGTGGTGTTGTTCACACACTCTTAGCTCTTTTAGTGGTGTTGTTCACACACTCTTAGCTCTTTTAGTGGTGTTGTTCACACACTCTTAGCTCTTTTAGTGGTGTTCACACACTCTTAGCTCTTTTAGTGGTGTTGTTCACACACTCTTAGCTCTTTTAGTAGTCTAGTTCACACACTCTTAGCTCTTTTAGTGGTGTTCACACACTCTTAGCTCTTTTAGTGGTGTTGTTCACACACTCTTAGCTCTTTTAGTGGTCTAGTTCACACACTCTTAGCTCTTTTAGTGGTGTTGTTCACACACTCTTAGCTCTTTTAGTGGTCTAGTTCACACACTCTTAGCTCTTTTAGTGGTGTTGTTCACACACTCTTAGCTCTTTTAGTGGTGTTGTTCACACACTCTTAGCTCTTTTAGTGGTCTAGTTCATACACTCTTAGCTCTTTTAGTGGTGTTGTTCACACACTCTTAGCTCTTTTAGTGGTGTTGTTCACACACTCTTAGCTCTTTTAGTGGTGTTGTTCACACACTCTTAGCTCTTTTAGTGGTGTTGTTCACACACTCTTAGCTCTTTTACTGGTGTTGTTCACACACTCTTAGCTCTTTTAGTGGTGTTGTTCACACACTCTTAGCTCTTTTAGTGGTCTAGTTCACACACTCTTAGCTCTTTTAGTGGTGTTGTTCACACACTCTTAGCTCTTTTAGTGGTGTTGTTCACACACTCTTAGCTCTTTTAGTGGTCTAGTTCATACACTCTTAGCTCTTTTAGTGGTGTTGTTCACACACTCTTAGCTCTTTTAGTGGTGTTGTTCACACACTCTTAGCTCTTTTAGTGGTGTTGTTCACACACTCTTAGCTCTTTTAGTGGTGTTCACACACTCTTAGCTCTTTTAGTGGTGTTGTTCACACACTCTTAGCTCTTTTAGTGGTGTTGTTCACACACTCTTAGCTCTTTTAGTGGTCTAGTTCACACACTCTTAGCTCTTTTAGTGGTGTTGTTCACACACTCTTAGCTCTTTTAGTGGTGTTGTTCACACACTCATAGCTCTTTTAGTGGTCTAGTTCACACACTCTTAGCTCTTTTAGTGGTGTTGTTCACACACTCTTAGCTCTTTTAGTGGTCTAGTTCATACACTCTTAGCTCTTTTAGTGGTGTTGTTCACACACTCTTAGCTCTTTTAGTGGTCTAGTTCACACACTCTTAGCTCTTTTAGTGGTGTTGTTCACACACTCTTAGCTCTTTTAGTGGTCTAGTTCACACACTCTTAGCTCTTTTAGTGGTGTTGTTCACACACTCTTAGCTCTTTTAGTGGTGTTGTTCACACACTCTTAGCTCTTTTAGTGGTCTAGTTCACACACTCTTAGCTCTTTTAGTGGTGTTGTTCACACACTCTTAGCTCTTTTAGTGGTGTTGTTCACACACTCTTAGCTCTTTTAGTGGTGTTGTTCACACACTCTTAGCTCTTTTAGTGGTCTAGTTCACACACTCTTAGCTCTTTTAGTGGTCTAGTTCACACACTCTTAGCTCTTTTAGTGGTCTAGTTCACACACTCTTAGCTCTTTTAGTGGTGTTGTTCACACACTCTTAGCTCTTTTAGTGGTGTTGTTCACACACTCTTAGCTCTTTTAGTGGTCTAGTTCACACACTCTTAGCTCTTTTAGTGGTGTTGTTCACACACTCTTAGCTCTTTTAGTGGTGTTGTTCACACACTCTTAGCTCTTTTAGTGGTGTTGTTCACACACTCTTAGCTCTTTTAGTGGTGTTGTTCACACACTCTTAGCTCTTTTAGTGGTCTAGTTCATACACTCTTAGCTCTTTTAGTGGTGTTGTTCACACACTCTTAGCTCTTTTAGTGGTGTTGTTCACACACTCTTAGCTCTTTTAGTGGTGTTGTTCACACACTCTTAGCTCTTTTAGTGGTGTTGTTCACACACTCTTAGCTCTTTTAGTGGTGTTGTTCACACACTCTTAGCTCTTTTAGTGGTCTAGTTCATACACTCTTAGCTCTTTTAGTGGTGTTGTTCACACACTCTTAGCTCTTTTAGTGGTGTTGTTCACACACTCTTAGCTCTTTTAGTGGTGTTGTTCACACACTCTTAGCTCTTTTAGTGGTCTAGTTCACACACTCTTAGCTCTTTTAGTGGTGTTGTTCACACACTCTTAGCTCTTTTAGTGGTCTAGTTCATACACTCTTAGCTCTTTTAGTGGTGTTGTTCACACACTCTTAGCTCTTTTAGTGGTGTTGTTCACACACTCTTAGCTCTTTTAGTGGTCTAGTTCATACACTCTTAGCTCTTTTAGTGGTGTTGTTCACACACTCTTAGCTCTTTTAGTGGTGTTGTTCACACACTCTTAGCTCTTTTAGTGGTGTTGTTCACACACTCTTAGCTCTTTCAGTGGTGTTGTTCACACACTCTTAGCTCTTTTAGTGGTGTTCACACACTCTTAGCTCTTTTAGTGGTGTTGTTCACACACTCTTAGCTCTTTTAGTGGTGTTGTTCACACACTCTTAGCTCTTTTAGTGGTGTTGTTCACACACTCTTAGCTCTTTTAGTGGTCTAGTTCACACACTCTTAGCTCTTTTAGTGGTGTTGTTCACACACTCTTAGCTCTTTTAGTGGTGTTGTTCACACACTCATAGCTCTTTTAGTGGTCTAGTTCACACACTCTTAGCTCTTTTAGTGGTGTTGTTCACACACTCTTAGCTCTTTTAGTGGTCTAGTTAATACACTCTTAGCTCTTTTAGTGGTGTTGTTCACACACTCTTAGCTCTTTTAGTGGTGTTGTTCACACACTCTTAGCTCTTTTAGTGGTCTAGTTCACACACTCTTAGCTCTTTTAGTGGTGTTGTTCACACACTCTTAGCTCTTTTAGTGGTCTAGTTCACACACTCTTAGCTCTTTTAGTGGTGTTGTTCACACACTCTTAGCTCTTTTAGTGGTGTTGTTCACACACTCTTAGCTCTTTTAGTGGTCTAGTTCACACACTCTTAGCTCTTTTAGTGGTGTTGTTCACACACTCTTAGCTCTTTTAGTGGTGTTGTTCACACACTCTTAGCTCTTTTAGTGGTGTTGTTCACACACTCTTAGCTCTTTTAGTGGTCTAGTTCACACACTCTTAGCTCTTTTAGTGGTCTAGTTCACACACTCTTAGCTCTTTTAGTGGTCTAGTTCACACACTCTTAGCTCTTTTAGTGGTCTAGTTCACACACTCTTAGCTCTTTTAGTGGTGTTGTTCACACACTCTTAGCTCTTTTAGTGGTGTTGTTCACACACTCTTAGCTCTTTTAGTGGTCTAGTTCACACACTCTTAGCTCTTTTAGTGGTGTTGTTCACACACTCTTAGCTCTTTTAGTGGTGTTGTTCACACACTCTTAGCTCTTTTAGTGGTGTTGTTCACACACTCTTAGCTCTTTTAGTGGTCTAGTTCACACACTCTTAGCTCTTTTAGTGGTCTAGTTCACACACTCTTAGCTCTTTTAGTGGTGTTGTTCACACACTCTTAGCTCTTTTAGTGGTCTAGTTCACACACTCTTAGCTCTTTTAGTGGTGTTGTTCACACACTCTTAGCTCTTTTAGTGGTGTTGTTCACACACTCTTAGCTCTTTTAGTGGTGTTGTTCACACACTCTTAGCTCTTTTAGTGGTGTTGTTCACACACTCTTAGCTCTTTTAGTGGTGTTGTTCACACACTCTTAGCTCTTTTAGTGGTGTTGTTCACACACTCTTAGCTCTTTTAGTGGTGTTGTTCACACACTCTTAGCTCTTTTAGTGGTCTAGTTCATACACTCTTAGCTCTTTTAGTGGTGTTGTTCACACACTCTTAGCTCTTTTAGTGGTGTTGTTCACACACTCTTAGCTCTTTTAGTGGTGTTGTTCACACACTCTTAGCTCTTTTAGTGGTGTTGTTCACACACTCTTAGCTCTTTTACTGGTGTTGTTCACACACTCTTAGCTCTTTTAGTGGTGTTGTTCACACACTCTTAGCTCTTTTAGTGGTCTAGTTCACACACTCTTAGCTCTTTTAGTGGTGTTGTTCACACACTCTTAGCTCTTCTAGTGGTGTTGTTCACACACTCTTAGCTCTTTTAGTGGTCTAGTTCATACACTCTTAGCTCTTTTAGTGGTGTTGTTCACACACTCTTAGCTCTTTTAGTGGTGTTGTTCACACACTCTTAGCTCTTTTAGTGGTGTTGTTCACACACTCTTAGCTCTTTTAGTGGTGTTCACACACTCTTAGCTCTTTTAGTGGTGTTGTTCACACACTCTTAGCTCTTTTAGTGGTGTTGTTCACACACTCTTAGCTCTTTTAGTGGTGTTGTTCACACACTCTTAGCTCTTTTAGTGGTCTAGTTCACACACTCTTAGCTCTTTTAGTGGTGTTGTTCACACACTCTTAGCTCTTTTAGTGGTGTTGTTCACACACTCATAGCTCTTTTAGTGGTCTAGTTCACACACTCTTAGCTCTTTTAGTGGTGTTGTTCACACACTCTTAGCTCTTTTAGTGGTCTAGTTCATACACTCTTAGCTCTTTTAGTGGTGTTGTTCACACACTCTTAGCTCTTTTAGTGGTGTTGTTCACACACTCTTAGCTCTTTTAGTGGTCTAGTTCACACACTCTTAGCTCTTTTAGTGGTGTTGTTCACACACTCTTAGCTCTTTTAGTGGTCTAGTTCACACACTCTTAGCTCTTTTAGTGGTGTTGTTCACACACTCTTAGCTCTTTTAGTGGTGTTGTTCACACACTCTTAGCTCTTTTAGTGGTCTAGTTCACACACTCTTAGCTCTTTTAGTGGTGTTGTTCACACACTCTTAGCTCTTTTAGTGGTGTTGTTCACACACTCTTAGCTCTTTTAGTGGTGTTGTTCACACACTCTTAGCTCTTTTAGTGGTCTAGTTCACACACTCTTAGCTCTTTTAGTGGTGTTGTTCACACACTCTTAGCTCTTTTAGTGGTGTTGTTCACACACTCTTAGCTCTTTTAGTGGTCTAGTTCACACACTCTTAGCTCTTTTAGTGGTGTTGTTCACACACTCTTAGCTCTTTTAGTGGTGTTGTTCACACACTCTTAGCTCTTTTACTTGAGTTGTGAACCTGGCTCAGTGTACGCGCTTCTTGATCTAGCTAAATGGCTCGATTTCGAATCCTGGTGCCAGGATCCAGAGAGCTTTGGTGGATGGAAGCCTCAGAAAGATAGAGCCCGTTCCCGAGCGGATCAACAGAAGGAAACCGAAGCCAGGGTCAGACGGACCATACCATCCTTCATGGCTCAAATGAATTGTCTTCCTCAGTGTGCTAGCCTTTTCCTTGTCCTTTCTTGCAAAAAGCGATCACTGTCGGCTGAGCTGGATATAGCTTGACGCGTGCAGGTGATGAGTGAGAAGAATGATCCAGCTTATCCAATGAACATTTATTGTTACTTGTATGAAAGTCACAGAAAGCAAATAAAACATGAATAGAAGTCTCTTATATGGCAACAAACGGCTTGTCACGTCATGGAACCATACGGCACACCACCACACGGTCAAAAGACTGTTTGCCCTCTCAGCCACCCCGGATACTGTGGCTTCCTGTCTTTAAAGCCCATCCCCTTGGGTTCCACCTTCAGCCTCTCAACCGTCCTTTAGGTGGCGGTAGACATACCTGTGGTCACATATAATCACTCACTCACTCGCTCACTCATTCATCCACAAACACACAACCCACTATTCACCAAAAAGAAACATTAAATCAACTCAAAAGCTCAACTTGGCTCCTACATACCGGCCCCTAATTGTGTTTGTAGAGGCAAAAACAATTACTTTTTTTTTTTTTAAATCATAAAGGAGCCATTTCCATTTGCAGTTTAACGTAAAAAAAAAAAAAGAAAATACACATATATTTTAATTTATATCTGATAGTAAATTCAAACTTATCTTCGATGTTCTAAAATGCTCAGGACCTCTGTTCCGAACCTTCGTCACACTCTAACACCAAGCAGATTTTGGACACTGGCCTCTCTAGTATACTAGTCTTTGTTTTCAGCTTCACAACCCGGACTTGACCTCTGGCGTCAGGTTTGGCCTCAACAATTCTTCCCGGTAGCCACGAACTGCGAGGAGCAGTATTGTCTGCGATCAAGACAATGTCCCCTGGGATGAAATTTCTTCTTGCTCTTGACCATTTTTGTCGTTCTTGAAGAAGAGGGAGGTATTCCAGAAGCCACCTTTTCCAAAACAGCTCGGCCATATACTGGACCTGTCTCCAGCGTCTTCTGTGGTATAGATCTGACCTTGAAAAGACTCCAGGAGGCAGAATTGGGTTAGTTCTGAGCAACAGAATATGATTTGGTGTTAGGGCTTCTAGATCTTGTGGGTCACCAGATACCGTTGTAATGGGACGGCTGTTAAGGATTGCCTCAACTTCACAGAAAACAGTCTGTAGACCTTCATCTTCTAAGGTTTGTTGTTTTAAGACCGAGCATAAGACATGCCTTACCATTCTAATAAGGCGCTCCCAGAACCCACCATGATGAGAGGCTGTAGGGGGGTTGAAGCTCCACTGAACTCTTTCCTTCATCAGCGTTTGGTGGATCTTCCTTTGATCTAAAGTTCTGAGTGCTTCTCTTAGCTCTCTTTCTGCACCTACAAGGTTAGTTCCGTTATCTGATCTTAGGTGTTGTACCTGTCCTCTTCGACACAGAAACCTTCTGATGGCACTGATGCATGAGTCTGTACTTAAAGAACAGGCTACCTCTAGATGTACTGCTCGGCTGGTCATGCAGGTAAAAATGACGCCATATCTCTTCACTGTGCTTCTTCCTCTTCTTACCTCGAAAGGGCCGAAGTAGTCAAGGCCAACGTTAGAGAATGGTGGTAAGTCTGGGACCAGTCTTTCACTTGGCAGGTCAGCCATCTTTTGTTCGCCAGCTTTACCTCTGTGTTTTCTACAAGTCACGCAGTGAGAGAGAACCTTTCTTGCAGCAGAGTTACCATTTGTTATCCAGTATGTTTTTCGTGCCCGAGATAGCATATGGTTCCTTCCCCCGTGTCCAGTTTGAACATGAAAGTTGCGCGGAATCAGAGAGGACACGTGGTGATTTTTGTCCAAAATGGCAGGGTGTTTTCTTTCCTCAGGCATTGCTGTTCTTCTGAGACGTCCACCTACTCTGAGGATTCCATTGTCCAGCACTGGATCCAATCTATATATGCTACTGCCTTTTTTCACATTGGAAGCGCCCTTTTGCAGCATGTCGATTTCCTCAGGGAACATAGGAAAGAATAGCCTTTTCTGCCATTATCAGGTTATCAACTGTTATTGCTTCTTTTATGTTGTCTTTGACATATCCTTTTGTCATTCTGGTTACCATTTGAGTCTGCTGGCCTCCCCTCATTGAGTCATTTCCTTTCTGCAGAATGAGTTTTAGTGCATTTTTAATTTTTAGGATCCATGCAACTGCTACCCTCAACTTCAGCCAGTCTGAAAAGTGATTGAGCAACTTGTCTGTGGGCCTTTCCTCACCTGCCTGCACGGTTGTATTCACTGTTGCAGATTTCCTCACCTCTGGATCATCTTCACGGAGTTCAACTTTGTTCACAGGTTCATTTGGCCAGTCCTCTTCTGATGACCAAAGGAACCCTGGTCCAGAGATCCATCTTGGGTTCCTTCTGAACCTTCTGCATTGGTCATTCTGAGATAGCTGACTGTTCCATATATGTACTGACTCACCAAAATGATTTGGCTTAAAGCAGCGTGGAACTTTAAAGTCTGCAAGTTGTGAGAGACTGATGATCCATTTGGTCCACTGGTCAGAAAGTGTGTTGGGAATGGTTATGTCCCATCCAAGGTCCTGTCGGCACAACTCCTGCAACAACAGTTTAGCTGGCAAGGTAAGCGGAGCCAGAAAGCCTAATGGATCATATATAGAGCTTACCATTGATGGGATGCCCCTTCTGGTAAGTGCACGCTGACTGATGGCGATATTGAACTTGAAGGAGTCACTTTGGACACACCATTGAAGTCCTAAGGCTCGTTCCATGGGCAATTGATCTTTGCTCAAGTCCAAGTCCTTTATCCTTTTGGCTCCGTCTTCTTGTGGAACGGCATCAAGGACGGCTCTACTGTCGCTTATCCGCTTTAACAAACGGAAGCCTCCTCTATGACAGACTTCGGTGAGGTTTGAGATTAGTTCTATTGCTTCTAGTTCTGTGGGCATCGATTTGAAACAATCATCTACATAAGAGTGCTCCATGATTGTGTTTGTTACCTCAGGAGGGAAGTTGCTCGCATTGTCCTGTGCAGTTTCTCTGAGAGCAAAATTAGCTATGCTCGGTGAAGAGACCGCACCAAACAAATGAACAGTCGTACGATATTCCACTGGAGCGTCATCCGTGTCTCCTTGTGGCCACCATAAGAAGCGCAGGAAGTCTGTGTCGGTTTCAGTCACCTTAACTTGGTGGAACGTGGCCTGTATGTCCGCCGTCAGAGCTACTGGTTCTTTTCTGAAACGTGTCAACACTCCAATCAGTGTGTTTGTCAAATTTGGGCCTCGGAGTAGTTCAGAGTTAAGGGATGTTCCACGAAAGGTTGCACCACAATCAAACACTACTCTAATTGTCTTCTTTTTTGGGTGGTATACCCCATGATGAGGGATATACCAAACCTTTCCATCTGTCCTATTCAGTGGTGCAAAGGGAACAATTTCAGCGTAGCCCTTGTGAATGACATCACTGAGAAACTCCGTATACTCCCTTTGATAGTTCGGATCTCTTTCGAACTTCCTTTTCAGATTCAACAAGCGCTGTTCTGCCACTACGCGATTGTTGGGCATTGTGATATGATCTGCTTTGAAAGGTAAGTTGATGCAGTAGTGACCCTCCTTCACCTTTACAGATTCATTGACGATGTTCAGGAACTTCTTGTCATTCAGTGACGTTTCACTTTTTTCTTCATAAGCTTTCTCATTGAAGTCTGTGTTGTATTGACTCACCAGACGCTCTTGCAGGTCATCCAAGGAGAGCCGGTTTGCGGTCACCGTGGCCATTTCCACACCTTTGCTGCTACCTCCCAATGGACCGTTGATTACCCAACCTAGCAATGTTCTTACAGCATACGGTCCATCTCCTTGTGAGTTGATTACCTGCCAAGGTTCCATAACATTTGCTGCATTCATTCCTATGAGTTAGTCAATGTCACAATCTATGTGAGGTAATTTGATTTCACTAAGGTAAGGCCATTGCTTTAAGTCTTCTTGTGTTGTGAATGTGATGTTCTCTTTCGTTGCAGGCATAGAATTTTGTGTGTGGACATCAGGTAAAGGAATGAATTTTTGTACCATTAAGTTCACTGATTTCTAAACCTGCTATTAACACACTTTTTATGGGTTTCTCATATGCCATTGTTCTCAGCATTACGGTCGTTTGTTTCCCCTCTAGACCCAACTGCTGCACCAGCCTCTTCGTGCAGAATGTTGCTGAACTGCCAGGATCAAGAAGAGCATAAGTTTGAATGATTTTGTTGCCTTTGACAGACTTAACTTGCACAGGAAGGATTGACGGTGCACATTTACTGTTCCCGGCCCCTGTATGTCCGTAAGCGTTCGATGACACTTTGCTGATGCCTTTCTGTGATTGTTCTGCTAACTTTGAAGCGTGACCTTTAGCCTCAAAGTTGATGTGCAGCACTTTGGGATGTGATCGATTGCAGATGTTGCATGTAAGACGGTTTTTGCAGTCTTTGCTCATGTGTCCTTTACACAAACAACCAAAGCAGAGTCCTTTTTCCTTTAAAAGATTTATCTTTTCCCTGTGCGTTTTCTTCTTGAAGCGAGAGCAGTTTTCCAGACAATGAGCACCATCACACCAGAGGCATGGGATTTTCACATCACACAGTGTTGTTACATTAGTTGCGTAGGTAGACTTGGGCCTAAAAAGAGTCTTACTTACTTTGGGTCCTTTATTCCTGCTTGAAGCCTGTTGTTGTATATTTCCAAATATCGGGTTGGAACGTATCTTGGCCTGTTCCTTAATGAACTGTACAAGGTCTGTAAAAGTTATCCTGCTGTTATTGTCCTCCAGTTTATTTTGAGCTTTAGTCCGCCATCTATCCCGCAGCTTGTAGGGTAATTTCATAACAATAGCTTTCAAGGTAGAGGCTACGTTCAATTCTTCCATGTAGTTGATCTTTGCCATAGCATTACAACATCCTTTGAGGTACAGGAAGTACTCATTCAAGGCTTTAGGATCTTCTGGTTTTATATTTGGCCAATTGAGAACCTTTTCAATATAGGCCGTGGAGATTTTATACTCATTGCCAAATTGTTCAAGCAACAAGCGCTTTGCCCTGAGATAACCCTGATTTCCATCCATATGCTGGCAACTTCTTACTAGATCTCTAGCTTGCCCTCTAGTAAATTGCTCAAGGTAAAATAATCTTGTCCACTGTCCGTGTTCATCTCAATGTTGTGTTCAAAAGATGTCATGAATGACCTAAACTGTAAAATGTCCCCATCAAATACAGTAACACTTTTAGGTGGCAATAATGACAATTGCTGCTGTTTGAGAAGCGTAGATGTAATTTCATTTTGTCTGTTTAAGACGGCAATGAGACTATTGGAAGCTACACTGCCCTCTAATGGTAGAATCATAGAATCTGCAATATCTGCAGGTGATGGAACAGGAACATCAGGAACATCAACCGCCAGCTGTCTATATTCTGTACTGAGCTCCACTCTGTCGTATTGATCATAGGACTTTTCAACGCCACCAGAACTCTTTCGAGCTATACTATCTGCCTGCAGAGATTGTTCCTGCCCTTGTGTTACCCCTTTAACATCCTGACTCTCACGTAATGACCAGTGCTCCCTCCGATCACCATTGGAACTTTCTTGGGGGCATGGTAGTCTATATACGGCAGCTGATGCATTAGATGCTGTACCCCTTCCTTTGGACGCACACTCCTACGTTCTTGCATATTGGTTGCCGGAGCAACCCCTGTTTGCAGAGTTTCCATGTTGGCGAGTTCCATGTTCCTCTCCTGAAAGTATGAGTTCATGCCATCGACTGGTGTGGAATAAACTTGTTCTTCCGCATCCAAGACTGCGAGTTTTGCATTTGCAGCAGACAACTCGGCTGCGACATTCAAAGTCTCCCTTTGCCTTCTTATTCCCTCTCTTTCTTTAGATAAGCGCTCTTCCTTTTCTTCCAAAGCATGCATTTCCTTCAAAGCAGCGGCTTTACCTAAAAGTGCTGCCTTCTCTGCCTGTGCCGCCAGACGAGCTGATGCTGAGCTTGTATATGAACTTTTACATGAAATCTGACTTACCAAAGATATATACTATCTTTAGGATCAATTTCATCTCCTTTTTCTGACAGTGGTTTAACAGGACAGGATGGAATCCACTCATCAACCATCAATCTTAAACTCATTGATGTTTATCAACTTTGGCTCATACCATTGTTCCGTGTCTGCAGCACACTCATCCTTTGACAATAACCGTTGGTATTGTTTGTGCAGGTTATTAAAGTCTTCTAGTGTTTCTGTGTGTTTCTGAACATTCCTCTCTACCTCCTCCAGATTGACTGGATCACACATAAGTTCAGTTGCTTTGTTCATTCTACGAGTCAACACAGCACACTTAATCTTTCTAGCCGTTTTTGTTTCTTTCTTCTTCTTTTCTAGTTCAAGGAACTCTTCCTCAGCAGGTGTAACATCAGTGTCAGTGACATCCGTATTGACTGAGGCTCTTTGTTCCATGTGACAAACTCAAAAGTCCCTTTTCTTCCAAATATAACTCGATATTCATCAAAATGAATTCTTAAACATGCACAGAGCAAGATTGCTTTAAAAGTTCTTTGTTTTACATGCCGATTCTTTTGGATTCACTCGGATTCACTTTGGCCTTCAAAAAAGCCAAGATGGCACTTGCACTTCATAACTTCCTTTTCTGGTATTCCTTTGCTCCCAGTATACCCATCCAGAGAAGTCTTTTGACAAAATTGTGCTAGCCTTTTCCTTGTCCTTTCTTGCAAAAAGCGATCACTGTCGGCTGAGCTGGACATAGCTTGACGCGTGCAGGTGATGAGTGAGAAGAATGATCCAGCTTATCCAATGAACGTTTATTGTCACTTGTATGAAAGTTACAGAAAGCAAATAAAACATGAATAGAAGTCTCTTATATGGCAACAAACGGCTTGTCACGTCATGGAACCACGCGGCACACCACCACACGGTCAAAAGACTGTTTGCCCTCTCAGCCACCCCGGATACTGTGGCTTCCTGTCTTTAAAGCCCATCCCCTTGGGTTCCACCTTCACCCTCTCAACCGTCCTTTAGGTGGCGGTAGACGTACCTGTGGTCACATATAATCACTCACTCGCTCACTCATTCATCCACAAACACACAACCCACTATTCACCAAAAAGAAACATTAAATCAACTCAAAAGGTCAACTTGGCTCCTACACTCAGTACCACCAGTGTCGACCAAGAGTCGAGATGAAACCTTTGCCTTCTGTCCGTACTGTGACGGCGAAGAACATCACCTTAGTCGATGTGCCGCATTCCAGTCCTTAACCGAAGACCAAGTGATCGACCGGATTAAGACTAATAACGGATGCTGGAAGTGTGGACGCGACCGTGGAGCTGCACAGTGTGCTCTAAAGAAACTCTGCCGTCTGTGCGAGGGAAAGCACCTCCAGATCGTTCACGGGGTCAACTTTAAGCCGACGAAAGAAGGGACACGTTTAGTCGGCTCGACTGGCAAAACGCTGTGCCTCGACCGCCCTCAAGGACTCGGCAGTGTCCTCCCGAAGCATAAGGGACAAAGCCTAGATGCTCGCGCTGTGCTCGATGATGGTTCTGAACGGACTACGCCGTTACCAGCAGCAGCCCGGAGACCGGGACTCACTGGCCAGGCGGAGGACTCGGCCTCGAGAACCGTAAGGCAAGAACATTACTGAGCTTTGCGGTACTTCGGTGTCCTTTCAAATTTCAACTCCATCCCAACCTGGCAGGAGTCGTAAAAATAACGGGAGCCTTCACAGCAGAACCACTTAGCTTAGCTGGACATTCCTACCCCGTTGCGGACCTTCAACAAAGATGCCGGCATTTGAAAGGCTCACCGTTACGGCCCATTCGCAAAGCCTGTCCCCAGTTACCGATTGGAGCAGATCATCCTCGCCTCATCACTCCGATCGAACCGGTCCGTCTCGGTCCGCCCGGAGGTCCGGCAGCTGTCGGGACGAGACCGGGTTGGTCTTTGCGAGGCCCAGCGAGAGTATTTGGAGATAATGTTGAATCCCAGCAGGGTCTGCACGTTGCCACTAATCCCTCGATGACAGAGTCGTTCCGGAACGTTCCGGCGAGCAGACGTGATTCCCAACAGAAACGAGAAGTCTGTCACTCGGTCCGAGCAGGACCGAGCGGCCCTCGACTCGCTTGAGTCGCAGACCGTTTCGGAGTAATGATCGATGGCGCGAGTCGCTACGCCGCTCCTCTCCTGCGTGAGAAGGATACGCCCATACTCCGTGCTCCTACGGAGGCAGTTCTTCCGAACCTTAGGAACACAGAGAAACGTCTGGAGAAAGACCCCAGTAAAGCAGCCGCCTACCAACGGGAGATAGAAAAATCAGAGACCTCGGGCTATGTTGTCAAACTCCCACCTGAAGCGGTTAATTCACAAAGTGAGTCATGGTTCGTCCCTCACCACCTCGTGCAGCGCAACGGTAAGAACCGTGTGGTTTTGAACCGTTCATTTGACTTTGAAGGCCACAACCCGAATAACCATCCGCTGCCAGGACCGGCCTCGGGTCCGTCATCGCTCGGTGTGTTCCTGCGCTTTCGTGAGCGTCCAGCGGGGATATGAAAGGGATGTTCCACCAAGTTCGTCTCCTCCCTGAAGATGGGCGTCTCCTCTGTTTCTCTAATGGCGAGACACGGACCGATCTGAACCACCAGGCGTTTACGAACGGCAAGTGCTACCTTTTGGCACGACTCGCAGTCCGCGTTGTGCCGTTTATGCCGTCCGGCGACGTGTTGCGGATCATTGCGCTCCTGATGACGATATTTCAGAACTACGGTAGAAAAGGAATTTCTACGTGGACAGTCGCTCGAAGAGCCTACCGTCAGCTCAAGAGGCAAGAGGCCGCTGCTTGTGGACGGACTCCGCGCCCTCTTTGCCGGTGGTGGGTTGGAACTTCGCCAGTGGGCAAGTAACGATCCCAGTGTGGTGGACCACCTTCCGGCAGACGCGAGATCCAGTAGTACTGAGTTGTGGCTGGATCTCAAGATCGTTCCGATGCTCGAGAATCCGCACCGGGTTTGAGGTGGCACCGCAAATCAGACCACCTTGGGTATAAACAAAAAAACCCGTCCCGTCGAGGCCGGACCGTGCGCTCTCGGACATGTTTACGAGGTACTTGCAACCCAGTGTGACCCCTTAGGCTTCACGCTCCCCTTCACCGCCCGAGGCAAGGTTTTAGTTCAGCGATTATGGGACGGGCGACGAGACCGGGACGACCCAAACCTACCTGACGACCTTTTGAGATCCCGGAGAGAATGGGAGGCGGAACTTCCTACGGTAGCAAGTATTTCAGTACCCACGCTGTGTCACATCTTCAGACATTAATCGTTCCCACGACACCGGACAGATTGGCATCTTTCGCGACGCTTCCGAGCAAGCTTACGGATCCGTCGCCTGCCTACGTACTAATGATGACGGTGGTCGTATTCAGTTAGCCTTTGTACCAGCGAGGTCCAAGGTCGCCCCAAAACGACGTCTGACGATTCCTCGACCAGAGCTTCGTGCTGCCCTGAACGGTGCCCGATTGGCCAAACCGTTGAAAAAACCGAGCTCACCCTCGAGATGAATACAGCGACGCCACGGACCGAGTCCACCACCGTGTTTCAAGGTGTTTGTTGGAACCGGGATAGCCGAAATTCGAGAGCCGACAACTGAATGTTCCTGGCGACGTGTGGATTCCGGCAGTAATCCAGCTGATGACCTGACCCGAGGTAAAACTCCTCTTCTTCAACCGTCAGTGCCCGACAGATGGAGCCGAGGACCGTCCTTCCTGCTTGAGTCTGAGTCAGTGTGGCCTGTCTGTCCTTCTATTCAACCAGCAGAAATCAAAACAAAGAGCAGCGCAAAGGAATCTTCTGTGGACTCAGGACGGAAGTAGACGTTCCTGACGTTCCCGATCCCGTCACACGCAACACCTGGAGCGAGTTAGTGGAGTTAGCCACAGTTCAAGGTCTAATTGATACAGGACCACCTTCAGCAGTGGACCACCAAACTGCAGAATGGCACATCCTGCAGAAATGTCAAATGGATGGTTTTCCAGATGAATACAAACTCCCAAGAGCTGGTTAAGGAGAAGCTTTTGGATGGCGAGAGGACGAGAAGCAATGTACGAAAACAACAACAACAACAACGTTTGTGCAAAGACTGCCAAACACGGAAGAACAAAGCAGTCACTCCCCGAATGGCAGATCTACCTCCGGCTCGACTCGGACCGCTCAAACCCCCCTTCCGCAGCACGGGCATGGACCGTTTCGGGCCGTTCCAAATTAATTAAGATTGGCGGACGACGTGAGAAAAGGTGGGGAATCATCTTTAAGTGCCTCGCGACGCGAAGTGTTCATCGAGACCTTCTCACAGCTATCGATGCTGATTCCCGGTGTTCTGAACACCTCGCGAGTTACGTTCGGACAACGGCACTGACTTTCACGGAGGACGGAAAGAGTTGCGGGAAGCCTTTGCGTCGCTCGCTCCGTCACAGATCCAGCTGCATTTAGCTAAACAAACGATTTCTTTCCACTTTAACCCACCTGGAGCCCCACACTTTGGTGGTGTGTGTGGGAAAGAGAAATGAGGTCAGTCAAGACTGCTCTTCGCATCACAGTCAGCTCCCAAGTCGTAAGTGAGGAAGTTCTCCAAACGGTCCTCGTTGAGGTGGAGGGAATGCTTAATGGCAAGCCCTTGGGTTACGCTTCCGGCAATGTAGCCGACCTTGACCCTGTTGCAGCGAACGATTTGCCGACGGGGCGGCCAGATAGCTCACTGCCACTCGTGGTCTATCCCGCTACGGAGCTCGTGGGTCGGAGGAGGTGGAAACGGAGTCAAGTTCTGTCCGATCAGTTCTGGTCAAGTTTCACCCGGCATTACCCGCCCACGCCACAGACCCGCGACAAGTGGCACACAGATGCCGGTGACATTTCTATCGGAACAGTGGCGACGCTCGTCGATCCACAACTACCACGGGCATTGTGGTTGGTAGGCAAAGTTGCGAAGACCTTCCCAAGTTCGGATGGCCGTACCAGATCTGCTGAGATTCAAGTCGAGGATGAGACCTACATCCGGCCCGTTTGTCGCTTGATCCCCCTTCCTGCGTTTACAGATCAAAAGGAACTTGTCTTAGCCCCTCATACTGATCAATTTATAGAGTTCAAATACGCTTGAGAAGGTTTCAGCCAATCAGAGAGTCGTGTTTATTGAATGACGTCAGTCAGTCAGTCAGTGCCCAGTCGGTGAGAGACGAACGAAATGTGAATTGTGAAATATCATCTGGGAACTGCGATACATTGAGTAATGTTACCAGTTCTATTGCCTTGATGAATGTTGTCGATTTAGCCGCATCTCTAATGTTATTGTTATTCTGTATTATTGTTATTCTGTATTCAGACCACTTACCGTTACCACTCGCTGTTCCCATTCGACTCGAATCAAGAGTAAACCACAAACTCTGCCGCAAACTCTGAGTCGTACGTGTTCTTACCGACACACCAGTGCGGATACAAATCCACCTGCTCCAGTGATGTACGGTCCTTAACCCTTTAACGTGCATCGGAACCGTGCGGTTGACCTTTTTTCCGCGGTCAAATTCCTGTTATTGATACTCGCCAAACTCCATTTTTAGCCGTTTGTTCTTATTCCTCTCACTGAGTAGAATGTGTAATGACAATTATATCCACTGGGTGGCAATGTTGTACTAAAATATCTCTTCAGCTGGGCCAGGTTCCTAGTTGTTTTGAGCATGCTATAGTTCAGCCTTTCTTGAAAAAGAGCAAACTCGATGCAGCTTCATACAAAAATTATAGGCCTATTTCTAAATTGCCATTTATTTCTAAAATTCTAGAAAAGGTTGTGGCGGACCAGCTGAATAATGCTCTAAATCTACATGATATTCATGATAAATTTCAGTCTGGGTTTCGTAAAAAAACATTCAACTGAGACTGCCCTCCTTAGGGTCTCAAATGATATTCTGATGGCTGCTGATGGAGGTAAATGCTCTGTGCTGGTTCTATTAGATCTAAGTGCAGCGTTTGACACTGTAGATCACTGCACTCTGATCAATAGACTAAGAACAACTGTGGGCATTACTGGATCTGCTCTGGATTGGTTTTCCTCCTATCTTACAGACCGGAGTTTCTCTGTATCCATAGGGCCTTATGTGTCAGACTCTGCACCTTTAACCTGTGGCGTGCCCCAAGGTTCTGTGCTCGGCCCCCTGCCGTTTGGTCTATGTATGCTTCCTCTCGGAAAGATTATTGCTAGTTTTGGAGAGATATCTTACCACTGCTATGCTGATGATATTCAGCTTTATTTATCAACTTTTAGCCCTGACAGGCTGGATAAACTGTCACTGTTGCACAATTGTTTAGCCTCCATCAATAAATGGATGTCTGATAACTTTTCGCAGCTAAATTCGGACAAAACCGAGGCGTTGATTATGGCTCCTGATAAAATTACTCCAAAGATTAGGCAGGCCATTGGGGCTTTATCATCCTCAGATGGTGATGTGCTACGAAATGTAGGTGTACTTTTTGATAAATCGATGAGTTTTAGCAGTCGTGTTAAATCCGTGGTTCGTTCCTGTTTTTTTTTTCATCTCAGAAACATCGCTAAGATTAGATCGGTGGTTTCTAAAGAAGAGTTGGAGATGCTTGTTCATGCTTTTATTTCCTCTCGTCTGGACTACTGCAATGCACTGTACGCTTGCTTAAACAAATCCTCCATGGAAAAATTGCAAGTTGTGCAGAATGCTGCTGCACGACTGTTGTCAAAGACAAACAGGAGATCACATATCACTCCTGTGCTTAAGGCTCTTCGCTGGCTCCCAATTAGTTTTAGAGTGCAGTTTAAAATTTGAACCATTACCTACAGAGCTCTCCACCATCAAGCTCCTGCGTACATCCAGGACCTTTTTCACATTCACTCTCCCAGTCGCTCCTTGAGGTCTTCAGGCCAAGACCTTTTTACTGTTCCTAGAACTCGTTTTAAAACAAGAGGCGATCGTGCGTTTTGTGTGGTGGCTCAAAGGCTATGGAATTCTCTTCCATTAGTCTTGAGAGCTTTGGACACTGTAGAAAATTGTAGTAAACACCTTAAAACACATCTTTTTAGACAAGCTTTTAACTAGCTATATGGTGGTGTTGTAATGCGTGTAGTGGTTTTTATTTCTTTTATTATTTGTTTTTTTTTTTTAATGTAAAGCACTTTGTGACCCTTCATGTCTGTGAAAAGTGCTATATAAATAAAGTTTACTTACTTACTAAAATATGTGTTGCTGAGACGAGCTGAATCTGAACCGGAAGATTATTGTCGTGATCTCTCTCTTCGAACAGTGGCTGCCAGTGACGCGAAAATGTAAGGCAAGACATTTTTCGGTTGGATTTCATGTTCTAGACTTCCTAATGATTATCTTTTTGTTGAACGGAAGAAACGTGATGACAAAATGTATCTCTCTCTGTTGCCTCAGAAAAGTTGTGCGACCGCTCGGTCGAGTTGCCCAGTTAGGGTAAACGCTGAACTGGACACTAGCTAAATTAGCACAGCAGCGCGATAATACAGCCCGCAGGATCATGCGGCCTATTTCTTTGCTAGACTATATTTATTTTACCCTTATTCATACGGCCTGTGGTTTACCTTCGGATTCTAAATGTGATACTGTTTACTCTTTGCAGGCTTATTGACTAACACTACGTTACGCATCGAATAGTCTCGATGGGAATAAACGTTACATTTTCTGTGACAAACGTGACACGATAATGAGACTGAATTGATGGTTGAACATTTTTGGCTTTATTTAGCACAGTAAACTTACCTTATCAGTCACACTTGAACATTTTCTGTCTCTCGTCTAATTTTCTGACTCTCGATCTAATTTCATGGTTGAGTGTTATCCGGTTTGTCATACGTAGTACAAAGAGTATTTTTTAGCATATTTAATGTTTTCTTAACAAATTAAAATAAATCATAATGTGCCTGTGTGTTGGGTGTTGATCAGTTTGTCAATATGACCATTGTGCATTTATTATGGATAGATGTACCTGATGCACTGAAGACACAGTTTGCGACCCTACACTGTACAGTAATGTTTACTACGTTCCATCTCTTTCAGACATAATGGACTGCCGTACATTTTATGGACACCCCAGATCTACCTCTAGCACCCGCTGATCCATGTGACTCAGAAGCGGAAGACCTCAGTGATCCGGACGATGGAGAGAATGAAGATGCTGTCCCTCCACGCAGTATAGATTTACCGCCCCCTTCAAAGAAATCGAGGAATAGAAACAGGCTTGTTGAGGTGTCTTCAGACCTCAATCAAACTCCCTCCCCTCCCGCAAAGTCCAGGAAGACCAAATGGGTCGAAAAGGACATCCCGACCTTCACTCTGCCCGAGCCCGTCTTCGAGCTTCCAGAGTCGGTCCAGACGCCGTTTCTGTATTTTAAGAAGCTCTTTACTGACCGGACGATTGTGCGCATGACTGAGCGTACCGACCGGTACTCGGTTCAACGGACCGAAAAAAACGAAAAAAAAAAACACAGAAAAGAACCGATAAGAATACCGTTAAAGTACCGGATCGATAAGCGGTATCGGTAAGAGTAGTAATACCGATAAAACCTTAACGATACCCATCCCTAGTCATTACAGTTCAGTGGGCCTGATGTACAGAGTGACGCTCATGTAGTCGTAGATAGTCACAGCCCAAATTCAGATCCATTGGGTTTTGAGGGCCCATCTGCGAGTTATGATTCAGAAAATCCGAGACAGCAACAGGGTGTGTTTTCGTCTACTCCATACCCTAACGCACAGCCCCCAAAATGTAGTCACCGCTATGACTGACTGACATAATCAGCCAGGTTGGTCAGCAGATTGCTGATAGCATAGTCAACAGACTAAGTCCGACACACAAAGTTGACTCACCTTTAGTTGATGATTCCACCAGAAGTGTAACTGCTGATGGTGCAGCTTCACAGATGATGGACCTGACGCGAAGCCAGTTGTCTTTTTCCAAAAATGTGAGAGAACCTCCTAGCTTCGGGGGAGGAGTTTCTGATGCTGTTGACTTAAATGAGTGGATAGACATCATGAGAGACTGTATCAAACGCAATAATTTGAAAAAAAAGAGCATCAAGCGGAAGAGATTATGATTCACCTAAGAGGCAAAGCAAGGGACGTGGTCAAGTTTGGCATGAGAAACTGTGACATTGACATTGAGTGCATAACCCTGATGCGATCTTTAGCATTCTCAGGAAACACTTCGAAGCTGCTCCTTGCTCTCCTCTCCCGCTGGCTGACTTTCATTCCACCTTACCCAGACCAGATGAAGATGCCTTCGAGTACCGGATCAGGCTAAACCGTGCTGTTGACATCGCTGCTGAGCGTTTGAGGGAACAGGGTAAAGTACTGGATTGTCCTGGAACAGAGGTAACCCGCATGTTCATCAGACACTGCCCATGTAAAGAGCTTGCAATCACCTTTCGGTCTGAGACAATTGACGCATGGACTGTGCGAGAAGTTCAGGATATTTTGAATGAGTATCACTCAGATTCCAGTCTTGTATCCACAGTAAGAAAAACAGCACCCACTAAAATACCTGTGAACAGAACCGAAGTGGAACTGTCATCTGCAGCACTTCCAGCTCCTTATGATGTTCGGCAGTCCAAGTCTCTGGAAGCATCTGCATTGGAGCGTGTCATGAGCTTACTGGGAAAAAGTCCTGTTAAGAGAATCTGACAGCAAAAAGCCAGGTACACGTTTGAAGCCCAAAGTGAGTCTTGCGAGAGTGAAAGGCCTCAATGATCTGCCCTGCACTGTCTGTTCGAGCCCTGATCATTAGCGACGGGAAGTCCGGTTCTTTTCCGCGAACCGGTTCTTTCGGACGGTTCGTTTTAATGAACCGGTTCAAAAAACCGGTTCACCAGTTCTTTTACGTCATCACGTAATGACGTCAATTCTATCATCCTGGCGGATAAAACTACTTCAAATTACAGGCATTTTTAATCATAACTTCAGTTAAATAATAGTACGCATCGTCATGATCATCTTGGATACGTTTCTTACATTTACATTTTGAAAACGAACCCGCTGCAGCCTAGGCGATGTGCTAACGCGGATGTTTTACATGTTTTAAATGTAGAAAATGCATAAATGGTCTTCGTCATTTTATTTGTTATTAAATAAACTTACATTTCGCCGATTCGCCCTCTCATTTAAGTCCTGGGTTCACCCGTACTACTGCGTGCTCGTATATCAGCACGGGATCGGCCGGCCGAAAGAAAGTTCTGTTCAGAGACGGTGCCATCACGCATGCGCAGTACCTCCAGCTCATCGGTTCTCCGTATCGAACGTGTCCGAAAGAAACAGTTCTCAGTTCTGTTCTAGTGATTCAAGAACTGCAACAACCAGTTCTCAACTCGAGAACCATAGCATAGGCCTGTGTGTGCTGAGCTGAAACCTGAACATACAGTCAAAACTAAAAAAATCGATGCACGTCTGTCTCCAATAGCCTTCTGTAGCCTATGTAGGTAACAGTAGCCTAGATATACGTCGTGTTTACAATGTGTTAACATAACGCATTAAACGTGTTTGTTTAATGTTTCCGCCTGCGCGTCATATTAGATTGCAGGTTTTCCAGTGTTAATAATTTTCTTCACAATTAATTTCGGTGGACAACATTTTTAAAAATTACATTCATGTCATTTTGTGTTCTAATTCATATGATTTGTCATAATTATTTCTTAAAACAGAACATCATACAATACAATAGCATTCAATGCAATAAAATGAGTGAACCAAAACTTACAGGCTATAAAAATGACATCTGATTAAATTACACAATACGATACTAAATTATTTCAACTGAATTATGAGATGTAATGGATTATATTGTTATTAACACAGAACTACAAGCAAAATGAACATTTACATGGACATTTATAGAGCTTTTTAAAATGCACAACAATACAAAACAGCTTTAAACAGACTATAGGAAACTTTCATTTCCCAAATACTTTTGTGATAATCCTTCTGGCTATACAGTGTAAAGATCGAATGAAAATATCTTCATAGCTGTGTTAACAATGTTGAATGAACTGTAAGGTTAAATATTTTGAGAGACAGTGTTTTTTTTTTTTTTTAGGTCCATCCTGGATTAACCAATTATACTCAAATAGATGCAGTGTCTTTTGCTGTATGTAAAGTTAAATCTGTAATTGATTCATATTGTATGTGCAGTCAATTGTTTTTCTTGAGGCCTCGATGATGCAGTCAGGTCATGAGACGTGGAGGCTGAGGAACTCTGAAAAACACACAAACATGCTGTAACACAGCAAGAGAAAGTATCCTGTCAATTGTATCCTAACCAGGGGTGTTACTGGAACCCTGTGGAAGAGCAGTATATTGTCCATTTTGAAGTGCATACTTCAGTGTTTCCCAACCCTGTTCCTGGCGGCACACCACTGCGCGTATTCTTTGTCTCCTCAATCAAACACACCTGATTCAACTCATCAGCTCATTAACCCACCTGATTATGAGCTGATGAGTTGAATCAGGTGTGTTTGATTAGGGAGACAAAGAATACGCGCAGTGTTGGTGTGCCGCCAGGAACAGGGTTGGGAAACACTGGCATACTTCATTATGGACAACATTTTTTTTATTGTGTATGCGTCCATTTTTAATGCAGTAGATATAGGCTACAAGGATTTTTTTTTGTTTGAAAAGTTTGGTGGCCCTGGGACCTCGTTCAGGGGCCGAAAGGCCGAAAAAGGCCCATCTGCGAAACCGCTACGCCTTTTTAATGGCCCGTGGGACAGCCCCTGTATGCAGACGCAGGGTCGTGGTAACTTGGGATATCAGATTCCAACTCTCTAGGGGCCCCTGACGCAGGGCCCCGAAGCATGGAACTCTAGGGCCTTTGCTAAAAATCGCCCCTCCCCCTTCATCAAATCAGTTAAGAGCCTGAAAGGCTCTTTCAGGGTGGGATTGAAACATCCTTGAGCAAGAAATTTTGCACAGAGGCTAAAAAACATTTGCCTTGGCTCTAGAGCCCGGTGCTTTCGGTATGTCGCTCGGGACGAAAAGTTTGGTGGCCCTAGGACCTCGTTCAGGGGTCACAAGGTCAAAGAAGCGGCCGTGAGTTAGGGTTAGCGTAAGGGTTAGAGGCTGACAATGTTTTGACTTCACTCAAGAGCCTGGCGCTTTCAGTATGTCGCTCGGGGAGGGCCCAATGGTCAGCTTGCTGAATTTGGAGCCCCTGGGACGTTTCTGTAAAAATCCTACTCGCCCATTAATTTAATGTATTTTTCCATAGTGGTTTCGCGGGCACCTCTTCGAAATGGCCGATCAACTAGGGGGCGCCGTTTTTCTGCCACGCCCCCCTGGTGCGGGCGGAAACGTTTGGTGGTGGTCGAAAGATCGAAAAAGGGAAACTTGTCTGCGAAATCGCTATGCCGATAAGTGGCCCGTGGGACGGCCCCCGTACGCAGATGCAGGGTCATGGTACATTGAGATTTGAGATTTGGACCCTCCATGGGTCCCCGATGCACGGCGAAGGGTGAAAACCTAGAACCTTCCTGTAGCAAGTGTGCCACTTTTAACCAACTTTCACTCAAAAGGCTCTTAAGGTACATGAGTCAAAGAGACTGTAGGGCTGAGATTAGGGTTAAAGGGTAAAAAAGTGTTGTCTTAGCCCTAGAGCCCAGCGCTTTCGGTATGTCACTTGGGTAGGGCCCAAGGGTCAGCTTGCTGAATTTGGGGCCCCTGGGGACCTTTCTGTCAAAATCCCACTCGCCCATTTAATGACTGTATTTGCCATAGTGGTTTCGTGGACACCGCTTCGCAATGGCCTTGCGACTAGGGGGGCAACATTTGTCATCTTGCCATGGACCCCTGGTGCGGGTGGGAAAGTTTGGTGGCCCTGGGACCTCGTTCAATAGTCGAAAGGTTGAAAAAGGCTGAAAAAAAGCTAATTTTAAAACTGACAGGGGTCAAAAAGGTCAAACTAACGAAACGAGCTGCCATAAGGACACGGAAGGTCACAGGACCCCGAAACTTGGCGAGTACCGTCGTCTAGGGACCTTGAGTCAGGCCCCCGAGTTTGAGGGCCCTAGCCGCTTTCTAAGCGTTTCCTAACCCCCGTTCGTGATGAGCCTATTCATTGTGGATGGCGACAGAAAAATGTCTGATTCTGATGAGGGCAATGAGACAAGTCCTGGCTCTCTACACCTCTCCTGACCTGAGCTATGGACATCCCACGTAGCACATATTCCATTGTACTAAATAGTGGGTTCATGGACAGTGGAATATCCACGGTTGTGCGCATCTGTCTCTGTGTGGTGTGTTAGGACAGACAGCGAAATCTCTTCAGTTTTGTCGGACTTGTATGGTTTAAAATTAAAAAAAAAAAAAAAAAAGTTTTTCCCACTTTTACACAAGTGTCTGAAAATTGTGTCCAACATTATTTAGTAAACACGGCAAGAGAAAGTATCCTGTCAATTGTATCCTAACCAGGGGTGTTTCTGTCCCTCTGTGGAAGTGCAGCATATCTGTCCATCATGAAAAACAAACTTTGATAATTTTTTTGCCAAAATTTAATCTTCGCCCCCTCTTCTTGTGTCTTACATTTCTGACATCAGTAATGTGCTTGCTTCCATTTTTAATGCAGTAGATAGGCTAGGATTTTTTCGTCTATTATAGGAAATAAAGTCGTATGAGCCTAGTAAAATATTTTATTCATTGTAGAACTGAACACCACGTTCACACCATGTTTACAGCGTTAAGTTGATAAAATAGCATAAACTATGTACAAAAAGATTAAAAACAATGGATCATCAAAATACATTTACATCTATTCACCACTGCTGAAACCACACAAATGAGTGCCACAGAATCCCATCCTAACTATGATACAGAAAACAGATTTGATATTTATATTATTAATGATTATTATAATTGTCTTGCTCTTTCCTGTACATGTCTCTATCATGTATCATGTTCTTATTAAAGAAGATGTGATCAGTCACTGGTGTTGCTTTTTCTCAAAAGACAGAAAAAGAAGTGGTGACATCCCATTCTTCAGTATTCTACTAGTAATGAATCAAGTGTTACTAAAGACATTTCCTAAAAGTTACTAAAGTTCACCAAAAATCTCAAACGGTTGCACAAATCATGACTAGATCGTGTAGTAACACTTGAGTCATTACTAGTTAGTTCCAATGATCTTCACTTTATAATACGAATCCAAATGATTAGTAATTCCCACAGAAGTATCTAATAACACTTTCATCTGTGAGCTATTACTTACTAATTCGTTAATAAGAGTTTCTTTTAGTTAATAGTAGTTACTAGATTGTTAATAAACTTTTTCAGTAGTTCTCTGGGAAGTTTTAAAAACATTGTAGTTATTAATTACCTAATAGTGAACTACCACTTTCGTCTGTGCGCTATAGTTCGTTAATCAGAGTTTCTTGTTAGTTAATAATAGTTACTAGATTGTTAATATTGTGTTACTCATTAGTTCTTGTGTAGTTATTCACCAACCGTATTCTAAAGTGTTATCAAAAATTCTTATATAAGGTACATGAAATAATATGACACAATCCTGTCACTTTTAGTTAAATTTCAGTTTTATTGATCAATAATAGACATTATTAATAAGTAGCCTAAAAGGTAAAATAAGCTCATACAAGTCAAGAAATAAAACAAGTTAAAAGATTCAGTCAATAAGTCAGCAGGCTACAGAACAAATCTAAATCAGAACAATGTTTTAAAAAGGCGCTATCTTTATAAATAAACCACAGATTTGAGCTTTAAAAAACTATTTTATCGACTTTTAAACTCTTAAAATTACATTTCATGACAAAATAACAGTAATATTTATTAATATTTATACAATTTCGCGAACTTTCTCCTCTGCTGTTGACGCAACCTACTATGAAAAGCGCTTAAAGGTTTTATTTGAAAAGCGCTAAACAAATAAACGTATTACTTGAGGGCAACAAACTGCTTTTATCAAGTTATCGCGAGAACATATTTTGATCAGGCATACTACTGGCATACTATGGGGTCCTAAGGTGGGACTCATCTCTTCAGGGGGACCCAGGCATCTCTTCACCACACCGGTTCCCTCGCTCTGTTTTCACGACGCGTCATCAATACGGAAGTCGACCATTTTGGAGGCACAGAACATAAACAATGCCATTGAACTGACTCGCAAATTTGGCTGATTATTTGAAAAATGGTCGAGTTTTGGTCTGTACATATCGGTCGCATCGGGAAAATATCTTGTGAGTTCTATAGACTGCCAAAAGTTAAAGAGAAGAGTGCAAAAATTATGAAATAAGGCGTTTGTGGTTGAGAGAGGCACAGCATCAGCTCAGATGGCCATCACGGCGCACAGTCTGCGCCGCCGCTATATGTTTCTGAAATAATATTTTTCTGCTCGCAGCTGGCACTTTGCAACAACACAGCATTGTTTCAGCGGCGACTTGCAGCATGTCTCCTCTAACAACCACGTTTACATTTTATGCGGCGTGAGAATCGCCCACCAGCCGAAATCCGATCGTTCAGACTGAGGTATGTCCTGGTATTTGAATAAGATTTCAAACCACATAATGGATGTAGCTTGAAACGGATTTCATGTGCTTTTTGGACTGACATATCTGAGCGTAGTTTTTCTGTGTTTTTTTAGTGTAACAATGTGTTCAGTAGTACATAAACAGTGCAATCCATGCTGTTGTTTACATCCGAGTGCCTCTATAATGGCTGCTCATCCGGGTTACCGCCCAGAATGTGACGTCGGTGAAAACCCTCTGTTTTCGGGTTTTGAATGGGTTTTTGCTAAATCGCCTGAAATAATGTCTGTGGTGAACAAAAGCCTCTGCATATTTTCATGTTTTGATCTATGACATAGAATACACAGTTATAACCCGCTTGTGGTTTTTTATTGTGCTTGTGTTTAAAAAAAAAAAAAAAAAAAAAAAACTTTATATAGGCTTCAAACTGTATACATTTTGGATTAACTTGTAAAGATTATCTTGGTAGACAAAACGTGTAAGGGTCACAACTCTTTGTTGACCACAGATTTTATTTTTTGTGATTTTTCCAAAAGTCTACAGGGGAAATGCATATCGATTGAGAATGAGGAGTCACGTGTATGGCAAGCCATTTTAGCTTAAATTGTACCCAGCCTTACTCGTCATTATTGCATTTTTACCAGTAAGAATTCAATTAGAGAGCTTTACAAATTCAATTCCTACTAGTAGCAATTACAATTATAGAGCTCTCTAATTAAATTCGTACTAATAACAATTACGATTAGAGAGCTCTTTAATTCGATTTTTACTAGTAAGAATTACATTAAGAGAGCTCTTTAATACAATTATTACTAGTAAAAACTGATTTAGAGAGCTCTACAATTCAATTCTTACTAGTAAGAATGCAATTGCAGAGCTTTGGAATTCAATTCGAGAGCTCTTTAATGCAATTGTTACTAGTAACAATTCAACTAGAGAGCTCTACAATTCAATTCTTACTAGTAGCAATTACAATTAGAGAGCTCTCTAATTCAATTCTTACTAGTGAAAATACAATTTCAGAGCTCTCTAATTCAAGTATTACTAGTAACAAATAGAATTGCAGAGCTCTCCAATTCAATTGTTACTAGTAACAATTACAATTAGAGAGCTCAATAAAAGAATTTTTACTAGTCATATGTCTCCATTGACTTCCATTCATTTTTAATTACAGAGCTCTCAAATTGAATTGTTACTAGTAAGAATCACAATTAGAGAGCTCTCTAATCCAATTGTGACTAGTGACAATTGCAATTAGAGAGCTCTTGAATTTAATTAAAGAGCTCTTCAATTGGATTCTTACTAATAGCAATTCATTTAGAGAGCTCTCTAGTGCAATTGTTACTAGTAAGAATTAATATTATTGAGCTCTCTAATTCAATTGTTACTAGTAACAACTCAATTGCAGAGCTCTTTAATTGTAAGTCTTACTAGTAACAATTCAATTGTAAAAATGAATGGAAGTCAATGGAGACATATGACTAGTACAAATTAATTTGTAGAGCTCTCTAATTGCAATTGTTACTAGTAAAAATGCAATTCTGACGAGTAAGGCTGGGTACAATTTAAGCCAAAACGGCTTGTCATACACGTGCCTATTTGGGCGGGGTCTGAGCCGGTCGGCCATGATGGTAGGAGACGCTATCAGTTACCAGGGGCAACGCCTTTGGAACCCATAGTAAAAGTAATGAACAAGGCACTCAAACAACTTTTGCGTATGTTCGTTAAGGCACGGCAAACAGTGAAAATCGTATATACTAAAGGCATCAGCAAACCAAGCAATCCGGCGTCTCCTCGTCAGGTCAGACTCTCCCTGCTGTGTCAATTTGTGTAACCCCAAAAACTTAATTCCATTGTTCCTATGTTTTCCATATGTATCGTGTGAGTTACTGGAGGAGTTTTTTAACGCAGCAGTGACTTTCAGGCATGGTAAAACAGTGCGGCACTGCGAGAAACGCCTCTACTACCGAGCTAAAAACACACATATACAAATACTGTTTTGCCGTGGGAATCCAACCAACATGGCGGAGAGGGGAGGGGCTCTGTAAAATGACGTCAACTCCTCATTTTCAATCGAGGGAACCCATGTCATCACTTCTGCACTCTAGTGTGTCTGTATATAAGTGTCTGTTATGCGGTGACAAATGATTGCGTGGGAAAATTAATTAGGCCTATAGGCTAGTAGCCTATGGAATTAACAATTAAAGTAGGCCTTCCCAATCACAACTTCACTGTGCTTCCTGGTCACATGTCCGCTCCAAACTATTCCGCAGACCCTTAACCAATAGTATTTACTTATAAGATACACTTCAAAATACAACTAATGCAATTTAATGCACTGCATGGTGTCCCTGAAAAAAAAAAATCATTTCTATTTTTTAATTGTTTGAAGAGAAAAGCTACTTTACTTGCACTACACTATACTACACTACATATTTCTCAAAGTAGCTGTCGCAGTGTTTACCAAGGTCTAAGATGTGAATCTTTTGTGTAGATAAAAAATGTGTCTCATTTCTCTGTACTGTGCCCTTTAGGTTTTGTCCAGGTCCTGCTCCCTTTGCTAACTGCAATGTAAGTTGTCTGTTTTTTTGTTTGTTTGTTTGTTTGTTTGTTTGTTTGTTTGTTTAATTGCATTTGACACATGGTCTCCACCACACGTGTACTCTCGATTAAGGATTCTTTTCAACAGCTCGTGAGGGATGGATTCGAGAAAAACGGTCCTCTCTGGGGCCGCCATTAGATGGAGAGCACGTAGAGAAGTTCAGAAAGGGCTTCAACAAATTAGGGAAATGCACAATGAAAGTTTTGCTTCCCAGTGTTGTAATGTAATGGAAGGACAACCTGGATGTAGGGAAAACGTAGCAGAGACAGTCTTTGAGAATATGCAGGGTGACATGGAGGAGATTGGAAATGAACAGATGATAGAGGAGGACGCTGGAGAGGAGGGAAAAAAAAAAAAAAAAAGTCTACGCAACTGGGCGTTAACTTTTGGAGTTTCCCTGGTGGCTCTTACAGCTCTTCTTGGCCTGCTGAGATTCCATTTCCCTGACCTGCCAAAGGATGCCAGAACCCTCCTTAAGACCAAAATCACATATAGCATAGCAAAAAAAATGTGAAGGACTCTATTACTATATTGGCATCCTGTCCTCCTTTAAGCAGAAGCTACTACAGGCGGTTGAGTCATTTGTAGATGGCTGTACACTAAAACTACAAGTCAATATGGATGGTTTGCCCTTATTCAAGAGTAGTGGGGTTCAGGTGTGGCCAATTTTAGGATGTTTACTAAGTTTCCCAATTAAAGAACCTGTTGTGATTGCATTGTTCTGTGGGCCACATAAACCAAAGCCAGCTGAAGTTTTTTTTGGAAGATTTTGTTACGGAGTCGAAAGAGTTGGAGAGTGGTATTGACTTTGAGGGCAAAAGGATTTTTGTTAAGTTAGATTCTGTCATATGCGATACACCTGCCCGGGCTTTCGTAAAAAACGTTAAGAGTCACAATGGATAGTTTGGAGGTGATAAATGTGCCCAGAAAGGAGAGTATCTATCTGGCAGAATGACCTTTCCCTTAGTCTCTTGCCCACTCAGGACAGATGAATCATTTGCCCAAAAAACATAATGAAGAACATCATCAGGGCCCTAACCCATTCCATGGGTTGAACGTAGGGATGATATCTCAGTTTCCTGGTGATTATATGCATTCAGTTTGTTTAGGTGTTGTTAGGAAGCTTCTGAACATGTGGCTTAGAGGACCTCTCAGATTCCGTTGACCAGACAGTTTATAATATATTCCATTGGAATTTGCAAGAAAACCCAGAACATTGAGGGACATTGACAGGTGGAAAGCAACGGAATTCAGGATGTTTTTGTTGTACATTGGACCTGTCATTCTGCCTTCATACTTGGACACAAATATCTACAAGAATTTCACGCTGCTGTTTTCCAGCATTGCTATTTTAGTCAGCCCAACCTTGTCCTCGATGCACTGGCAGTATGCCGAAAGATTGCTCCATACATTTGTGACGCACTTTGGCGTTCACTAGTACACTTAGCACAAGAGGTGAGACAGCACGGTTGTAGGATTGACGATATTGTTGAGTGTCATGATGGCATCTATTTAGTTTATAGAAGGTTTTCTGATAAGTCCATCTTCTTTACCTATCCATTCAGCTCAGACTTTCTGAATATCTACAGTGTCTCTCAATTATCAGAACAATACATGTATGCCGAAGTGTGTGCAGTTGCATATAAATGTGTATTGCTCCCCCATAGAAGAGGTTTTGTATCCATACCAATTGTACATTCTGTGAAACGATAAAGTAGTTTGCTTGTTTTGAATCAGGATGAGTTGTTTGATCAATTCTAGTTTAAAATGTTTGGGTAGGGTGGCATTACAGCTGATAGTCTATTCTTAGGTGTGGATAGATTTGAGTTTCTGGAGCATCATCTTCTACGTTACTTCACATTTTTATGTACACGTAAGTACACTTTCATGACACCAGTAGACACACCAGCAAATACAATGTTTCTGAAAAGTACTCGCCAATCATACTTGAAACCTGATGATTTTTTTTTTCAGGGGGCTTTTTTAAGGCACAGTAAATGGTAATGCTATTTTCTCTCTCTTTCTCTCTCTCTCAAAAGAATGTTCTGTGTTGTGCAATTTTTTGATGGCAAGAAGTCTGTGTCTGTGGTGCCTCAATCATGGTACAATGATGGTTTTACTTTCTGGCCAAATTACACAAGCGATGAGAGGATCAACAAAGCTGTGAAGTTTGCCGAGGTGCCAGGCCACAACTGGTCGAAGCGTCCCGTCAGACTTTTGAAGACGTGTGGTATTCAATTTTGAGTTGTTGTTATTATTACCTTTTACTGTGTCTCCCGATAGCCAACGGTAACTATTTTGTTAATATTTTGATTCAAGATTAATGCATGTGATTTATCTTTGTAAATGTTATTTTAGGTGACTTGATGTTTTATGTAGTTTTCTGTGTGAACGTGTAAGTGTCAGTCTAAGTGAAATGTGTCTCTCCTAAAAATTAGGCACCATTATGGCGACACTGAAGACAGTGATCGAGAGCCTGCACCCAAGAAGGCACCAAGACCATCGATTCTAAATCGGCCTACTTCAGGATCCTCATTAACATCACGATGGTAAATATAACCAGTATTTGTCCTGTTAAGGAAATCAATTGTTAAACTATTAAATTGCTGTTTTTTTTTAGTCACTATAAAATAGTTCCATTATAACCCTTCGCTTATGTTTTATGATTATTGTTTAGCGACCAACCAGCTCCGGGGCCATCCTACTTCACCCAACCTCCACTACTACCCCCTCCAGTGCCATCCTCCTGTTCTCCACTTTCCAACACTCACTTCTCCAATGCCAACATCATTTTCTCCACCTCCACCACAATCTCCTTCAAGGCCCCCCCTCTTTTTCTACACCTCCTCTGCAATTATTCCAATCTTCTTACGACTGTTCATCTCAGATCAACAATGCAGATCTGTCTCTACCCCGTCCACCTCTCGGGATGTCTTCTGATGGTTTGGCATCTAGCAACAGAGCAACGGAAGTATTTGTGCCCAGTCTGAATATGGGGCGTTCTGGGAAGGAGCCAATCATCTGTACACGTGAGTGAATTATTCCGCAGACATCACAACATAGCATTAACAACTTAAAATATAAGTTCGGCACGAGGCTTTCGGTTCCATTTTCGGTACGCATTTTTTTAACCGAATGGTTCGTTGGGCCATTTTTCCATCAAAATGTAGGTGCGTCACGCGTAGCAAGCGCGCTCATAGTGTAAGAGACGCAGGCATGACCACAACATTGCCCGACATCAAATGGCAAATGTAATGTGAGCGGAACGAAACTGAGCTACTCGTTATTGTGTGGATGACGGACCATTTATCAGTTTGGACCCAGGAAGAAACATTGTGCCACGAATGAACTATCCAGTGTCCACAGATCAGCAACATTCACCATGGATTCATGGTAGTAACACTAACTGTAACCATTGAAGTTTGGCAGGAAAAGTAGGCTATATAATGCTTTTGTTTATAACGTTTGTTTAAAATAAACGTTTGTTTAACTGCTACAATAGTACATTTCATTTTGTCCAAGGAGCTGTTTTGTTTTACAAGCTCCTAAGAAAAGACAAGTACGGCTCCATCATTGCTCAAAGTTAAAAAAAAATATCATACTTTATGATGTTAGTTTTAATAAAAAATAATTCAAAAAAAATAAAGCAAGGAAATTTCTCTGGCATTTCTTTCTTTTTGCTGTATCGGAAACGTACTGAACCGTGACACAAGTGTATCGTATCGAACCGAACAGTGAATTTTGTGAATTTTGTGAGTGAGGTTGATCAGTTTGAAGGGTGGTTGAAAAACCCAGGCAACACAGTCAAAAAACAGCACTTGGTATTTATGGTTATAAAACATCTAAGTCCACTAACACTTGGTATTCACACTTTTTTTGTTGTTGTCAAGGAGCATCTCAATAAGATTTGGAGAGGGTGCCTGGTGATATTGGGCAATTTAATATATTTGTCTTCAAAATACATTTTTCCATTAGAATTAATGGGATTTGATGGATTTAGATGGTAAATGTTTACAGCTAACACATTTTAGCTTGTCCTATTAAAGGCAGGGGCGAAAATTTCATCAAAATGTTGGGGGGGGGGGGGGGACAATAAACACAACAATTCTCAAGAGCAAATTTTGAAGGGGACACCAATAATACAGTTAAAAAAATACAGAGGAAAGCCTTACTACTATTATTAGTGTAGCATGGAGACCATTTCATACTTGTTAAAATTTCTTTCTGGTTTAAGCCAGCGGCGAATCTGTTTACATACTCTCCTCCTCACGCAGCGCAGCGATTACATTTCATTCATTGACTCATTCTTTAACTATATGAAATGATACCAACTAAATCACAGTGAAAGCGTTACAATCTAAATGTACAGCGCACCCGGACTTTCTCACCAGTGTATGGCCAGCAATATTGTAATGTTTAATGACATGAAGATAATGTCTGTTCTAAGTTATTATTGTACTGTACAATTAAATACAATCGTTCCTGAGTCTGCAGTCTGAAAACTTCACCTCAGAGCATCCGTTTACTGAATGAATTGAGAATCTCACCTGAAAAATCCAATAACACCAGCAATTGTCATTCAAGCAGCTGATTTCTGTAAATAAATGCAAAACTAAATGCATATTGCAGCACAGGGCGAAGTCAGGATCCGTCAGCACCGATTTGAGACAAAAAATAATTTAAATTGTATATAAAACTATGTAAATGGCGCTCTGTGGCGCAGCAGGGTTTTGAACACGGTCGTGACTCGTGAGTGAACCGTTGCTGGGCGCCGCCGGTGTGTAGTACACTCATAGAGAATAATGTGTTGGAATTTTAAAGACGTGGCGCGACGCGACGCTTCCCGTCCGGTGTGCGACCCCTTTACTGGAGTTCCACAACTACTCAACAACTATGTTTTTTCTCTCCCGCCACCGGAATGTGTGTGTCTGAGGTAAAAGGGACGGAGGCGTCTGAGGTAAAAGGGGGAGGCAGTGAGTGGACCAATGCACTGTGAGGCAAGGGAGGGAGGTCTCAAAATGTTTAGAACGCTTTTTTCGATATTGCCCCGTTTGCATTTGTGTTATTTTATTTCTTAATTATTTTAAGCCGAATATATGATTACATTATTTACAATACACATATTTTAATGTTTTTTTTTGGGGGGGGGACAACCCTCAGATAGGGGGGGTCCTGACCCCCCCGACCCCCCCGCGATTTCCGCCTATGATTAAAGGGATACTCCACCGGGTTTTCATATTAAACTATGTTATTCCCTTAATTAAGACGAGCTGATGCACACCTCTCTCGTCTCAGCACTCTATCGCTCTGTATTGCCGCAAAACTATGTTAGCACTTAGCTTAGCCCAGTGCATTAAATATGGGCCAGAAAGAGAAGCGTTAAACACAGTTACTCGATTAGTGTAACTCGACCTAGGCTGGTGACACAAAATGTGGTGACACGTTGTGTTTTTCTAAGCGTTTAAAATTGATGACTATATTGTATGGCGGAATACCATAAAAAAGTGCTTTAGAGCACTTCGACTTGGCGCAATAATACCTTCACTCGTGAAAGGTCCTCTTACCGGCTCCCGCTTCCTTTCACGAGTGAAGGTATTATTGCGCCAAGTCGAAGTGCTCTAAAGCACTTTTTTATGGTATTCCGCCATACAATATAGTCATCAATGTTAAACGCTTAGAAAAACACAACGTTTTATTTTGTGTCACCAGCCTAGGTCGAGTTACACTAATCGAGTAGCTGTGTTTAAATGGGGAAAACGAGGAAGTGTTTTGTCACCTCTCTTTCTGGCCCATATTTAATGCACTGGGCTAAGCTAAGATGTAATTCATGACACGAGATATGTCCCACACTTATTGCTATGTTGCCCACACCTCTTTATCATTTATCAATCTCTTACTTGTCACTAATTTAGTCTCTTGTTTCCACAGGTGGGAATGCTGGCCTCCGTTGGTGGAAGAGATACCAAAAGCGTAATATTTAACAGTTTGGCACACATTTTTGCTGACAGTGCAGCAAAATCAATCAATTGGAAGGGGATGAATAATAAAAAGAAATTCAGCGAGATGGCAACCAAGGCCATTATGGCTCGTAAGTATACATAGATGCCTTTCGCTTTACTTAGGGGGCTTTCACACTAGCACTTTTGGTCCGCACCGGGTTCGAATGACGTCAGAGTTCGGTTCGTTCGGATGACGTGAACGCCGTCTCCCGAACTCGGGTGCGCACCAGCGAACCATACTCTGGTCCGCTTATGGCGGAAAAATTCGGGTCCATCCCTAATCTTTTCTTTGAAAACAAAACAAAACCAAAGGTAAAAAAAAAAAGAAGAACAAATGTGAAGCGAGCTATTCTATTCTATCCATTTTGATGCCACGGTTTGGATACAAATATATAATGTGAACACAGTCCATCGGGGGGAGGGGGGACCAATCGAACTCAGTTCGGAACAGGCCGAACAAACCAAGTGTGAAAGCACCCTAAGCACCACTCACTCACTCACTCACTCACTCATTCATTCACTCACTTTTTATGAAGGTGAAAAAGTAGCAAAACTCGATAGCAGGTGGATGTGAATTGGAGAACTTGTACAATAAATATCCATTCTTTTATGTGAAGTTTTATACTCTCATTTCTGATACTTATCTGTGACTTGAACATTCAACCTCAGATTTTTATTGGACAGGTTTTTTTTCACATTGGACATGCGAGTATAAAAGTATGAATATTGTACAAGTTCTCTAATTCACATCTTCCTCCTATCCAGTTTTCATACTCTTTTACCGAATTCTATCACTCCACACCACTTTAGTCGCATTTATTATTATTTATGTGTGCAAGCATTTTACTATAATGTAACAAATAATATTTGAATATTGAATCTAATATTTACTCTTTGTTTCTTTGCTTTTTGCATGAATTACAGGAGCAGTGAGGAAGAATCGCACGTCTGACAAAGCCACCGACACCGAGATGAACCATTATGCCATCAGGTGGTTTAATCTGGCATGCGACCGTGGGGGTGGCCGCCGTGCCCGGTCACACCCAACTAATGAGCAATAGCTACATGAAAGTGCAGTGTTCACATTATGGGTTCTGTTTTTTTTTTTGTTTTTTTTTGTATTGGTTTTGTATTAATTGCCTCAAATAAATTTTTGTTTGAAAATGACAAATTGTCTGGGTGTTTGTGCCTTTTAGCCTAAATATGAATCACAGACCAGGGCCAGATGAGCCCCAGATGTAAAATATGAGTCACGGATCTGGGCCAGATCTGCACCACATGTCATGGCATTAATAACTGTACTGGGCCGGTGCTGGCCCGGATCTGCGCCAAATGCTAGTGAAGACCTGGCCCAAATACATTTTGCTGTCTGGGATTGCTTTTGACTTGTAAAGCTGCAAATGGTTTAGCTCCAGTCTATCGAACAGATCTTTAGGAGATTTGAGGACACCATCGCTCATCATACCATCATACCAATCTTGAGTGTGTGTGTGTGTGTTTTTTGTTTTGTTTTTACGAATAAACAAACACTGTGATGTTGTCTTGATTGAATGATTGAATCTGTATTACGTAAATATATGTGACTTGACAAAAAAGGGAGTTATTTCAGCAGCAGGACCAAATGGGGTAAAGCCACGTATTTTGTAAGAATCCAATTGTGTTTGTGATGGGAATTGTACGTTTACATTTTTGAGATGTGTTGCGTGCGCGCAACGCAGGGAAACTGTGTACGAACCAGATGCGGCCTACATAGAATGATTTATAACCTGGGCGAAAAGGGACAACAGTGTCAAAGATGAATACGATGGACTTGATGGGTTGGAATTCATTATGATTTCTATTAATAGAGATTCATTCACCCTGTTGGGTACGTATTACAGTGATTAGTTTTGGGGCGTTGCTTGCGGTTGTTGCGTTACAGGTGACGTGGCTTCCGTAATCATTCCAGCAGCTGATTGGTGTTTCGACGGCTGATTGGATCTTGGAACTCCTCCTACTCGTCAGTGGCTGCAGCTGGCTGGGCTGTTTAAAAAGGCAAGGTTTGGATCTGTTTGGTGTCCGAAGCCGTCGTCTTCAAATGCATTCCGCAATCTATGCGAGTTTGTTTGGGTCTTTGCAGGTGATTTCAGAGCTTTGTCCATGTGAAATGTGAAGTTGAAGGTAAGGGCAATTGAATGACGCATGTGATGAGTCGTTTATCTCGTACTTTTGTTTCCCAGATACACACGGCCAACCCGTGGAAGTGTGCCGTGATCCGTGATTTGAGGAGACCGTGCCTGACTGAAAGCGCAAAGGTGTGTGTGTGTGTGTGTGTGTGTGTGTGTGTGTATGTGTGTGTGTGACTCCTGCCGTACTGCTGAGGGCTTAATTGTCCGTTTTCCTTACGACCGGATGAACGGCACAGGCTGTTTCTCTCTTACGGTTGACGTGTTTGCTCTCCAAATGTAGCATTGAAAAACAATGACGCAAGAGACGCGTGAATGTTACTCGGGAGGGAACAGGTGAGCTTTTCCACTTGAAGCCACAAAGTTGATATTGTCCACTGTTTGTGTAAGAGCAATGCAATGACTGACGTGATCCGTCGTTCATCTCGTACTTGTGTTTCCCAGATACACACGGCCAACCCGTACCCGGTCGAGCCTCGGTGGAAGCGTGCCGTGATCCGTTGGAATCCATTCTGCTTGGTGATTTGAGCAGACCGTGCCTGACTGAAAGCGCAAAGGTGTGTGTGTGTGTGTGTGTGTGTGACTCCTGCCGTACCGTTGAGTGTTTTTCCTTATGTCTGTGCTTGACTTAATTTTCCATCCATGTTTTCCTGCCAGACGAATGCCACGGGCTGCGTCTCTGTTGCGGTTGACGCGTCATTGTTTTTCAACGGCAAAATTGAAGAGCGAACGCAAGAGACGCGTCTCGTGGATGTTACTTGGGAGGGAACAGGTGAGCTATCAAGCATGTATTGTTTATGCTCTTTACAAGACATCCACTTTAAGACACAAAGTTGATATCGTCCACCGTTTGTGTAAGGGCAATTGAATGATGGATGTGATGAAACAGTGGAAAATATCAACTTTGTGTGTTAAAGTGGACGTCTCGTAAAGAGCATAAAGAATGCATGCTTGATGGCTCACCCGTAAGTGGGAAACGCAAGTACCAGATAAAGTGATCGGATCCAGTTACACAGTTTAGCTGAGGGTTTTTCTTACGAGCAGATGAACGGCACAGGCTGTTTCTCTCTTACGGTTGACGTGTTTGCTCTCCAAATGTAGCATTGGAAAACAATGACGCAAGAGACGCGTCTCGTGAATGTCACTCGGGAGGGAACAGGTGAGCTTTTCCACTTGAAGCCACAAAGTTGATATTGTCCACTGTTTGTGTAAGAGCAATGCAATGACTGACGTGATCCGTCGTTCATCTCGTACTTGTGTTTCCCAGATACACACGGCCAACCCGTACCCGGTCGAGCCTCGGTGGAAGCGTGCCGCGATCCGTTGGAATCCATTCTGCTTGGCGATTTGAGGAGACCGTGCCTGACAAAGCGCAAAGGTGGGTGTGTGTGTGTGTGACTCCTGCCGTACCGTTGAGTGTTTTTCCTTATGTCTTTGCTTGACTTAATTTTCCATCCATGTTTTCCTGCCAGACGAATGCCACGGGCTGCGTCTCTGTTGCGGTTGACGCGTCATTGTTTTTCAAGGTCAAAGTTGAAGAGCGAACGCGAGAGACGCGTCTCGTGGATGTTACTTGGGAGGGAACAGGTGAGCTATCAAGCATGTATTGTTTATGCTCTTTACGAGACATCCACTTTAAGACACAAAGTTGATATCGTCCACCGTTTGTGTAAGGGCAATTGAGTGACGGATGTGATGAAACGGTGGACAATATGAACTTTGTGTGTTAAAGTGGACGTCTCGTAAAGAGCATAAAGAATACATGCTTGATGGCTCACCCATAAGTGGGAAACGCAAGTACCAGATAAAGTGATCGGATCCAGTTACACAGTTTAGCTGAGGGTTTTTCTTACGAGCAGATGAACGGCACAGGCTGTTTGTCTCTTACGGTTGACGTGTTTGCTCGCCAAATGTAGCATTGAAAAACAATGACGCAAGAGACGCGTCTCGTGAATGTCACTTGGGAGGGAACGGGTGAGCTATCAAGCACGTATTCTTTATGCTCTTTACGAGACATCCACTTTAAGACAAATTTCATATTTTCCACTGTTTGTGTAAGGGCAATTGAATGATGGATGTGATCAGTTTATGTGGTAATTATGTTTCCCAGATACACACACGTGGCCAACCCGTACCCGGTCGAGCCTAAGTGGAAGCGTGGCGTGATCCGTTCGAATCCATTCTGCTTGGTGATTTGAGCAGACCGTGCCTGACTGAAAGCGCAAAGGTGCGTGTGTGAGACTCCTGCCGTTTTGTTGAGATTTTTCCTTATGCCTGTGCTTGACTTAATTTTCCATCTATGTTTTCCTGCCAGACGAATGCCACGGGCTGTTGCGGTTGACGCGTCATTGTTTTTCAACGGCAAATTTGAAGAGCGAACGCGAGAGACGCGTCTCGTGAATGTTACTTGGGAGGGAACGGGTGAGCTATCGAGCACGTATCGTTTATGCTCTTTACGAGACATCTACTTTAAGACACAAAGTTGATATCGTCCACCGTTTGTGTAAGGGCAATTTAATGATGGATGTGATGAAACGGTGGAAAATATCAACTTTGTGCGTTAAAGTGGGTGTCTTGTAAAGAGCATAAAGAATACGTGCTCGACGGCTCACCCATAAGTACCAGATAAACTGATGGGATCCAGTTACACAGTTTAGCAGAGGGTTTTCCTTACGACCGGATGAACGGCACAGGCTGTTTCTCTCTTACGGTTGACGTGTTTGCTCTTCAAATGTAGCATTGAAAAACAATGACGCAAGAGACGCGTCTTGTGAATGTCACTCGGGAGGGAACAGGTGAGCTTTCTTTACGCTCTTTACGCGACATCCACTTGAAGGCACAAAGTTGATATCGGCCACCGTTTGTGTAAGAGCAATTCGATGACTGATGTGATCCGTCGTTTATCTCGTACTTGTGTTTCCCAGATACACGCGGCCAACCCGTACCCGGTCGAGCCTCGGTGGAAGGGTGCCGCGATCCGTTCGAATCCATTCTGCTTGGTGATTTGAGGAGACCGTGCCTGACTGAAAGCGCAAAGGTGTGTGTGTGTGTGACTCCTGCCGTACCGTTGAGTTTTCCTTATGTCTTTGCTTGACTTAATTGTCCATCTATGTTCTCCTGCCAGACGAATGCCACGGGCTGCGTCTCTGTCGCGGTTGACGCGTCATTGTTTTTCAACGGCAAAATTGAAGAGCGAACGCAAGAGACGCGTCTTGTGGTAGGCAAAGTTGCGAAGACCTTCCCAAGTTCGGATGGCCGTACCAGATCTGCTGAGATTCAAGTCGAGGATGAGACCTACATCCGGCCCGTTTGTCGCTTGATCCCCCCTTCCCGCGTTTACAGATCAAAAGGAACTTGTCTTAGCCCCTCATACTGATCAATTTATAGAGTTCAAATACGCTTGAGGAGGTTTCAGCCGATCAGAGAGTCGTGTTTATCGAATGACGTCAGTCAGTCGGTCGGTCGGTCGGTGCCCAGTCGGTGAGAGACGAACGAAATGTGAATTGTGAAATATTATCTGGGAACTGCAATACATTGAGTAATGTCACCAGTTCTATTGCCTTGATGAATGTTGTCGATTTAGCCGCATCTCTAATGTTATTGTTATTCTGTATTATTGTTATTCTGTATTCAGACCACTTACCGTTACCGCTCGCTGTTCCCATTCGACTCGAATCAAGAGTAAACCACAAACTCTGCCGCAAACTCTGAGTCGTACGTGTTCTTACCGACACACCAGTGCGGATACAAATCCACCTGCTCCAGTGATGTACGGTCCTTAACCCTTTAACGTGCATCGGAACCGTGCGGTTGACCTTTTTTCCGCGGTCAAATTCCTGTTGTTGATACTCGCCAAACTCCGTTTTTAGCCGTTTGTTCTTATTCCTCTCACTGAGTAGAATGTGCAATGACAATTATATCCACTGGGTGGCAATGTTGTACTAAAATATCTCTTCAGCTGGGCCAGGTTCCTAGTTGTTTTGAGCATGCTATAGTTCAGCCTTTCTTGAAAAAGAGCAAACTCGATGCAGCTTCATACAAAAATGATGGGCCTATTTCTAAATTGCCATTTATTTCTAAAATTCTAGAAAAGGTTGTGGCGGACCAGCTGAATAATGCTCTAAATCTACATGATATTCATGATGAATTTCAGTCTGGGTTTCGTAAAAAAAACATTCAACTGAGACTGCCCTCCTTAGGGTCTCAAATGATATTCTGATGGCTGCTGATGGAGGTAAATGCTCTGTGCTGGTTCTATTAGATCTAAGTGCAGCGTTCGACACTGTAGATCACTGCACTGCACTGATCAATAGACTAAGAACAACTGTGGGCATTACTGGATCTGCTCTGGATTGGTTTTCCTCCTATCTTACAGACCGGAGTTTCTCTGTATCCATAGGGCCTTATGTGTCAGACTCCGCACCTTTAACCTGTGGCGTGCCCCAAGGTTCTGTGCTCGGCCCCCTGCCGTTTGGTCTATGTGTGCTTCCTCTCGGAAAGATTATTGCTAGTTTTGGAGAGATATCTTACCACTGCTATGCTGATGATATTCAGCTTTATTTATCAACTTTTAGCCCTGACAGGCTGGATAAACTGTCACTGTTGCACAATTGTTTAGCCTCCGTCAATAAATGGATGTCTGATAACTTTTCGCAGCTAAATTCGGACAAAACCGAGGCGTCGATCATGGCTCCTGATAAAATTACTCCAAAGATTAGGCAGGCCATTGGGGCTTTATCATCCTCAGATGGTGATGTGCTACGAAATGTAGGTGTACTTTTTGATAAATCGATGAGTTTTAGCAGTCGTGTTAAATCCGTGGTTCGTTCCTGTTTTTGTTTTTTTTCATCTCAGAAACATCGCTAAGATTAGATGGGTGGTTTCTAAAGAAGAGTTGGAGATGCTCGTTCACGCTTTTATTTCCTCTCGTCTGGACTACTGCAATGCACTGTACGCTTGCTTAAACAAATCCTCCATGGAAAAATTGCAAGTAGTGCAATTGGTGGTTTTTATTTCTTTTATTATTTGTTTTTTTTTTTTTAATGTAAAGCACTTTGTGACCCTTCATGTCTGTGAAAAGTGCTATATAAATAAAGTTTACTTGCTTACTAAAATATGTGTTGCTGAGACGAGCTGAATCTGAACCGGAAGATTATTGTCGTGATCTCTCTCTCTTCGAACAGTGGCTGCCAGTGACGCGAAAATGTAAGGCAAGACATTTTTCGGTTGGATTTCATGTTCTAGACTTCCCAATGATTATCTTTTTGTTGAACGGAAGAAACGTGATGACAAAATGTATCTCTCTCTGTTGCCTCAGAAAAGTTGTGCGACCGCTCGGTCGAGTTGCCCAGTTAGGGTAAACGCTGAACTGGACACTAGCCAAATTGGCACGGCAGCGCGATAATACAGCCCGCAGGATCATGCGGCCTATTTCTTTGCTAGACCATATTTATTTTACCCTTATTCATACGGCCTGTGGTTTACCTTCGGATTCTAAATGTGATACCGTTTACTCTTTGCAGGCTTATTGACTAACACTACGTTGCGCATCGAATAGTCTCGATGGGAATAAACGTTACATTTTCTGTGACAAACGTGACACGATAATGAGACTGAATTGATGGTTGAACATTTTTGGCTTTATTTAGCACAGTAAACTTACCTTATCAGTCACACTTGAACATTTTCTGTCTCTCGTCTAATTTTCTGACTCTCGATCTAATTTCATGGTTGAGTGTTATCCGGTTTGTCACACGTAGTACAAAGAGTATTTTTTAGCATATTTAATGTTTTCTCAACAAATTAAAATAAATCATAATGCGCCTGTGTGTTGGGTGTTGAACAGTTTGTTGAACAGAACACATCTGCACAAGAACACACCAGGGGTGTATTCCAGAAAGCTGGGTTAATTAACCATCAGATTAACCCTAAACTCTGGGTTGATTAACCCAAAACCTGCTTACTCTGGGTATGTCGGTTCCAAAACACCTGTGTCGAGTTAGTTTAATCAACCTACTGCTAATAACCTCGAGTTAATGCGCGCGCCCGGCGAACATATAAAGGCATTTTCAATGGATCACCGAATTCAGGAGTCACCATGGAAACTAAGGGTGAAAAGTCAAGTTTTAATGTTGGCTTATGAGGAGTACAAGCCCATTATCATGAAAAAAAGCAACACAGCTGCATACGCAAAGGAAAGACAATTGGCTTGGCAAAAAAATAACTGACAGAGTAAATGCGTACGTTTTTATTTTTATTTTTTTTACTTTTTTAATATGCTTGCCTTTCTTTTGTTCATTTGCAAAGTTGAACAATTGTCTTTTTTAGCATGTGGCATTACTTGACAAGCATGTACTTTTCTTTACATCAGTTTCTTAAGAATACAGTACAATGTATATTGTCATGAAATATAGGCCTCTTGTTTTATAAGGTGTAATCCTTCTGGAGCCAAAAGAACTCTTTGCCAAGTCAAAATGAAACACCAAAATATTCTTCAAAAAGGTAATATTTTATTTTAATTGTTTTAAGATCAATGTCTAAAGTTACTTTTACAGTATTCTTTCTATATAGCTAATAGAAAGAAGGCTGAGGCCCGTCTAACTGGCGGGGGTCCACCTCCACCTCCTCTCACTCCATCGGAGGAGTTGGCTCTTTCTCTTAATGAAGGTCGCCCTGTGGTCGATGGTATTCCAGATGGGGCACTTCGTCAGAATTTGCTTCCTCCCACAACAACTCAAGTGACTTGGTACAATGTAGGTATACCACAGTACTTGTGATTATTTAATCATATGTTTGGACAAAACAATCCTTAACTCTTGTCATTAGAAAGAAGGCTAAATGCTTCCCAAATGCAGTCATTGTTTCACTTGTGCATTATGGATGCATATGAAGAGTTCAGATGCAAAAGCCTTTAAGTGCCATTTGAAATTTTCTTCTAGAATGATCATTTTTATCAAGCTTGTATATTTAAGTTCAGTGATTTCACTTAAATTGCAATGATAATTACCTATTAATTGTTATTTAAGTGAAATTACTGAACTTAAATATACAAGTGTGATAAAAATCATCATTAAAGAAGAAAATTTCAAATGGCATTTAGAGGCTTTTGCATCTGAACTCTTCATATTCTCTTTTTCAGCATATGCTGTATGTATGCGTATACAGTAATCTGTTTTTATTCTTGCATGTTCCTAATGCCTTTATTCAGTGTCTGTCATACACATTGAGTGTCTTTTTTTTCTTGCAGTTGCTGATGGACGCATTGTATTATTGGATCCTCCTGAAACCACACAGTCTGTCACAATTGTTAGTGATGCATTTTAAGAACCAGTTGCTTTTAGATCTTTCACTATGTCTGCCAGACAAAGTAACCTTGCATATTTCCACTCTAGGATGATGACGAAGAGACCGCATCTGCTGTGACTGAATTAGAAAGTGCTGGGAGACCCACAGAGGTATGATGCATATGTTGGACAATGCACAGCTTTTTAGATGGACTGAAAAATGTGGCCCGTGACAGAACGTAGCTGGGGATGTAAATGCAGATGAGGGTCCAACTACCTCTACATCTAATCTTAGCAGTGTAAGAACTTGTCCCTGGTTGTCCTTATCACACAATGTTACTGTGGCTGATTTTCTTTTTTAACCATCTTATTTACTTTGCCTTCCTAGTTGTCTGCAAAGGAGCTGTATAAGGTCCATCTATTAAGGCAAATTAAAAAAAGTGACATGGACATGGACCTTATACAGCTTCAGCAAGAGGAGAAAAGGCTGGCCATTAAAAAGGCCAAACTTGAAATCAAATTGCTGGAGCATCGCCTTAAGGTGAGAATCATATGTGAACATGAATCTTTTTTTTTTTTTTTTTTTTTTTTCATGTGTGTGTATAAAGCAATGAATACAAATCTGTCATGTCTCTTTATTTCAGGATCTGGAGAAATAAAAGAAATTAAATAAAGTGATTTTGACAAATCATGTCTCTAAGCATTCTGCCATCTCTGTGGTCTGCTAGATTCATTGGGTGTTGTTCTAGGTCCTCTTCATCGGGACAGGGGGGATGCCTCTCTCTCCTCTTATTGTGGCAATGTTGTGAAGTACCGCACAAGCGACTGTGATGTCACATGCCCTATTTGGAGTGACCCTGAGACCACGCAGACACTGAAACCTCGCCTTCAGAATGCCTATTGTCATCTCCACCCTGGCCCGTGTTCGGCTGTGAGACCGGTCGAAGCGTGTCTGTGGTCCGGGCTCAGGATCAGGGTAGGGTGTCATCATATAGGGGAGGCAAGGGTATCCTCTGTCCCCCAGCATGTAACCATAGAAGTGTCCTGTAATGTTTGAGGTGTTTTGTAAATGTAATAAAGACTACAAGCATTTGTCCAACAAAACGTACCCTGCTCAAATTTGTTGCACAGAGATGACTCTCTAAATATTCTGGCGTCATGTACAGAACCAGGCCATTTTGCCTCAACATTAGTGATGAGGTGGGTTGCATCACATATTACCTGTGGAGAACAATAAGTTTATTCTCGGTAACCCCAATATTAAGTAACAAAAAATATAGCTATTACCTGCACATTGATGCTATGCACAGACTTCCTATTAACATAGTCTCCCTCATTGATAGATGGAGCTTTAATAGGAATGTGGGTGCCATCAATGCACCCAATCACGTTTGGGAACCCTGAAATAAAGATTAATTACGAGTTTAAGAAGTCTGTGTAACCTTTTACGTGCATGTCCAGGAAAAAAATAAACCTATTAAGAAATGTCATTTTATTGAAGTAGATGACAGACTTTCTGAGAGTGTACCTGCCACCCTGTGGAATTCTTCTTTAATAACGCGCACAGGTTTATGGCCAGGGAACTGTACAAAAAGTGTGTAGAAACCGTTTCAGTGCCATGCATACTGTACGAACGGCCCTACACACTGTTGCCTTTCCCACATGCTCTGCATCGCCCACATTGTAGAGAAAACTCCCCGTACCAAAAAAGCGCAGAGCAATACAAAGAATATGTTCGGCGCTAATCGCTGACCCGCGGTTTGTCACGTTTGCGATGTGTGGTTTTAGTAAGTTTGTTAAATAAATTAACGACTCCCTAGAAAAACGATAGCGCTCATGCAAATATTCGTCAGGATATGAAAAGACATCGATACGTGGTCTTATCACCCTCTCAGGGCGAAAAAAACCCCGTATAATCTGTGCCTCTACGTCCACAGGATCCTCGTCAAAAGGGCACGCCATGCTCTGAAACCTCTCTGAAACAAACGAACCCTGCAACATAACCTACTCCGGAGCAGGTTATCTTCAGAGAGTCAGTTGCTATGGTTACTTACATAACCCGCAAGTTACTCTCGCTTTTGGAACCGAAAGCAGAGGTTATCCGCTTACTCACTCCTAAACTTACCCGGGTAAGTCACATAACCTGCTTTCTGGAATACACCCCAGTTCACATGTGTATCATGTTTGCTTTTGTGTTTGTTTTGTTTCGTCTCTCACAAAGTTAAACCTGTGAACCACCCCGACTAATATCGGTATCGGCAAAAGCCAAAGGTGCGGCATCGGTGTCGGTATCGGAAGTGAAAAAGTGGTATCGGGACATCCCTAGTCACAGCGTGCATATCTTGAAGTATTGAAGGGGAATTTTGTTACCATATTCCCGAAGACAATAAAGCCAGCTGTCAACTTCCACTTAATGTTCCACTTAATTCCATTCCTTTAGCACCACCATAAAGCACAATTAAAAATTGCTGTAGATTCTACAGCAAAATTCTACAGAAATGTATTGTTTTATCATTTTACAAGTTATTATTACTGTAATTCGCAATGCATTATGGGTCAAAATGAGTATTACAGTTGTTTACTGTATATTTCCCTGTCAACTGTAAATTGATTTACAGGTAAGAGGTGTTTTCACTGTAGTTCATATGTTTTACAACAATTTACTGTGACGTGGCATTATGGGATTGCGCGGGCTGAATACATTTGAAATCTGGTGGACTGGAGCAGGGCAGGATCGAGTTGAAGACAAAAGGCACTATTTACTCAATTTTTGGTAAGTTAACTTAAATTTACGTCCATAAATATTTACAATCTAATGTATTACTTAATCAGCGATTCATATTTTGAACAGAATTCATAACATCGGCATGTCATTATATCATGCAATTATTGATCGACTTGTTGACAACTGCGTGTGTGATGTAAAAGTGTTTGATTCCTATATTTTCCGTCGAAACGTTACGTTTATTTAGTAAAGCAATGTGTCTTTTAAATGTCTTGTTTCAGGCGAGGCAATCGCGACGGCGCGCGCTCAGTGGTGAGGCGATCTGAACTTACAAGCACAAGGTAAAACTATCTTAAATGTTATGGACGAATGCTGCCGTTTGTTACAGTTTTATTTGAGTATTTTAGAGCATTGCAGTTTGCAAGACGACAGATCGGATCCACTTAAGTCTTGGTGAGAGTTAGCTTTCTTGACGAAAACACTGGAATAGGCTATATTAACGTCGTTGGATGCTGCTATTTTTCTCATTTATTTTACCAGTTTTGATGTCGTTTGATTTCGATTTTCGCATGAGAGCACGTAAAACCGGTGTTTAATAAAGGCCTGCATCATAACTATTTAACGCAAATCAATTTGCAGCGCTCAATATGCCTGTTCCTGTTCGTCATGCTCTCCAGAGAGTATTTTTTCGAGCATTTGCAGTTTGGAAAACAAGGCATAGCCTACTGAGGAGTGCTGTTGAGACAGAACGTAAATACGCACGTGCAGTTAGCTTTGCTGATGAAAAACATTAGAATATGATTTTAACATCGTTGCATGATGCTGCTATTTTATCATTTATTTCACTAGTTTGGATTTATTATGGAGAGCAAGTGTTTAACAAATCCCTGCGTCATAACTAAATTCAAAATGACTGGCAAACGATTTGAAAGTTAATTTGATTTTCTGTTCAAAGTTTATCGTTTTCTTAATATAACTTGAACCTAAATCTAAATGAGAAATGTATCACTGTAAATTGTCAATATGATAGCAATATCATTGTAGGTCACATTAATGTTCTAAACTGCTGTTTTACCTGTGGTGTAACGTTACCTGACTTTTCACGTGCATTTAAAAATGTGCAGCTTTTAAGTTTCATTTATAGAGACCATACAGGTTATCAGAAGTCTTGTAAAGGTGCTAGATGTGACCAGACACAACACTGATTTGCAAGATTGGATACCGTCATTTCACATGCATGTGCAACTCTGAATTACTTAATTAGGCATTTTAAAATGCCATATTGATGAGGGCTGGGAAATCTGTCTACTGCATTTACTGCATATACTGCACTTAATTACATTACATTTTTTTTTTCCTTTTATTATTTTTTTTTTATTGTAGATGTCAGCAACAGCAGCTGAAGTGGGAAAAAGTTCTACACTTCCAGACTCTCTGAGACTGATTTGTCTTAGGTAATGTACGTTCCAGAATCTTTAAATTACTTAATACATTTTGCCTGCAACCCAGTGGATGCTGAGTATTGAGGGTCAAGTGGTTCTGAATCAACACCCCGATTTCATGGCTGAATTTGCTGCTTTGTTTGCAACTTACTACAAACATTAATCTGGTGTACCAGCAGCACGAGGCATCCTGCACACTTGAATTTGTCCAAAGGTAACAGATTACTGAAATATAAATTTGTATATGTTAAAGGATTAGTTCATCTAAAAATTAATGTTAGTTCACCTCCCAGCCAACATTTGTATGTGGGGCCCATATGGGTATGAAATGGGCTGAAAAATGGGCCCCATGTAGGATTGTCCGCGGGTTACATAATGGCCCCATGTTAATTGCCCAGATAAATTTCATGTTGGATTGCACTTGGTACTACGCCGGACCCAAGTGGGCAACATGCACAAGACCCATCTCGGTCCCAGCTTTAACCCAGCCGATATTTATATGTGGGGCCCATGTGGGTTTGAAATGGGCTGAAAAATGGGCTTTGATTGGGTTTGTCCGCGGGTTACATAATGGCCCCATGTTAATTGCCCAGATGAATTTCATGTAGGATTGCACTTGGTACTAGGCCGGACCCAAGTGGGCAACATGCACAAGACCCATCTCGGTCCCAGCTTTAACCCAGCCGATATTTATATGTGGGGCCCATGTGGGTTTTAAATGGGCTGAAAAATGGGCTTTGATTGGGATTGTCCGCGGGTTACATAATGGCCCCATGTTAATTGCCCAGATGAATTTCATGTAGGATCGCACTTGGTACTAGGCCGGACCCAAGTGGGCAACATGCACAAGACCCATCTCGGTCCCAGCTTTAACCCAGCCGATATTTATATGTGGGGCCCATGTGGGTTTGAAATGGGCTAAAAAATGGGCTTTGATTGGGATTGTCCACGGGTTACATAATGGCCCTATGTAAATTGCCCAGATGAATTTTATGTAGGATTACACTTGGTACTAGGCCGGACCCAAGTGGGCAACATGCACAAGACCCATCTCGGGCCCAGCTTTAACCCAGCCGACATTTGTATGTGGGTCCCATGTGGCTTTGAAATGAAAAGTGGGCTCTGTATGGGATTGTCCGTGGGTTCCATAATGGTGCCATGTAAATCGCCCAGGTGGGTTTCATGTAGGATCGCACTTATAAACAGGTGGGCCCCAACTGGGCCACATGCACAAGACCTATCTTGGTCCCAGCTTTAGTTTTTTGTGGGTACTACAAGGTTACTATATGGGCTGAAATATGGGCTTTAAGTGGGTTTGTCCATAGGTTCCATGCTGGCCCCAGCAACTTGCTGGATTTCAGGATTCAGGATTTCTTTTATACAGGATTTCACAGGGCTTTAGGTGGGGCCCAACTAGGAATCATGTGCATGTGGCCCAATTAGGGATCATCTGGGCTCCATCTAAATGAGTAGCAACACCACACAAACAAGTTTTAAAGCATTAGAGCACACAGTGATATTGAAATATTTTCAATTTTATTAAAATTACTCATCATCATATTATGCTATATTCTGAAATTCCAGGGACAATATTTAAAGAAGCAGATTTATGTCAGATTAAAGAGTATCTATTTAATACCTATTTGTTAAAATACATATTTTGAACCTGTATTTGACCCAGTCTTTACTGAACATTTGAACAGGATATAAATTGGTGACAGTTAGAAGAAGCAGCAACTATACAGTACATTTATCAGTACAGCTTACACTGCAGACAGTCATTTGCGCATCTAGACACTCTCCTCCTCCATCTCTTGTCCTGGACTATTTTGAGAGTTCCCTCTCAGTTCCTTGCCAGTTGATCTGTGTTGTCTTCTTAAGAGCCTCTGCAAAACATTTTTTTTTTTTTTTTTTTTTTTTTAGGGATTTTGATTTTAGAAAAATCATGTTACTTACACGTCACAATACCTTATGACAGAATAACAATTTCTACTCAGGATAAAAAAAAAAACAGCAAAAAAATTATATAGGAATGGTGACGGTTTTGGAATGTCACTGGAAGGGCATTTAGGAAATCAATAAAAAACAGTTTATAAAGTATGCATAATAAGTATAATGATTTATGATTACTTTTAAAGTAAAATTAGGAATGCTCCGATCAATCGGCCAGATATTAGGGTTAGGTTAACTAAGTAAGTAAGTAAAAGTTTATTTATATAGCACCTTTCACAGGTACAAGGCAACAAAGTGCCTTACAACAAAAACATTAATATCATAAAATACACAAAATAAAAGCATAGACAGTACATGATGACCATATCATGTAACACAGGTACCTAATTAAAAGCCTGAACAAATAAATAAGACTTTAGTCTGCATTTGAAGGCATCAACAGAGTCAAAAGAGCGCATATACAGTGGGAGGGGGTTATTAAACGCCTTCTGAAGCAAAGCCATGAGTTTGTGTAAGAAAAATATTCGGTAACGCTTTAGATTACAGCCCGGAATGTACTATGTAATTAAGATGAATTTACAGTGTAACTTTCTGCAATTATAGTGTACCTATAAAGGACTTGCATGTAAGTATATGGGTAAAGTTTTGGGAATAATGGGGTAACAACCAGGAGAATTAAAAATATATATTAATACTGTAAGTATTATAGAAATAAGGGTTACTTATTCTACTATTATGATACAACAGTCTTACACAGAGTACATACACTGCAAACCTTTTTGTAAAAATTGTGTATCAATACTGTATAGGCTTTTTTTAAAGGACAGGGTACATGTATAGGCATTTATACAATTCTTTAATATTTAAAAAAAAAATTATAGCAAAAGTGCAGATGTTTAAGTTTTGGCTAACATGTTTCAAGGCAAGAAAAGCTAAGACTATTGCAATTTTTTTTAAATACTGGGACATATATTTTGTTTGATGTGGTTACAGGGTAAGTGGTGCTTGTATAATAAATAAAGGTTTCCAAGTCAGTGATATAAAACTGTGTATGTATTTTTATTGTACTTACCCTGTAACTACATGGAACAAGGGGGTAACAAGCACCACCACATGAAACAAGTGTATCTTTCCCCAATATTTAAGCAAAAGTTGCAATAGTTTTTGTTTCAGTGCACTTATGTAAAAAAGATGACTTTATAAATGCATATGTACCCTGTAATTTTTTTTAAAAGCCTGTAATTTTAGAGTAGGTATTGGTTCACCTTTATTTCAAAAAGGTAAGCAGTGTACAATTTTCTGGTGAAATTGCTCCCAAATGTAAGATTGTTATCACAATAGTAGGATAAACACCCTTTAGTCCTTTAATACTTACAGTATAAATAATTGTTTAATTCTCCTGGTTGTTACCTCCTTATTCCCCAAACTTAATATATTGTTCCTTTATACTTATATTGTAAGTATGTTATAGGTACACTATAATTACCAAAGGTTACGCTGTTAAATCGCTTTAATTACGCAGTACTTTCCAGGCTGTAATCTAAAGCATTATCAAATATTCATATTTAAAACTTTATTAAATAAAATAACCAGCTTCCGGCCAAGCGAACATACAGATTGCACTTAAGTGTAAAGTGCAACTTATGTGGTTTTAAGTTGATATTTACTCTACACCATTATGCACTACGCTACTTCTGACGTCACAAATTGACCTATGGCTAAGCCATTCAGTCAAACGCGATGACCAGTGCGCACCTAACCTAATACACTCGGACATTCTCTGCTTCCACGTCCATTGAAATGCATTGCAGTTAGTCAGTTTTCATTAGGTTTTTTTGTCATTTTAAGTTTAAAATGGTCAAACGGTGTGCATGGGGTACATACAACTCCGACACTAGGTTCCCGAGAGACTGGGCGACGGTGTGTATTTCTTTACCCTTTCCCAAGCCACTTCTCAACAGAGATAAGTGTCTGCTCTGGATTAAGTTATGCGATTAAGTCATGCGCCGCGGTAGACCACAACAACAACTAAAGTTAGCCTTCTAGTTGCTTTGTACATCATGTCACTTAGCTTAATTAGCGTATCTGTAAATAACCGAGATAACAAATGTTAACAATGTTGTGCTGAATGATTCATGTAAATACTGTAGCACCAAACGGTGATGGCAACGATATGCGGTATATCACGTTTACATTGTGACCTGTAAATTACATTTTTGCCTGGAGCTGAAGCTTTTCATCGACCTTCTCAACAATAAAATTATTAATATAACCCTCCAATGCATAGTTAAGGCCCTTAAGGTGACTTTGAGATGATATATAATATTTTTGTCTCCAAAAATCACCAATTGCCTCCTGTAAAATGTCTGCCATAGCGCCTGTCCCCGAATGTTGACTGTTTGTCCAAGTGAGTGGAGGGGGCGTGGCTTAGCCACAGGTCAATTGCATAAGTTTGCAAGTAGGCTGCTTATGGCCATTTAGTTGGAAGCTAGTTGTTTTACTTTAAAAAGTTTAAATATGGATATTTTTCAAACAAAATTTTTGCTTCAGAAGGTCTTTATTAACCCCCCTGGAGCCGTGTGGAGTTTATGATGGATGGATGCACTTTTTTGAGCTTTTTTAAACTAATAGTTGCAATCCACTGCCATTACGAAACTTGGAAGCGTCAGGGTGTTTATTAATAAAATTCTGATTGTATTTGTCTGAAAGAAGAACGTGGGCTAATATACACCAAAGGATGGCTTGAGGGTGAGTAAATCATGGGCTAAATACTCTAATTAAATTATGTAAAATCTAATTTTGAAAAATTTATTAAATTAAGTACAATCAAAACACCTCAACAAGGTTAATAAATCCATACCGGAAGTGACAGTACAATGTAGTAGATAAAGAGCAATCCTCCACCAAATTGCCAGTACTCATCTGGATCCTTGGTCAATCTGGGATGGGGTGGGGTGATGCGTCCTTAACAATATTAAAACAAAACGTATCAATATCGTACCAACATTTGCCATTATAAAACATTCAGAGAACATGAAAAATAGCCCAATAGCTCCCCGGTCTCCACTGTGTGTGTTTAATACTCACTGCTGTGTGTGTGTGTGTGTGTGTGCACTTGAATGGATGAAATGAAGAGCACAAATTCCGAGTTTGGGGACACATGTCACATCACATCAATTAAAGCTTTAAAAAAAGAAATTGCTACTCCAAAATCAAACAAACCATCAAACAATTTTACCTGTAGCCACATTTATCCTGTTATGACACGTCTGAGGGTCTTTCCCTTGATGTTCTTCCGTGAACTAAATAAAGGGCTCATGATGGTGACATGTTCTCCTTTCTTTGTCACTTTAGAGGAAGAAAGACATAAAGATAATTAGTTACTCAGATTTGTCACTGGTAGAGGATATGACTTTTGATGATGAGTATAATACTTTTGACAACATAATATATTAATCCCAATGTAAGGTTTAGAAGCAATGGTTAAAACTGACTTACATAATGAAGTTGATAATCATGCCGTGGTGGATTTGTCTCTGTTGGGTGCCTGCTCTCCCCCCAAAAATCTTCTTCCAGTGCTTGATATATAAAAATAATAAAAAAATAAACAAATCTCTTATCATTAGCAGTTATCAGTTTTTTAAGAGGTGATGTCAAAATATTTAGAAACGGGCATCTACTAAAATATAAGAGATTTAACGTTAGACCAATAACATTTCTCAACTCTTCTGTAGATTCCAGTGTTTCAGAGAGTAAATGACCGTTTTATCAGTCAAATCATATTTATATAGCGCTTTTCACAATATATCAGTCACTTTACTCATTTGGATTCTACTTCCCTAGTAAATAAATAAATAACTTCTACCAGAATATATTAGAACACATTTCATACTAATTATACTTCAATTTCATTAACATAATGACACATCACCTAAGAAGACTTTATTACACAATGAACATTTTTTATATATATATATATATATATATATATATATATATATATTACGACAAAAAAATAAAGTAATAACGTTACCACTATTAAGTGTACCAAAAGTATATTTGCAATAGTTCCACTTTAGCACAATCAAATACACTTAGCTACTCAGAAGCACTAACGTTGCTTTCAGATAAATATGGTTAGCTACCCGTTATGTTAACGTTACAAACACAACTGCAGGTAACTTAGTAGCCTACGTCCGTTATCCGTTTATAAAACTCTCGTATGTAACGTTAACGTTAAGTTACACAGAACATTTCTGGGTAGTTAATGAACTCCATTCACATACGTTTTGTTTATCTGCATATTCAACCATGAACTATATTAACACTCTCATCCACTTATTTGAATGTAATACCTAAACGTTTATATTAGTGGATCTCAGTTTTTCTAAAATGATAGTGGAGACAGAAAAATGTTCTCTTACCTGATCGCCAATATTGCAGGATCTCACGCATCCAGTCTGAGCGTCTTCTGTGTGTTCACATCTTCTGTTCTCCTTCGTTTACATGTCACATCGCAAATTAGTTCAAAATAATAATTGAAAGACCGAGTAATCTTGCTGAGCAGCCGTCGTCATCAACTCAAATGTATTTGATTTTTCAAACTTGACCAGTAAAAAGGCGCGCACAGTTGTCATTGGCCAGTTACATAGATGACAGTCAGATTAACCAATCATGATCAAAGAAGGTGAAACAACCGAAGTTACGACGTCACTCTGTAGGCCAAAACGCAGAAGTGAATTTGCATTTTAGCATTACAGTTCCCTCGCTCTAAAGCCTATGGGTTTTTTGAATGGGTTTTTGCTAAATCTCCTGAAATAAGGTCTCTGGTGAACAGAGCCTCTAAATATTTTCACGTTTTGATCTATGACATAGAACACACAATTATAACCTGCGTGTGTTTTTTTTTTTAAACTTTATTGTGTCTGATTGTGTTTTTTAAAATCTTTATATATGCTTCAAAATGTATATAAATTTTGGATTAACTTGTAAAGATTATCTTGCTAGACAAAACGTGTAAGGGTCACAACCCTCTGTTAAACACAGATCTTATTTTTTGCGATTTTCCAAAAGTCTATGGGGAAAATGCATTGCTTTTTTACCGAGGGAACCCATGCGCCGCTAGCTTCCGGGTTGTCCTACAAAGTGACGTCATCACTTCGGCACTCTATTGTTTCAGTGGTAATGATTAAAAAAAAAAAAAAAAAAAAGTGGTAATGATTTTTTTTTTTAAGAAATCCGTGTTTAATTTAATTTGTAGGCTATATTATTTGATTACTGTTTTTATGAAAGTGTGTGAATAAAAATGTAATCCTGCAAGCTAAACTTTAGGCACACACACAAAATTGTAAACCCCAAACAAAATCGCACAAAGCAAAAAAAGTTTATTCTGCACTTGTTGAGATTGAAATTATATCCATTATTTTTATTATTGTTAATAATATACTGATTCTATTTCAACACAAATTTATATTTTTGAAGTGGTGTTTTGATCAAAATATCATAAAATGCTACAATAATAATTAGAAATTAATAATTAGAAATAATAATAATTTAAATGTTATGGATTTCTTGAAGACATGACATGATTCAACAAACAGATAAAAAATAATTCAACTGTTTAGCATTAAAATGTTACATTTGTGTACATTGTGTGCATTCTGTACTCCCGCTGCAAATGTGATTTTTGAATTTAGTTTTGATTTTCCCTTCAAACACTGCATGTTGCATTCTAACTTTTTTTTACTTGGGCTATTTCATCATCTGGACTGAGTCTCTTTCAATAATCAAAACCCTAACCCTAACCCCAATATTTAAAATCTCTAGAATTACATTGTCACTAACTGACTGACCAGAAAACTCTTGAGTATTTCCATTGAATAAGGGCATTTGGCTGATGCTAGGGGTTTGATTTATTCTAGCCATCTCAAGTCATTAGAATATTTTGATAGATAAGTAGCTTCTGTAACCCGTTCTTCATATTGTACAGTGACCATTTTCGGGATATTTTGAACCATTTGTATAACTATATTGAGATAAGCATATTGCAGTAACTCAGAAGTTTGCAGTAACAAAATTAAACCACTAAAAGTTGACACTTTAAATATTTAGTGTCAATGATTAGGGTTGGAACTAATATCTGCTGAACGCCAACACTCCAGGACTGGATTTGAAGAGCCGTGGCCTATACTGTATCCTATTGCCAACAGTATTGGGACACCCATCCAAGTTATTGAATGGGGGTGTTTCAATCACTTCCATGGCCACAGTTGTATAAAATCAAGCACCTAGGTATGCAGGTGCTTCTACAAACATGTGTAAAAACATAGGTTGCTTTCAGGAGCTCAGTGAATTCAAGCGTGGTACCATGATAGGTTTCCACCTGTGGAATAAGTCCATTTGTGAAATTTCCTCACTACTAAATATGGTCAACTGTTAGTGGTATTTTAACAAGGATTATACTGTAAATCATAAATATACTGTATATAAATGTTTTAATGATTGCACAGATATGTTTTTTTTACAAGTGTATAGTTTATGAAGTCATTTACAGATGCACAATTTATATTTATTCCATAGTTCATTATATTCACAATTATACTTGTATATATTTCCGCATTAATGATCCATATAGAGATTACTTATGTGGAAACTACTTTGGGCCCATGTAGGCTATGGGACTGCTTGTGTTTGCCCATGTCTGACCCATGCGGTTTATCAAAATCGGCCCCATATATTTTTCACATTCAGAACCCATATAGAGATTACCTATGAGGGAACTACCTTGGGCCCATGTAGGCAGCCTATATGGGACTGCTTGTGTTTGCCCATGTCTGACCCATGCGGTTTATCAAAATGGGCCCCATATATTTTTCACATTCAGAACCCATATAGAGATTACTTATGTGGAAACTACTTTGGGCCCATGTAGGCAGCCTAAATGGGACTGCTTGTGTTTGCCCATGTCTGACCCATGCGGTTTATCAAAATGGGCCCCATATATTTTTCACATTCAGAACCCATATAGAGATTACCTATGAGGGAACTACCTTGGGCCCATGTAGGCAGCCTATATGGGACTGCTTGTGTTTGCCCATGTCTGACCCATGCGGTTTATCAAAATGGGCCCCATATATTTTTCACATTCAGAACCCATATAGAGATTACCTATGAGGGAACTACCTTGGGCCCATGTAGGCAGCCTATATGGGACTGCTTGTGTTTGCCCATGTCTGACCCATGCGGTTTATCAAAATGGGCCCCATATATTTTTCACATTCAGAACCCATATAGAGATTACTTATGAGGGAACTACCTTGGGCCCATGTAGGCAGCCTATATGGGACTGCTTGTGTTTGCCCATGTCTGACCCATGCGGTTTATCAAAGTGGGCCCCATATGTTTTTCCCATTCAGAACCCATATAGAGATTACTTATGAGGGAACTACCTTGAGCCCATGTAGGCAGCCTATATGGGACTGTTTGTGTTTGCCCATATCTGACCCATGCGGTTTATCAAAATGGGCCCCATATATTTTTCACATTCAGAACCCATATAGAGATTACCTATGAGGGAACTACCTTGGGCCCATGTAGGCAGCCTATATGGGACTGCTTGTGTTTGCCCATATCTGACCCATGCGGTTTATCAAAATGGGCCCCATATATTTTTCACATTCAGAACCCATATAGAGATTACCTATGAGGGAACAACCTTGGGCCCATGTAGGCAGCCTATATGGGACTGCTTGTGTTTGCCCATATCTGACCCATGCGGTTTATCAAAATGGGCCCCATATATTTTTCACATTCAGAACCCATATAGAGATTACTTATGAGGGAACTACCTTGGGCCCATGTAGGCAGCCTATATGGGACTGTTTGTGTTTGCCCATGTCTGACCCATGCGGTTTATCAAAGTGGGCCCCATATGTTTTTCCCATTCAGAACCCATATAGAGATTACTTATGAGGGAACTACCTTGAGCCCATGTAGGCAGCCTATATGGGACTGTTTGTGTTTGCCCATATCTGACCCATGGGGTTTATCAAAATGGGCCCCATATATTTTTCACATTCAGAACCCATATAGAGATTACCTATGAGGGAACTACCTTGGGCCCATGTAGGCAGCCTATATGGGACTGCTTGTGTTTGCCCATGTCTGACCCATGCGGTTTATCAAAATGGGCCCCATATATTTTTCACATTCAGAACCCATATAGAGATTACCTATAAGGGAACTACCTTGGGCCCATGTAGGCAGCCTATATGGGACTGTTTGTGTTTGCCCATATCTGACCCATGCGGTTTATCAAAATGGGCCCCATATATTTTTCACATTCAGAACCCATATAGAGATTACCTATGAGGGAACTACCTTGGGCCCATGTAGGCAGCCTAAATGGGACTGTTTGTGTTTGCCCATGTCTGACCCATGCGGTTTATCAAAGTGGGCCCCATATGTTTTTCCCATTCAGAACCCATATAGAGATTACTTATGAGGGAACTACCTTGGGCCCATGTAGGCAGCCTATATGGGACTGTTTGTGTTTGCCCATATCTGACCCATGCAGTTTATCAAAGTGGGCCCCATATGTTTTTCCCATTCAGAACCCATATAGAGATTACTTATGAGGGAACTACCTTGGGCCCATGTAGGCAGCCTATATGGGACTGTTTGTGTTTGCCCATGTCTGACCCATGCGGTTTATCAAAGTGGGCCCCATATGTTTTTCCCATTCAGAACCCATATAGAGATTACTTATGAGGGAACTACCTTGGGCCCATGTAGGCAGCCTATATGGGACTGTTTGTGTTTGCCCATATCTGACCCATGCGGTTTATCAAAATGGGCCCCATATATTTTTCACATTCAGAACCCATATAGAGATTACCTATGAGGGAACTACCTTGGGCCCATGTAGGCAGCCTATATGGGACTGCTTGTGTTTGCCCATATCTGACCCATGCGGTTTATCAAAATGGGCCCCATATATTTTTCACATTCAGAACCCATATAGAGATTACCTATGAGGGATCTACCTTGGGCCCATGTAGGCAGCCTATATGGGACTGCTTGTGTTTGCCCATATCTGACCCATGCGGTTTATCAAAATGGGCCCCATATATTTTTCACATTCAGAACCCATATAGAGATTACCTATAAGGGAACTACCTTGGGCCCATGTAGGCAGCCTATATGGGACTGTTTGTGTTTGCCCATATCTGACCCATGCGGTTTATCAAAATGGGCCCCATATGTTTTTCACATTCAGAACCCATATAGAGATTACCTATGAGGGAACTACCTTGGGCCCATGTAGGCAGCCTAAATGGGACTGTTTGTGTTTGCCCATGTCTGACCCATGCGGTTTATCAAAGTGGGCCCCATATGTTTTTCCCATTCAGAACCCATATAGAGATTACCTATGAGGGAACTACCTTGGGCCCATGTAGGCAGCCTAAATGGGACTGTTTGTGTTTGCCCATGTCTGACCCATGCGGTTTATCAAAGTGGGACCCATATGTTTTTCCCATTCAGAACCCATATAAAGATTACCTATGAGGGAACTATCTTGGGCCTATATAGGTTGCTTATATGGGATTGATTGTGTTTGCACATGTCTGTCCGATATAGTTTGGCCATGTGGGCCCCATATGTATTGCCCCATTCAAAACCCATATAGAGATTACCAACGTGGGTGCCACATTGGGCTCATGTAGGCAGCCTATATAGGACTGATTGTGTTTGCCCATGTCTGACCCATATGGGTTATGAAAGTGGACCCCATATATTTTTCCCATTCATAACCCATATAGAGATTATCTATGTGGGTACTACCTTGGGCCCACGCAGGCAGCCTATATGGGACTGGTTGTATTTGCCAATGTCTCACCCATTTGATAAACCCAAATGGGCCCCATTTGTGTTCCCCATTTTGAGCCCATGCCCTCATTTCCCATTAGTGACCCAACTAGGACCCACATAGGGAGCCCACCTATTTTTGCCCATGTGGGACCGACGTAGCTGACCCAAGTGGGCCCCAGAAAAGATGCCCATTTTGGGACCATACCCACTTGGTACCCACGTAGCCCAAGCATAAACCATGTGGGGCCCACATATACATGTTGGCTGGGCTGTCATTAATTAACTACTGGCCTTCGTTCATTTTCGGAACACAAATTAAGATATTTTTGATGAAATCTTACAGGGTTTCTGAACCACACATAGGCCACAAAATCATTGCAACTTCCAAGGTCCAGAAAAGCAGTTAAGACAATGTTAAAATATACCATGCGACTACACTGGATCAGCCACGAAATCTCTTCTCTTCTGTGTCGATCTCTGACGCTGTAGTAAACAGTAGGGATGAGCGAGTACAGCATTATCTGTATCTGTATCTGTATCTGTATAACCATATGAATTATCTGTATCTGTATCTGTACTCGGACTGGGCGGGGCCTAAACCCGGAAGTGGGTCGGGTAGTCTTGAAATGGGCGGGGCTTTAACCGGTATGTTATTTTAAGCATGCAATTGATATGGGTTGATCAGAAATTGTTATATTTATTGCTGATAAGAAAACTATTTACATGACAGCATCAGCATTGAGCTTCAGATCAATGGTTTTGATCACGATAACAACGAACTACAGAACAAGTTTTGCAACAATGAATACAACACATGTGGTTGCAAATATGAAGTAAAATGTAACGAACACGAGTTTTCATCTCAACTAGGGCTGGGTGATGTGGACCAATAGTCATATCCCAATATATTTAGGCTGAATTTCAATATACAAAATATATCCCGATATTTTTTCTGCAAAGTGAGAGCAAATGTTCAGTCAAAGCCAAATATGACACGTCACAAGTAGTTTTATTGAAACATGAACATTTGCAAAATCAAATGAATAAATAATTAACAGGTTTCTTCACCTTAGGGCTGCATGATTATGACAAAAATCTTAATTGCAGATTATTCCCTTGGAATTGTAATTGTGATTTATTAATTGGTTTATTTATTTTGTCAATACAACGTTGGTATGAGCCATTACATTCATTTAAAAAATATAAAAAATAACACAAAGAAAAATAGGGGCATTAAGGGGTTAATATAGACATGACAGTTACCTTGGTGAATAGACAATACTGTTAATGAAACATTGAAACTGCTCCTGGTGAATAGAATTAAAATCATACCTGCTTTGTTTTTATTTCGTGTTATTTACAACGCAACAGTCAGTGTTGCATGCTCGTTGTTTCTTTTGCACTTTATATACAGTGAGGCGATCCAGCGCGCGCCGCCGCATTTGCGCGTGCAATTGAGTGTGCGCTACGACTAACGTTACAGTATAACGGCTGACAGGACAAAGTCCGTTTTGCTGAGGTGAAAGACTTTATTTCATGTTATAACATAACATGCTTTAATCAAGCACGCAAAGTGGAAAAGGAGTGACTGGGGCGCGGGGAGCAGTGCAGAGAGCTCTGGGTCAGCACTAAGCAGCTTGCTTGGAGCAAGGCGTGCAGCGCAAACTCTAATTACATATCACATTTAAAATATATATTCTTTATATTGATATATCGCTCAGCCCTAATTTCAACATTACTTTTTTTTTTCACTACCTTTCTGGGCCCCGGACGTCGTAATGACGTTGTGGTCTATGTGTGGTTCAGATACCTCTCTGATTTCATCAAACACATCTTAATGTGCGTTCCTGAAAACGAATGAAGGTCAGTAGTGACAGATTAACGAGTAATTAATTACAGAAATGTCATTTTGTGGTGAACAAATCCTTTTTAGTAGTGCAAATAATGCTTATGGTAAAGTGGTATATTTTCATAAGTCTGCACATGATCCTAAAGCTTCTGCTTGTATTTTTCTGACTGATTTTCGAGCAGATGTTTACCAAGAACATCAATGAAAGTGGAAAGACCTCAGAGAAGAGGAACAACACAGTCAATCGTCATGTGTCTACTCTTTTCATTGGGCTACCCTGTGGACCTTGAGTGGTTAAGCATGTGAGTTGTCAAATGTATATATAAAACCAAAAAACTGAGACGTCTATAATTACACAAAATGTAAAAAAGTACTTTGAAACTAAAATAATAATAATAATAATAATAATAGAAAAGCAGAAATTTGAATTTTAACAAGAGATGAGAGTGAACAATTTTGCCATTCTGTTGTTTGAGCTTAAAGGGATGGTTCACGTTGAAATTAATTTTTGATATGTTTTATCTTACCTCAAGGGGATCCAAGATGTAGGGTGTCTTTGTTTCCACAGCATTTTCAATTTTGACATTTTTCGGTCAAACCGTTCTCGTCCGTCAGTCACACACTGGAGGCTAAGGGGGTCCACCAAAGAGCAGCACAGAAGTCCAAATTAAACATGATTTAATGACTCGTATGTGCAAGTACACATTGATGGCCTAAGACCCGAAACGAGCGGTTTGTTCGAGAAAAGGAACAGTATTTATATCGTTTTTACCTCGTGTAGTCACAGTGACGTCCAAGTGACCCGAATCAGTCGTGCAATGTCCAACTGAACCGAACTGAATCAGTTCAATGTTACGCCGGAAGTGATCGCTTGCGTGTGACGTCACTCAATATTTACACGGAGATTTCGGAAGTTTTACCTTTTACTAAACATGTTTAGATGTACCGAAATGGTCTTTCATTGCGGTTAAATATGTTTAGTGAAAGGTGAAACTTCCGAAATCTCTGTATAAACCAAGGGGGTAATCCATCGAGCGGAAGTTGAAGCCTCGCGGGAGCTGACATCTTGTAGCAGAACTTCACTTATTCCCATTGACTCCCATTCGTGTTGGCGTCACTTTGACGACGAATAACTTTACATCTGAGGCGTTTGAAGACCCCGTTCGTCCTTTATTTATTTCTAAAGAAACACGACAATGTATAAATAGCTCCATTACCTTGTAGCTTATGTTATGGCCCCGTAGATGCAGTCTTAGTGAAAGTAGGCTAACGATTGCGTCATACCCACGCGACTCTCTGCAATCGGGGAAACGTGGAGGCAAAAAGACAAAATAATTAATTAGCAAATACCCAGCAAAAGTTTCTCCTGCTCCTCGCTCATGGACGGCTCCTATTCACACTCTCCGCCTCTGCATGTATCGGAAGGGAACGATTCAGATCTCACATGCCACTGCACTAGAAGACAGACGGTTTGCTCTCGTCACATCTACGCCGTCAAGCTCTGTTTGAGTCTGCGCGTCAGGGACGGAAGTGCTAACAAATGGCCAAAAACGGGCTTCGATCGTCTCAATGGAGTTCCAATGAGATCGCTCTGTCCATTTCTTTTACCGTCTATGGTATAAACGAAGAGTGACGTAGGCGCGCAAGCGCAGACCGAAGCGCCCGTGCCGGCAGATCATTTTGTCATGGCTATGATTACAAGAGGTAAAAACGATATAAATCCTGTTCGTTTTCTCACACAAACCGCTCGTTTCGTGTCTTAGGCCATCAATGTGTGCTCGCACGTACGAGTCATGAAATCATGTTTAATTTGGACTTCTCTGTGCATGCTCTTTGGTGGACCCCCTTAGCCTCCGGTGTGTGACTGACGGACGAGAACGGTTTGACCGAAAAATGTCAAAATTGAAAATGCCGTGGAAACAAAGACACCCTACATCTTGGATCCCCTTGAGGTAAGATAAAACGTATCAAAAATTAATTTCAAAGTGAACTATCACCCAAAAATGGAAAACCATTCACCATTTCCTCACCCCCGTGTTGTTAAAAACCTGTATGAGTTTCTTTCTTCTGCTGAACTTAGACATTTTGAAAAATGTTGGTAATCGAACAGTTGGTGGTAGCCATTTACTTTCGATTGTCTGGTTAGCAAAATTCTTTAAGATATCATCTTTCGTGTTCAACAAAGAAAGAAACTCATACAGATTTGGAACAACTTGAGGGTGAGTAAATGATGACAGAATTTTCATTTTTGGATGATCTATCCCTTTTATTAATTTTGTAATAATACAATTTTAATTTTATCGAACCCAGTATCTTGGTGTTAAGCCTTATTTGTAGTTATTTTGTGACTGATTTTGAAAAGATTTTCTGTACTTGAAAAAGTAAAATTGTTGTTACCAGTCTTGTAGTAATTTGCTGATTATTGTAATAAATATTTGTTTTATTAAAATAGATGTTTATTTTAATGCGTCTACATCAATATAATGGTAAATAATTGAGTACAGTTTAGTTTACTGTTAAAATGATTCTTTTCAGCTTTTTAAACGTTAAACTATTAGAGCATCTACTTGAATTTTGGGGGTATTTACAGGATTTTATTGGCAACTTTATTGCCAGGTAAATACTGTACTTTAGTGAAATTGCAAAATATCGCTGTAAAATAAAATAGAGGTTTAATTCAATGTTACTGTAAAAAACCCTATAAATTACTGTATACCTATACATTTCATATACAACAATTAACTGTAAATTGCTTTACAGTATTACACTGTAATCAATTTTACAGCAATTTCCAACATTTTGACAGGATTTTATTGGCAACTTTTTTTGCCAGTAAATTCCTGTAAATTCTACAGGAAATTTTTTACAGTGAACGTTTCAACCTGTGAGGTGAATATATTTTATTATACTTTTAATTTTTTTATACTGACCTTGTCAGTTTTTACTATCAAATGGCGAAAATGTCAACTTGTATTTGATTAGCACATCCCACGGGGATAGTACCAGTGTTGAACTAGTAGTAGTAAAAAATAACTGTTTGCATTTATACTTTCAGTAAAAAAAAAACTAAGTTTTTAATAATGAGTAAATGTAACTTTAAAATACACTAACATTAAAAAAAAAAAGAAAAAAAAAAAATAGATCCCACTTGAAATGTGTAATATGGAAATGTAAAAAGCTTGTTGGATTCAATCAAAATTACTCGTTCAGAACTCTTAAAGTTATGTAGATCACACACATAAATAAATAAATTACTAGAGCGATGCTAAAATTAAGTTAACTTTATGTGAAAATTCTATTTCAACAAACAGAAAAATTAAGTAGTTTCTACAAAGACTTGTCTCGTTGGATCTACGTGATAAAGTTATGCCAAAAAAATCATTATGTTTTGTAAGTAAATCAAGCAGATTGTTTTCATCAGTGTATGTTGGGTGAACGGTTTGTCAATATGACCATTGTGCATTTATTATGGATAGATGTACCTGATGCACTGAAGACACAGTTTGCGACCCCACACTGTACAGTAACGTTTACTACGTTCCGTCTCTTTCAGACACGACGGACTGCCGTACATTTCATGGACACCCCAGATGGACCGGGACGTCCGTCAACGCCGCTGCCGCAGAAATGGAGGTTTTCTTGTCCGTTTTGCTCTACGCGGACGTTTTTGAATTTCCCTCTTTGGAAGATGACCGGGCCTGCGAGTCACGCTTCCCGCCGGTGGCCGCGGATACCGCGTCGGTGAAGCGCTTCGAACCGCTCCGAAGATACGTCCGCTTCAACGACGACTTCCAGATGGGGGGCTGCCCTGACCGCTTCCGTGAGACGCGCCCTCTTTTTGACCAAAGAACAACGCCCCCTTATTCCACCTACCAACAGGCGAAGTGTCGATGAAGTGCCGGTGGCTTACAAGGGCACCAGAGCTGGCAAACTCGGGCAGTGCGTTCAGAACGAGCCGGACAAGTGGGGGTTTGAGATCTTCTGTCGTGGCAGTGACTCTGGCGTCATCCACGACTTCGTGTCGTACCGAGGGTCCGCAACGGTCTTCGACATTCAAGAGGAAGAGCGTGCACATCCGGGCTCGAAAGACCTCCTCCTCGGCGCCAAGGTTGTCTCGATACTCCGCAACACTATCGCAGTACGCAAAGAGGCAACTGTGGTGTTCTGCGACAACTTCTTTACCAGCTTCAACTCGGTGAAGACGCTGCGCACCAACCCGGGACTGAGAAGTGTGGGTACCGTCAGGGTAAATCGCGCAGGTAATGCGCTAATCGTGTCAGTTGCACAATCACGACCAAATCGAACCATGCACGCACACGCATTTTTCTTCTGATGCAGATAGACTGCACACGTGCCTTCCATTTGTTACAGGTATTATATTAGTGTTATCGTGAAAACAAATGTCCACGTCTTTCAGGTGGTGCGACATTGATGAGCGATAAGGAGACGGCGAAGCGAGGCCGAGGTTTTGTCGATTTCCGTTCGTCAGAGGGAGTCGTCGCAGCGAAGCGGTTTTGTGCATGGCTCATGTACAAAAGGGACCGCCGCAGCATTCTCAAACAGAAACCGATGCCTGTCGGTCTGTCGGTGGCGGCTACGTCGAAGGGAGCCGACGAGGTACCCGCCGGGGTCGGCCGACCCCCGGGTGCAAAGCGCAAGCCACAAGTCCTTAGCCCCAACCCCCGAGTTCTCCACCCCACCCAGGAAGTCCGACACGACGGCGTTGGACACCGGCCTACATTTGGCGCTCGGAGAGGGAGGTGCAACTTGCGCAAAAGTGGAGTGTCGCGTTGGCGACGTTCCAAATGTGGAGATGGGAAGTTGTTGTACAAAAACCAGCGCTTTGTTGCATATCACCAGAGATGAGTTAAGAGTAAGGCAAGGATGAGACCTATGCACGATGAGATTATTTATTTATTTATTTATTTATTCATTCATTTATTATATTTATAGTATATATTTAGAGTTATTTATTGATTACAGTTGTAATTATTTATTCGGTATTGTGTTTTTACAATGTTTTTATTTTATGCGTTATAATAAGAACATGATTTTAAAATAAATGGATTATATTGGTAACATATTCTACTGTCTGTACTGTTTTTATATGAAACAATATTCAACTTGTTCATTTAAATATCAGTCAATTGTGTGTGAGAGGGGGAAAGTTTGGATAAACGATAGGCCACCCCAGACAGCCCGGAGAGGGGCGCTGGTGCAAGAGCCGTGCACGTGGAGCGAGAGTGGCATGGTGCCACAAACCAGCAATTGGCCTAAAAGTGATTTGTTTTATGTTACGATGCATGTTTATTTTTGATTGAATAAACTTGAGTTATTTGTTTGTGACATCGATTCGTGGTACTTTGCACGCGTCGGAAATAAAGCATCGGCATCTCCCGCAGTGGACCAGAAACGTGTTTTTGGAAAGTGTTTTTGAAAAGCATATTTCGTACGTTAAAAAACAGCCTTTTTCCACCGTATTAATTGCAAGGTATTGCTTTTGACTTCTAAAGCTGCAAATGGTTTATCGAACAGATCTTCAGGAGATTTTAGGACACCATCGCTCATCATAACGTCATACCAATCTTGAGTGTGTGTTTTGTTTTTTGTTTTGTTTTTTACGAATAAACAAACACTGTGACGTTGTCTCGATTGATTGATTGAATCTGTATTATATAAATATATGTGACTTGACGTATGGATGAAAAAGGGAGTTATTTCAGCGGCAGGACCAAATGGGGTAAAGCCATGTATTTTGTAAGAATCCAATTGTGTTTTTGATGGGAATTGTACATTGACATTTTTGAGATGTGTTGCGTGCAACGCAGGGAAACTGTGCGCGAACCAGATGCAGCCTACATAGAATGATTTGGGACAACGGCGTCAAAGGTGAATTTGTGTCAAGTACCGAGCAGACAATGAAGTGAATGAAATGAAACGCCAGTCGGATATGATGGACTTGATGGGTTGGAATTCGTTATGACGTCTATTAATAGAGATTTATTCACCCTGTTGGGTGCGTATTATAGTGATTAGTTTTGGGGCGTTGCTTGCGGTTGTTGTGTTACAGGTGACGTGGCTTCCGTAATCGTTCCGGCAGCTGATTGGTGTTTCGACGGCTGATTGGATCTTGGAACTCCTCCTACTCGTCAGTGGCTGCAGCTGGCTGGGCTGTTTAAAAAGCCGAGGTTTGGGTCTGTTTGGTGTCTGCTTTTGTGGGGAAGTAGTGATCCTCGGTGGAAGCCATCGTCTTCGAACGCATTCTGCAATAGATGTGAGTTTGTTTGCAGGTCTTTGCAGGTGATTTCAGAGCTTTGTCCATGTGAAACGTGAAGTTGAATGACCGCTTTTAAATATGGTCGTGGTGGAGGTGAGTTAGTTTAAAAGATGTGAGGGCAATTGAATGACTCATGTGATCAGTCGTTTATCTCCTATACTTTTGTTTCCCAGATACACACGGCCAACCCGTGGAAGTGTGCCGTGATCCGTGATTTGAGGAGACCGTGCCTGACTGAAAGCGCAAAGGTGTGTGTGTGTGTGTGTGTGACTCCTGCCTAGGGTCATTGATTCCTTATGCCTGTGCTTGACTTAATCGTCCATCTTTGTTCTCCTGCCAGACGAATGCCACGGGCTTTTGCGGTTGACGCGTCATTGTTTTTCAACGGCAAAATTGAAGAGCGAACGCGAGAGACGCGTCTCGTGGATGTTACTCGGGAGGGAACGGGTGAGCGATCGAGCACGTATCGTGTACGCTCTTTTCGAGACGTCTTCTTTAAGACACAAAGTTGATATCGTCCACCGTTTGTGTAAGGGCAATTGAGTGATGGATGTGATGAAACGGTGGACAATATGAACTTTGTGTCTTAAAGTGGATGTCTTGTAAAGAGCATAAAGAATGCATGCTTAATAGCTGACCCATAAGTACCAGATAAACAGTTTAGCTGAGGGTTTTATTTACGAGCGGATGAACGGCACAGGCTGTTTGTCTCTTACGGTTGACGTGTTTGCTCTTCAAATGTAGCATTGAAAAACAATGACGCAAGAGACGCGTCTTGTGAATGTCACTCGGGAGGGAACAGGTGAGCTTTCTTTACGCTCTTTACGCGACATCCACTTGAAGGCACAAAGTTGATATCGTCCACTGTTTGTGTAAGAGCAATTCGATGACTGATGCGATCAGTGGTTTATCTCGTACTTGTGTTTCCCAGATACACGCGGCCAACCCGTACCCGGTCGAGCCTCGGTGGAAGCGTGCCGCGATCCGTTCGAATGAATTCTGCTTGGTGATTTGAGGAGACCGTGCCTGACCGAAAGGGCAAAGGTGTGTGTGTGTGTGTGACCTGCCGTACTGTTGAGTTTTCCTTATGTCTTTGCTCGACTTAATCGTCCATCTATGTTCTCCTGCCAGACGAATGCCACGGGCTGCGTCTCTGTTGCGGTTGACGCGTCATTGTTTTTCAAGGTCAAAGTTGAAGAGCGAACGCAAGAGATGCGTCTCGTGAATGTTACTTGGGAGGGAACAGGTGAGCTATCAAGCACGTATTCTTTACGCTCTTTACGAGACGTCCACTTTAAGACAAATTTCATATTTTCCACTGTTTGTGTAAGGGCAATTGAATGATGGATGTGATCAGTTTATGTGGTAATTACGTTTCCCAGATACACACACGTGGCCAACCCGTACCCGGTCGAGCCTAAGTGGAAGCGTGCCGCGATCCGTTCGAATCCATTCTGCTTGGTGATTTGAGCAGACCGTGCCTGACTGAAAGCGTAAAGGTGTGTGTGTGTGACTCCTGCCGTACTGTTGAGTTTTCCTTATGTCTTTGCTTGACTTAATTTTCCATCTATGTTTTCCAGCCAGACGAATGCCACGGGCTGTCGCGGTTGACGCGTCATTGTTTTTCAACGGCAAAATTGAAGAGCGAACGCAAGAGACGCGTCTCGTGAATGTTACTTGGGAGGGAACAGGTGAGCTGTCGAGCACGTATTGTTTATGCTCTTTACAAGACGTCTACTTTAAGACACAAAGTTGATATCGTCCACCGTTTGTGTAAGGGCAATTTAATGATGGATGTGATGAAACGGTGGACCATATCGACTTTGTGTCTTAAAGTGGGTGTCTCGTAAAGAGCATAAAGAATGCATGCTTAATAGCTCACCCATAAGTACCAGATAAACAGTTTAGCCGAGGGTTTTCTTTACGACCAGATGAACGGCACAGGCTGTTTCTCTCTTACGGTTGACGTGTTTGCTCTTCAAATGTAGCAGTGAAAAACAATGACGCAAGAGACGCGTCTCGTGAATGTCACTCGGGAGGGAACAGGTGAGCTTTCTTTATGCTCTTTACGAGACGTCCACTTTAAGACAAATTTCATATTTTCCACTGTTTGTGTAAGGGCAATATGGATGGATGTGATCAGTTTATGTGGTGATTATGTTTCCCAGATACACACACGTGGCCAACCCGTACCCGGTCGAGCCTAAGTGGAAGCGTGCCGTGATCCGTTCGACTCCATTCTGCTTGGTGATTTGAGCAGACCGCGCCTGACTGAAAGCGCAAAGGTGCGTGTGTGACTCCTGCCGTACTGTTGAGTTTTCCTTATGTCTTTGCTTCACTTAATTTTCCATCTATGTTTTCCAGCCAGACGAATGCCACGGGCTGCGTCTCTGTTGCGGTTGACGCGTCATTGTTTTTCGACGGCAAAATTGAAGCGCGAACGCAAGAGACGCGTCTCGTGAATGTTACTTGGGAGGGAACAGGTGAGCTATCGAGCATGTATTGTTTATGCTCTTTACAAGACGTCTACTTTAAGACACAAAGTTGATATCGTCCACCGTTTGTGTAAGGGCAATTTAATGATGGATGTGATGAAACGGTGGACCATATCGACTTTATACTCTTTACAAGACACCCACTTTAACGCACAAAGAATGCATGCTTGATAGCTCACCCATAAGTACCAGATAAACTGATGGGATCCAGTTACAGTTTAGCAGAGGGTTTTCCTTACGACCAGATGAACGGCACAGGCTGTTTCTCTCTTACGGTTGACGTGTTTGCTCTTCAAATGTAGCAGTGAAAAACAATGACGCAAGAGACGCGTCTCGTGAATGTTACTCGGGAGGGAACAGGTGAGCTTTCTTTACGCTCTTTACGCGACATCCACTTGAAGGCACAAAGTTGATATCGTCCACTGTTTGTGTAAGAGCAATTCGATGGCTGACGCGATCCGTCGTTTATCTCGTACTTGTGTTTCCCAGATACACGCGGCCAACCCGTACCCGGTCGAGCCTCGGTGGAAGCGTGCCGCGATCCGTTCGAATGAATTCTGCTTGGTGATTTGAGGAGACCGTGCCTGACCGAAAGCGCAAAGGTGTGTGTGAGTGACTCCTGCCGTACTGTTGAGTTTTCCTCATGTCTTTGCTCGACTTAATCGTCCATCTATGTTCTCCTGCCAGACGAATGCCACGGGCTGCGTCTCTGTCGCGGTTGACGCGTCATTGTTTTTCAAGGTCAAAGTTGAAGAGGGAACGCAAGAGATGCGTCTCGTGAATGTTACTTGGGAGGGAACAGGTGAGCTATCAAGCACGTATTCTTTACGCTCTTTACGAGACGTCCACTTTAAGACAAATTTCATATTTTCCACCGTTTGTGTAAGGGCAATTGAATGATGGATGTGATCAGTTTATGTGGTGATTACGTTTCCCAGATACACACACACGGCCAACCCGTACCCGGTCGAGCCTAAGTGGAAGCGTGCCGCGATCCGTTCGAATCCATTCTGCTTGGTGATTTGAGCAGACCGCGCCTGACTGAAAGCGCAAAGGTGCGTGTGTGTGACTCCTGCCGTACTGTTGAGTTTTCCTTATGTCTTTGCTTGACTTAATTTTCCATCTATGTTTTCCAGCCAGACGAATGCCACGGGCTGTCGCGGTTGACGCGTCATTGTTTTTCAACGGCAAAATTGAAGAGCGAACGCGAGAGACGCGTCTCGTGAATGTTACTTGGGAGGGAACAGGTGAGCTGTCGAGCACGTGTTGTTTATGCTCTTTACAAGTCGTCTACTTTAAGACACAAAGTTGATATCGTCCACCGTTTGTGTAAGGGCAATTTAATGATGGATGTGATGAAACGGTGGACCATATCGACTTTGTGTCTTAAAGTGGGTGTCTCGTAAAGAGTATAAAGAATGCATGCTTAATAGCTCACCCATAAGTACCAGATAAACTGATGGGATCCAGTTACACAGTTTAGCAGAGGGTTTTCTTTACGACCAGATGAACGGCACAGGCTGTTTCTCTCTTACGGTTGACGTGTTTGCTCTTCAAATGTAGCATTGAAAAACAATGACTCAAGAGACGCGTCTTGTGAATGTTACTCGGGAGGGAACAGGTGAGCTTTCATTACGCTCTTTACGAGACGTCCACTTTAAGACCAATTTCATATTTTCCACTGTTTGTGTAAGGGCAATTGAATGATGGATGTGATCAGTTTATGTGGTGATTACGTTTCCCAGATACACACACGTGGCCAACCCGTACCCGGTGGAGCCTAAGTGGAAGCGTGCCGTGATCCGTTCGACTCCATTCTGCTTGGTGATTTGAGCAGACCGTGCCTGACTGAAAGCGCAAAGGTGCGTGTGTGACTCCTGCCGTATTGTTGAGATATTTCCTTATGCCTGTGCTTGACTTAATTTTCCATCTATGTTTTCCTGCCAGACGAATGCCACGGGCTTTTGCGGTTGACGCGTCATTGTTTTTCAACGGCAAAATTGAAGAGCGAACGCGAGAGACGCGTCTCGTGAATGTTACTCGGGAGGGAACGGGTGAGCGATCGAGCATGTATTGTGTATGCTCTTTACAAGACGTCTTCTTTAAGACACAAAGTTGATATCGTCCACCGTTTGTGTAAGGGCAATTGAGTGATGGATGTGATGAAACGGTGGACAATATGAACTTTGTGTCTTAAAGTGGATGTCTAGTAAAGAGCATAAAGAATGCATGCTTAATAGCTCACCCATAAGTACCAGATAAACAGTTTAGCCGAGGGTTTTCTTTACGACCGGATGAACGGCACAGGCTGTTTCTCTCTTACGGTTGACGTGTTTGCTCTTCAAATGTAGCATTGAAAAACAATGACGCAAGAGACGCGTCTCGTGAATGTTACTTGGGAGGGAACAGGTGAGCTATCAAGCACGTATTCTTTACGCTCTTTACGAGACGTCCACTTTAAGACAAATTTCATATTTTCCACTGTTTGTGTAAGGGCAATTGAATGATGGATGTGATCAGTTTATGTGGTAATTACGTTTCCCAGATACACACACGCGGCCAACCCGTACCCGGTCGAGCCTAAGTGGAAGCGTGCCGCGATCCGTTCGAATCCATTCTGCTTGGTGATTTGAGCAGACCGCGCCTGACTGAAAGCGTAAAGGTGCGTGTGTGTGACTCCTGCCGTACTGTTGAGTTTTCCTTATGTCTTTGCTTGACTTAATTTTCCATCTATGTTTTCCAGCCAGACGAATGCCACGGGCTGTCGCGGTTGACGCGTCATTGTTTTTCAACGGCAAAATTGAAGAGCGAACGCGAGAGACGCGTCTCGTGAATGTTACTCGGGAGGGAACAGGTGAGCTGTCGAGCACGTATTGTTTATGCTCTTTACAAGACGTCTACTTTAAGACACAAAGTTGATATCGTCCACCGTTTGTGTAAGGGCAATTTAATGATGGATGTGATGAAACGGTGGACCATATCGACTTTGTGTCTTAAAGTGGGCGTCTCGTAAAGAGCATAAAGAATGCATGCTTAATAGCTCACCCATAAGTACCAGATAAACTGATGGGATCCAGTGACACAGTTTAGCGGAGGGTTTTCCTTACGACCAGATGAACGGCACAGGCTGTTTCTCTCTTACGGTTGACGTGTTTGCTCGTCAAATGTAGCAGTGAAAAACAATGACGCAAGAGACGCGTCTCGTGAATGTCGCTCGGGAGGGAACAGGTGAGCTTTCTTTACGAGACCTCCACTTGAAGGCACAAAGTTGATATCGTCCACTGTTTCTGTAAGAGCAATTCGATGACTGACGTGATGAGTCGTTTACGTCGTACTTGTGTTTCCCAGGTACACGCGGCCAACCCGTACCCGGTCGAGCCTCGGTGGAAGCGTGCCGCGATCCGTTGGAATCCATTCTGCTTGGTGATTTGAGGAGACCGTGCCTGACAAAGCGCAAAGGTTTGTGTGACTCCTGCCGTACTGCTTGGGGTCATTGATTCCTTATGTGTTTGCTCGACTTAATTGTCCGTCTTTGTTTTCCTACCAGACGAATGCCACGGGCTGCGTCATTGTTTTTGAACGTCAGATTTGAAGAGCGAACGCAAGAGACGCGTCTCGTGAATGTTACTTGGCAGGGAACAGGTGAGCTATTGGCTGATGTTAAGCATGTAGTGTTTGTGCTCTTTACGAGACATCCACTTTAAGACGCAAATTTCATATTTTCCATTGTTTGTGTGAGGGCAAGTCAGTGACGGATGTGATCAGTTTGTGTGGTACTTGTGTTTCCCAGATACACACACACGGCCAACCGGTACCCGGTGAAGCCTCGGTGGAAGCGTGCCGTGATCCGTTGGAATCCATTCTGCTTGGTGATTTGAGCAGACCGTGCCTGACAAAGCGCAAAGGTGTGTGTGTGTGTGTGTGTGTGTGCCTTAATACGACTCGTACGGCAGAAGTCACAGTGTTTTCCATATGCCTGTGCTTGACTTAATTGTCCATCTATGTTCTCCTACCAGATGAATGCCACGGGCTGCGTCATTGTTTTTCAACGGCAAATTTGAAGAGCGAACGCAAGAGACGCGTCTTGTGAATGTTACTTGGGAGGGAACAGGTGAGCTATTGGCTGATGTTAAGTATATATTGTTTATGCTCTTTACGAGACCTCCACTTTAAGACAAAAATGTCATATTTTCCACTGTTTGTGTAAGAGCAATTCAGTGACTGATGTGATCAGTTTATGTGGTGCTTGTGTTTCCCAGATACACACCCGGACGAGCCTCGGTGGAAGCGTGCCGTGATCCGTTGGAATCCATTCTGCTTGGCGATTTGAGGGGACCGTGCCTGACTGAAAGCGCAAAGGTGTGCGTGTGTACCGTGGAGTGTTTTCCTTACGCCTGCGCTCGACTTAATCGTCCATCTTTGTCCTCCCACCAGACGAATGCCACGGGCCCGCGTCTCTGTCGCGGTGGACGCGTCGTTGTTTTTTTCAACGCCAACTTTGAGGAGCGAACGCAAGAGACGCGTCTCGTGAACGTTACTCGGGAGGGAAGGGGTTTTTTGGTTTTGTTTTATCGAAAGGATCCCCATTAGCGACAGCAATGCTGCAGCTATTCTTCCGGGGGTCCTAAAAAAGTATGTAAATTAAAAGGAAACGCACAAACGCGTGATACAAGTACATGTACGATGTGAGCACGTATGAACATGCGTGCAATTTTAGAAAATACACGGAAATATAAAAGCACATTATGCACTCGCACCTATAAACGTACCTACACGCCTACGTAATCGCGCACGCGTATGTAAATAAATATAAACGTATGTTTGTGCGGGTGAGCTTTTAAGCATGTAGTCTTTGTGTCTTAAACTGGATGTTTTGTGAAGAGCGTAAAGTCGACAGCGTCCACCGTTTGATCACATCCCTCGTCGAATTGCCCTTACACGAACGGTGGACGATGTCAAGTTTGTGTCTTGAAGCGGATGTCTTGTAAAGAGCGTAAAGAATACACGCTCGACGGCTCACCCGTAAGCGGGAAACACGAGTACCGGATGAGCCGATCACGTCCGTCGTCGAATTGCCCTCACGCGGTTCGTCCCGTAGTCGTGTGAATAATTGTCCGTCTACGTTCTCCTACCGGACGAATGGCAATGCCGAAGCGCGAGCGTAAGAGTCTTGCGAATGTTACTTGGGAGGGAACAGGTGAGCCATCGAGCACGTGTCGGTTGTGTCTCAACGTGGATGTCTTCTCAAGGGCAGAAAGTTGACGTCGTCCACCGTTCGATCACATCCGTCATAGAATCGCCCTTACACGAACGGTGGACGAAGTCGACTTTGCGTCTTAAAGTGGATGTCTCGTGAAGAGCGTAAACGGTATACGCTTACTAGCTCACCCAATGGTTGCCACAAGTGGGAAACACAAGTAGCAGATGAAGCGATCACATCCGTCAGTGAATTGCCCTTACACGGTTTATCTGGTACTTACGGTTCCCACTCGTGTGTTTTCGTTACGCCCGCGCTCGATTTAATCGTCCGTCTACGTTCTCCTACCGGACGAACGCCACGGGCCGCGTGTCTCTCACGGTCGTCGCGTCATTGGTTTTGGAAGACCGAACGCAAGAGACGTGACTTGGGAGGGAACAGGTGAGCTGTCGAGCACGTGTCGTTTGTGTCTCGAAGCGGATGCGTCGTCAAGAGCGTAAAGTTGACGTCGTCCACCGTTCGATCACATCCGTCATAGAATCGCCCTTACACGAACGGTGGACGATGTCGACTTTGCGTCTTAAAGTGGACGTCTCGTAAAGAGCACGACCGGTATGCGCTCACTAGCTCACCCAATGGTTGCCACAAGTGGGAAACACGAGTAGCAGATAAAGCGATCACATCTGTCGTTGAATTGCCCTTACACGGTTTATCTGGTGCTTACGTTTCCCACTTATGTGTGTTCGTTATGCCCGCGCTCGATTTAATCGTCCATCTACGTTCTCCTACCGGACGAACGCCACGGGTTGCGTGTCTCTCACGGTCGTCGCGTCATTGGTTTTCGGTGGTAAGTTGGAAGAGCGAACGCAAGAGACGTGACTTGGGAGGGAACAGGTGAGCTGTCGAGCACGTGTCGTTTGTGTCTCGAAGCGGATGCGTCGTCAAGAGCGTAAAGTTGACGTCGTCCACCGGTCGATCACATCCGTCATCGAGTCGCCCTTACACGAACGGTGGACGATGGCGAGTTTACGCTCTTTGCGAGACATCCGCTTTAACGCACAAGCGGTATATGCTCACTAGCTCACCCAATATTTCCCCCAAGTGGGAAACGCGAGTACCAGATAAAGCGATCCCGTCCGTCATTGAATTGCCCTTACGCGGTTTGTATCGTACTCGTGTTTCCCGCTTATGCCCGCGCTCGACTTGATCGTCCATCTACGTTCTCCTACCGGACGAATGCCACGGGCCGCGTGTCTCTTGCGGTCGGTGCGTCTTTGTTTTTCAACGGCGAATGTGAAGAGCGAGCGCAAGAGACTCATCTTGTCACCTGTTACTTGGGAGGGAACAGGTGAGCTAGTGAGTCTTTTAAAGAGCGTACAATATATCGTTTACGGTGCGTACAAGTCATCCACGTTTTGTTTGGATGGTTTTTTCTCACAGACGTAACGACGTTGTGTGGGCCTTCTGGATCAATGCTTAATGTTAAAGGTAAGGAAAATGTCATCCCTTATTGCGGAAGCCTCGAAACGGTTTCCCTTCGCCAACCTCGATCGTTCCGAACAGACGTACGTGTCTCGGAGGGAAGCGACTGGCCCGACAAAGCGCAAAGAAGAATGGACTGGCGGTAAGAGTTGTATTTCGTAAAAACGCAGAGTTTCTGTAGCTCGAAACTGATGACGTTTTGTCTTTCCCAGGTAATCCCGAGGTTTTTTTTGTGGTTCTAAACGAGCACACTCGGTCGTCGAGCTACCCGTCGTTTGGTGAAGCTGCTCGAATGTGCTGCTTTGTATGTGTCTGAGAGGCCGGTAGGGGTGCCCGATATATGGAGTCACCACATGTGGACGTCGCTCGACATCCACGCGGTATGTTGTCGTATGACGAGCCTGTAACGTTGTCGTTTTTGGACGGAGTACATGTTACGTATGTGGTGGATTAAATAACGAGGTGCATTCACATGTGTCCAGTTTCAACTGTAACGTGGCCCAGACCACCTCCCGAAGCGGTTGGAGCGATTAGATGGAGGTACGTCACGAATGCGTTTCACAGGGCGTTTTTTCAGGCCTATTTGTTAATATTTTGTCAATATTGCGGTATCGAAACAAATTTCATGTGACCTTTTTGTCAATATGGTGCACCCCTGGCGGCTGTAGTGTTGAGAATGTAAACTGCGAGTGGACGTTAGTTTAGTAGCTAAGTTTACCGGTGTGTTTATCTTCCGTCAGGTCTCATCCAAAGGAGCGACGGTCTTCCAAGGATCGGAGACGGCGAAAGGAAAGGCCGTCGGCTCGGATCCGGCTCCAGCGACGCAGATTGCGGTGTACAGTGTTGTTCCCAGTGAGAATGTAATTGTTGGCAAAGTAATGGTGTGTTTGTAAAAATAAAGGAAAAGAAAGAAAAGGAAAAAAAAAAAGTAGTGTTTAAGATGTATGGTGTTGTGTGTTACAGAATGTAACACAGAATGTTATTGTTTTGTTGTGTTCTGTTGTATTTATTGTGGCGTAGCGTTATTTTGTGGTGTTTGTTTTTGATTGATTTTCTTGTGCTTTTTGATGTGTTGTGGTTTGTTTGTTTTTGATGGTGCTTTTGATTTTTTTTTTTTTTTAGGTAGTGTGTTTTTTGTATATATATAGTTTTTTTTTCGTTTGTTTATCTTTGTTGTTGGGAGGTTTGTCTGTGTTCATTTGTGGTTTCTTTGTGTTTTTTTTTATTAATTTTTTTTTTTTTGTTTAGCTGGTTGTCTGTTGTATTTTTTTTTTCTTTGTTAATCTCTGTTGGTTTTAATATTTTTTGTATGTTTTTAAAATGTGTATTGTATTGTTTCTGTGCTCTTTGGTTTTCTCTTGTGTTTTGTTGTCTTTGTTTGTCTTTCTCTTCTGGTGTTTTTTGTCTGTTTTTTATTTTCTCTGGTTTTTATTGTATCTGGTTTGTAGTTTCTCTGGTTTTATGTTGTCTTGTTGGTTTTTTTGTGGTTTTTAATTTGCGTGGTTGTTATTTTCTCTGGTTTTGTTCTCTGGTAGTTATGTTTTGTGGTTGTTGTGTTTATTTTGTCTGGATGTTGTTTTGTGTGGTTGGTAATTTTTCTGGTTTTGAAGTTATCTGGTTTGTATTTTGTCTGGTTGTTGTTTTCTGGGGAGGTGATTTTCTGTGGTTTTTAGGTTGTCTGGTTTTTATTTTGTCTGGTGTATATTTGCTGTTTTTTTAGTTTCTCTGTTTTATATTTGTTCTTTTATTTTCTCTGGTTATGTTCTCTGGTTATTTTTTTGTGGTTTTTAATTTATCTGTGTTTTTTTTTTTGGGTTTTTTTTTTTCTCTGGTTTTTATGTTCTCTGGTTGTTATGTTCTCTGGTTGTTAATTGTTGTGGTTTTGAAGTTATCTGGTTTGTATTTTGTGTGGTTTTTATTTTGTGTGGTTGTTTTCTGTGGTGGTGATTTTATGTGGTTTTTAGGTTGTCTGGTTTTTATTTTGTGTGGTTTTTTATTTTCTGTGTTATTTTTCTGTTTTTTTTTTTCTTTGGTTATTTTCTGTGGTTTTTATTTTCTCTGGTAGTTAATTTGTCTGGTTTTTAATTTATCTGTTATATTTATTTTTGTGTAAGTGTTAATTTTTTTTTCTGTCATTGTTGTAAGTATTTTTCTGTGATTTGTGTATTTATTTAGTTGTCATTTTTGTAAAAGATTTGTTTCTGCCATTGTTGTAAATTGTTTTCTGTCATTGTTGTAAGTAATTTTCTGTCATTTTTGTATTTATTTAGTTGTCATTTTTGTAAAAGATTTGTTTCTGCCATTGTTGTAAATAGTTTTCTGTCATTGTTGTAATTATTTGTCTGTCATTTTTGTATTTATTTAGCTGTCATTTTTGTAAAATATTTGTTTCTGCCATTGTTGTAAATTGTTTTTTGTCATTTTTGTAACTTTTTTTCTGTCAATGGTGTAATGCCCTTTTTTCCCCCCTTTTTTGTCACTTTTTTGTCCATTTTTGTTCCCCCTTTTTTGTCACTTTTTTGTCACTTTTTCCCCCTTTTTTTGTCACTTTTTCCCCCTTTTTTGTCACTTTTTTGGCCCTTTTTCCCCCTTTTTTTGTCACTTTTTTGGCCCTTTTTCCCCCTTTTTTGTCACTTTTTTGGCCCTTTTTTTCCCCCTTTTTTGTCACTTTGTTGTCACTTTGTTTTCACTTTTTTTTTCCCCCTTTTTTTGTCACTTTGTTGTCCCATTGTTTTGTCACTTTTTTGGCCCTTTTTTTCCCCTTTTTTTGTCACTTTTTTGGCCCTTTTTCCCCCTTTTTTTTGTCACTTTGTTGTCCCTTTTTTCTCCCTTTTTGTCACTTTGTTGTCCCTTTTTTTTGCCCCTTTTTTGTCACTTTTTTGGCCCTTTTTTTCCCCTTTTTTGTCACTTTTTTGGCCCTTTTTCCCCCTTTTTTTGTCACTTTGTTGTCCCTTTTTTTGCCCCTTTTGTGTCACTTTTTTGGCCCTTTTTTTCCCCTTTTTTGTCACTTTGTTCCTTTTTTTTGGCCCTTTTTTGGCCCTTTTTTTCCCCTTTTTTGTCACTTTTTTGGCCATTTTTTTTCCCTTTTGTGTCACTTTTTTGGCCCTTTTTTTCCCTTTTTTTGTCACTTTTTTGGCCCTTTTTTTCCCTTTTTTGTCACTTTTTTGGCCCTTTTTTTCCCTTTTTTTGTCACTTTTTTTGGCCCTTTTTTTTTCCCTTTTTTGTCACTTTTTTGGCCATTTTTTTCCCCTTTCTTGTCACTTTTTTGGCTCTTTTTTTCCCCTTTTTTGTCACTTTTTTGGCCCTTTTTTTCCCTTTTTTGTCACTTGTAAGTATTTTTCTGTGATTTTTGTATTTATTTAGCTGTCAGTTTTGTAAAATATTTGTTTGTGCCATTGTTGTAAATTGTTTTCTGTCATTGTTGTAATTAATTTTGTGTCATTTTGTGTATTTATTTAGTTGTCATTTTTGTAAAAGATTTGTTTCTGCCATTGTTGTAAATTGTTTTCTGTCATTGTTGTGATTATTTGTCTGTCATTTTTGTATTTATTTAGCTGTCATTTTTGTAAAATATTTGTTTGTGCCATTGTTGTAAATTGTTTTCTGTCATTGTTGTAATTAATTTTGTGTCATTTTGTGTATTTATTTAGTTGTCATTTTTGTAAAAGATTTGTTTCTGCCATTGTTGTAAATTGTTTTCTGTCATTGTTGTGATTATTTGTCTGTCATTTTTGTATTTATTTAGCTGTCATTTTTGTAAAAGATTTGTTTCTGCCATTGTTGTAAATTGTTTTCTGTCATTGTTGTGATTATTTGTCTGTCATTTTTGTATTTATTTAGCTGTCATTTTTGTAAAATATTTGTTTCTGCCATTGTTGTAAATTGTTTTTTGTCATTTTTGTAACTTTTTTTCTGTCAATGGTGTAATGCCCTTTTTCCCCCCTTTTTTGTCACTTTTTTGTCCATTTTTGTTCTGCCTTTTTTGTCACTTTTTTGTCCATTTTTGTTCCCCCTTTTTTGTCACTTTTTTGTCACTTTTCCCCCTTTTTTGTCACTTATTTTGGCCCTTTTTCCCCCTTTTTTGTCACTTTTTTGGCCCTTTTTTGTCACTTTTTTGGCCCTTTTTCCCCCTTTTTTGTCACTTTGTTGGCCCTTTTTTGTCTTTTTTTCCCCCTTTTTTGTCACTTTTTTGGCCCCTTTTTTGTCCCTTTTTTTGTCTTTTTTCCCCCCTTTTTTGTCACTTTTTTGGCCCCTTTTTTGTCCCTTTTTTGTCTCTTTGTTGTCCCATTTTTCCCCCCTTTTTTGTCCCTTTTTTGTCTCTTTGTTGTCCCATTTTTTCCCCCCTTTTTTGTCACTTTGTTGGCCCTTTTTTGTCTTTTTTTCCCCCTTTTTTGTCACTTTTTTGGCCCTTTTTTGTCACTTTTTTGTCTTTTTTTCCCCCTTTTTTGTCACTTTTTTGGCCCCTTTTTTGTCCCTTTTTTGTCTCTTTGTTGTCCCATTTTTCCCCCTTTTTTGTCCCTTTTTTGTCTCTTTGTTGTCCCATTTTTCCCCCCTTTTTTGTCACTTTTTTGGCCATTTTTTTTCCCTTTGTTGTCCCATTTTTTTTGCCCCTTTTTTGTCACTTTTTTGGCCCTTTTTTTCCCCTTTTTTGTCACTTTTTTGGCCCTTTTTTCTCCTTTTTTTGTCACTTTGTTGTCACTTTGGCCCTTTTTTTTCCCCTTTTTTGTCACTTTGGCCCTTTTTTTTCCCCTTTTTTGTCACTTTGTTGTCCCATTTTTTTGCCCCTTTTTTGTCACTTTTTTGGCCCTTTTTTTCCCCTTTTTTGTCAGTTTTTTGGCCCTTTTTCCCCCTTTTTTTGTCACTTTGTTGTCCCTTTTTTTGCCCCTTTTGTGTCACTTTTTTGGCCCTTTTTTCCCCTTTTTTGTCACTTTGTTCCTTTTTTTGCCCCTTTTTTGGCCCTTTTTTTCCCCTTTTTTGTCACTTTTTTGTCACTTTTTTTGGCCCTTTTTTGTCACTTTTTGGCCCTTTTTCCCCCCTTTTTTGTCACTTTTTTTGGCCCTTTTTGCCCCCTTTTTTCCCCTTTTTTTCCCCTTTTTTGTCCCTATTTGTATTAAGTTCCTCTTCCTCCTCTTGTTCATTGTCTTCTTTCTCTTCTTCTTCTTTTCCTTCTTCCTTGTTTTAATTTTTGGTTTTTTTCTCTTCTCTTTTTTCCCTTTTTTTCTCTTCATTTGTGTTATGTGTTTGTTTTGTTTCTTTTCTCTTTCTTCTAATCTTCTTTTCTTTTCTTTTCTTTTCTTTTCTCTCTTTCTTCTTTTTTTGGCTTTTTAAGTCCCAAGTTTTAAGTTTTAAGTTTTAAGTTTTAAGTTTTAAGTTTTAAGTTTTAAGTTTTAAGTTTTAAGTTTTAAGTTTTAAGTTTTAAGTTTTAAGTTTTAAGTTTTAAGTTTTAAGTTTTAAGTTTTAAGTTTTAAGTTTTAAGTTTTAAGTTTTAAGTTTTAAGTTTTAAGTTTTAAGTTTTAAGTTTTAAGTTTTAAGTTTTAAGTTTTAAGTTTTAAGTTTTAAGTTTTAAGTTTTAAGTTTTAAGTTTTAAGTTTTAAGTTTTAAGTTTTAAGTTTTAAGTTTTAAGTTTTAAGTTTTAAGTTTTAAGTTTTAAGTTTTAAGTTTTAAGTTTTAAGTTTTAAGTTTTAAGTTTTAAGTTTTAAGTTTTAAGTTTTAAGTTTTAAGTTTTAAGTTTTAAGTTTTAAGTTTTAAGTTTTAAGTTTTAAGTTTTAAGTTTTAAGTTTTAAGTTTTAAGTTTTAAGTTTTAAGTTTTAAGTTTTAAGTTTTAAGTTTTAAGTTTTAAGTTTTAAGTTTTAAGTTTTAAGTTTTAAGTTTTAAGTTTTAAGTTTTAAGTTTTAAGTTTTAAGTTTTAAGTTTTAAGTTTTAAGTTTTAAGTTTTAAGTTTTAAGTTTTAAGTTTTAAGTTTTAAGTTTTAAGTTTTAAGTTTTAAGTTTTAAGTTTTAAGTTTTAAGTTTTAAGTTTTAAGTTTTAAGTTTTAAGTTTTAAGTTTTAAGTTTTAAGTTTTAAGTTTTAAGTTTTAAGTTTTAAGTTTTAAGTTTTAAGTTTTAAGTTTTAAGTTTTAAGTTTTAAGTTTTAAGTTTTAAGTTTTAAGTTTTAAGTTTTAAGTTTTAAGTTTTAAGTTTTAAGTTTTAAGTTTTAAGTTTTAAGTTTTAAGTTTTAAGTTTTAAGTTTTAAGTTTTAAGTTTTAAGTTTTAAGTTTTAAGTTTTAAGTTTTAAGTTTTAAGTTTTAAGTTTTAAGTTTTAAGTTTTAAGTTTTAAGTTTTAAGTTTTAAGTTTTAAGTTTTAAGTTTTAAGTTTTAAGTTTTAAGTTTTAAGTTTTAAGTTTTAAGTTTTAAGTTTTAAGTTTTAAGTTTTAAGTTTTAAGTTTTAAGTTTTAAGTTTTAAGTTTTAAGTTTTAAGTTTTAAGTTTTAAGTTTTAAGTTTTAAGTTTTAAGTTTTAAGTTTTAAGTTTTAAGTTTTAAGTTTTAAGTTTTAAGTTTTAAGTTTTAAGTTTTAAGTTTTAAGTTTTAAGTTTTAAGTTTTAAGTTTTAAGTTTTAAGTTTTAAGTTTTAAGTTTTAAGTTTTAAGTTTTAAGTTTTAAGTTTTAAGTTTTAAGTTTTAAGTTTTAAGTTTTAAGTTTTAAGTTTTAAGTTTTAAGTTTTAAGTTTTAAGTTTTAAGTTTTAAGTTTTAAGTTTTAAGTTTTAAGTTTTAAGTTTTAAGTTTTAAGTTTTAAGTTTTAAGTTTTAAGTTTTAAGTTTTAAGTTTTAAGTTTTAAGTTTTAAGTTTTAAGTTTTAAGTTTTAAGTTTTAAGTTTTAAGTTTTAAGTTTTCCTGGCCACACCATCCTCCTGGCCCACACCACGCTCACACACAAATAAAGACAAAACACAGCCAAAACTGTTTCTCCTTAATAAAGTCCTGATTGCTGGACTGGAGTCCTGATTGCTGGACTGGAGACATCTTATGTTTGTACTCTTGATTTTCTTTATTGTAAACCATATCACGCAAAACTGTTTTGGTTTGGGACATAGGTTTATTGTTTATTCTTTTATTCCAAATTCCTCGTTGACTCTTTTCATTTCTCCCCTAGATGGGGTGTAACAAACATAAGAGGAAAACACTACAATAAACACAAGACACAAAAAATTAACCATTTCACTTTTATTAGAGAGTAAGAAAGGAAAGCACTACAGTAGAGGAAGAGACACTTATTGGTTCTGTCTTTATCTTAATAAATTTCTGTTGTTATCACTTTTGTCACAACCTTGAGACTCAGACCTTTCTGAAAAGGTTTATCATCTTTTTTATTATGACCTTTTAACATAAACACACAAGTTTCAATGAGTACAAGTGGCTGCATCAACTTTTAGTGACAAACGTCAGACCTCCTATTATGATGCACATTTTTTTAGGTGCACTTTTGTCATAAATTCATTATTTCCTACATAATTTTGCACACAAAACATGGGTCAAATATTTTATTACACCCTTTCCACAAATATACAATTTGTCATGATTACATTAGGATTTAATAGAAAAACAGTGAGGTAAAATTAGGCGTCCTAGTACCGGGACATTTAAGGGGTTAGACTAAGGAGAAAAACAAAGAGCAAACACAACAACTAAAATGTACAAATAGCATTTACACTTTTACTACAGAGTAACAAATGCAACAACTAGAGGACCAGAACAGAGTAGAGAGTAAGAACTCAAACTAAAAGAACAGAGTCAAATAGAGTCAGAGTCAGAGAACAGAGTCAAAGAGAGTCAAAGACAGTCACATAAGAAAGTCATAGAGAGTCAAACAGTCAAAGAAGAGTCAGAGAAGAAAGTCAAACACAGTCAAAGAGAGTCAAACAGTCAAAGAAGAGTCAGAGAAGAGAGTCAAAGAAAGTCAAAGAAGAGAGTCAAAGAGGAATCAGAGAAGAGAGTCAAAGAGGAGTCAGAGAAGAAAGTCAGAGAGAGTCAAACAGTCAAAGAAGAGTCAGAGAAGAGAGTCAAAGACAGTCAGAGAAGAGAGTCAAAGACAGTCAAAGAGAGTCAAAGAAAGTCACAGAGAGTCAAAGAAGAAAGCCAAACAGAATCAGAGAAGAGAGTCAAAGAAAGTCAGAGAGAGTCAAAGAGAGTCAAACAGTCAAAGAAGAGTCAGAGAAGAGAGTCAAAGAGAGTCAAAGAGAGTCAGAGACTAGAGTGTGTGTGTCAAGAAGAGTAAGAGTCAAAGACTAGAGTGTGTGTCAAGAAGAGTAAGAGTCAACTACTAGAGTGTGTGTCAAGAAGAGTAAGAGTCAACGACTAGAGTGTGTGTGTCTGAAGAGTAAGAGTCAACGACTAGTGTGTGTGTGTGTCTGAAGAGTAAAAGTCAAAGACTAGAGTGTGTGTGTCAAGAAGAGGAAGAGTCAAACACTAAAGTGTGTGTGTGAAGAAGAGTAAGCATCAAAGACTACAGTGTGTGTGTCAAGAAGAGTAAGAGTCAAAGACTACAGTGTGTGTGTGTGTCTGAAGAGTAAGAGTCAACGACTAGAGTGTGTGTGTGTGTGTGTGTGTGTGTGTGTGTGTGTGAAGAGTAAGCGTCAAAGACTAGAGTGTGTGTGAAGAGTAAGAGTCAACTACTAGAGTGTGTGTGTCAAGAAGAGGAAGAGTCAAACACTAAAGTGTGTGTGTCAAGAAGAGGAAGAGTCAACGACTAGAGTGTGTGTCAAGAAGAGTAAGAGTCAACGACTAGAGTGTGTGTCAAGAAGAGTAAGAGTCAAAGACTAGAGTGTGTGTCAAGAAGAGTAAGAGTCAACTACTAGAGTGTGTGTCAAGAAGAGTAAGAGTCAAAGACTAGAGTGTGTGTCAAGAAGAGTAAGAGTCAACGACTAGAGTGTGTGTGTGTGAAGAGTAAGAGTCAAAGACTACAGTGTGTGTCTGAAGAGTAAGAGTCAACGACTAGTGTGTGTGTGTGTCTGAAGAGTAAAAGTCAAAGACTAGAGTGTGTGTGTGTGTGAAGAGTAAGAGTCAAAGACTACAGTGTGTGTCTGAAGAGTAAGAGTCAACGACTAGTGTGTGTGTGTGTCTGAAGAGTAAAAGTCAAAGACTAGAGTGTGTGTGTGTGTGAAGAGTAAGAGTCAAAGACTAGAGTGTGTGTGTGAAGAGTAAGAGTCAAAGACTAGAGTGTGTGTCAAGAAGAGGAAGAGTCAAAGACTAGAGTGTGTGTCAAGAAGAGTAAGAGTCAAAGACTAGAGTGTGTGTCAAGAAGAGGAAGAGTCAAAGACTAGAGTGTGTGTGTGAAGAGTAAGAGTCAAAGACTAGAGTGTGTGTGTCTGAAAAGTAAGCGTCAAAGACTAGAGTGTGTGTGTGTGTGTGAAGAGTAAAAGTCAAAGACTAGAGTGTGTGTGTGTGTGAAGAGTAAGAGTCAACAACTAAAGTGTGTGTGTGTGAAGAGTAAAAGTCAAACACTAGAGTGTGTGTGTGTGTGTGAAGAGTAAGAGTCAACAACTAAAGTGTGTGTGTGTGAAGAGTAAAAGTCAAAGACTAGAGTGTGTGTGTGTGAGAAGAGTAAGAGTCAAAGACTAGAGTGTGTGTGTGTCTGAAAAGTAAGCGTCAAAGACTAGAGTGTGTGTGTGTGAAGAGTAAAAGTCAAAGACTAGAGTGTGTGTGTGTGTGAAGAGTAAGAGTCAACAACTAAAGTGTGTGTGTGTGAAGAGTAAAAGTCAAACACTAGAGTGTGTGTGTCAAGAAGAGTAAGAGTCAAAGACTAGAGTGTGTGTGTGTGTGAAGAGTAAGAGTCAAAGACTAGAGTGTGTGTCAACAAGAGTAAGAGTCAACTACTAGAGTGTGTGTGTGTGTGTCTGAAGAGTAAGAGTCAACTACTAGAGTGTGTGTGTCAAGAAGAGTAAGAGTCAAACACTAGAGTGTGTGTGTCAAGAAGAGTAAGAGTCAAAGACTAGAGTGTGTGTGTGTCTGAAAAGTAAGCGTCAAAGACTAGAGTGTGTGTGTGTCTGAAAAGTAAGCGTCAAAGACTAGAGTGTGTGTGTGTGAAGAGTAAAAGTCAAAGACTAGAGTGTGTGTGTGTGTGAAGAGTAAGAGTCAAAGACTAGAGTGTGTGTGTGAAGAGTAAGAGTCAAAGACTAGAGTGTGTGTCAAGAAGAGGAAGAGTCAAAGACTAGAGTGTGTGTCAAGAAGAGTAAGAGTCAAAGACTAGAGTGTGTGTCAAGAAGAGGAAGAGTCAAAGACTAGAGTGTGTGTGTCTGAAAAGTAAGAGTCAAAGACTAGAGTGTGTGTGTGTCAAGAAGAGTAAGAGTCAAAGACTAGAGTGTGTGTCAAGAAGAGGAAGAGTCAAAGACTAGAGTGTGTGTCAAGAAGAAGAATAGTCAAAGACTAGAGTGTGTGTGTGAAGAGTAAGAGTCAAAGACTAGAGTGTGTGTGTCTGAAAAGTAAGCGTCAAAGACTAGAGTGTGTGTGTGTGAAGAGTAAAAGTCAAAGACTAGAGTGTGTGTGTGTGTGAAGAGTAAGAGTCAACAACTAAAGTGTGTGTGTGTGAAGAGTAAAAGTCAAACACTAGAGTGTGTGTGTGTGTGAAGAGTAAGAGTCAACAACTAAAGTGTGTGTGTGTGAAGAGTAAAAGTCAAAGACTAGAGTGTGTGTGTGTCAAGAAGAGTAAGAGTCAAAGACTAGAGTGTGTGTGTGAAGAGTAAGAGTCAAAGACTAGAGTGTGTGTCAAGAAGAGGAAGAGTCAAAGACTAGAGTGTGTGTGTCTGAAGAGTAAGAGTCAAAGACTAGAGTGTGTGTGTCAAGAAGAGTAAGAGTCAAAGACTAGAGTGTGTGTGTGTGAAGAGTAAGAGTCAACGACTAGAGTGTGTGTGTCAAGAAGAGTAAGCGTCAAAGACTAGAGTGTGTGTGTCTGAAGAGTAAGAGTCAACGACTAGAGTGTGTGTGTCTGAAGAGTAAGCGTCAACGACTAGAGTGTGTGTGTCAAGAAGAGTAAGCGTCAAAGACTAGAGTGTGTGTGTGTCAAGAAGAGTAAGCGTCAACGACTAGAGTGAGTGTGTGTCAAGAACAGTAAGCGTCAACGACTAGAGTGTGTGTGTCAAGAAGAGTAAGCGTCAAAGACTAGAGTGAGTGTGTGTCAAGAACAGTAAGCGTCAACGACTAGAGTGTGTGTGTCAAGAAGAGTAAGCGTCAAAGACTAGAGTGTGTGTGTGTCAAGAAGAGTAAGCGTCAAAGACTAGAGTGAGTGTGTGTCAAGAACAGTAAGCGTCAACGACTAGAGTGTGTGTGTCAAGAAGAGTAAGCGTCAAAGACTAGAGTGTGTGTGTGTCAAGAAGAGTAAGCGTCAAAGACTACAGTGAGTGTGTGTCAAGAACAGTAAGCGTCAACGACTAGAGTGTGTGTGTCAAGAAGAGTAAGCGTCAAAGACTAGAGTGAGTGTGTGTCAAGAAGAGTAAGCGTCAAAGACTAGAGTGAGTGTGTGTCAAGAACAGTAAGCGTCAACGACTAGAGTGTGTGTGTCAAGAAGAGTAAGCGTCAAAGACTAGAGTGAGTGTGTGTCAAGAAGAGTAAGCGTCAAAGACTAGAGTGAGTGTGTGTCAAGAAGAGTAAGCGTCAAAGACTAGAGTGAGTGTGTGTCAAGAACAGTAAGCGTCAACGACTAGAGTGTGTGTCAAGAAGAGTAAGCGTCAAAGACTAGAGTGTGTGTGTGTGAAGAGTAAAAGTCAACGACTAGAGTGTGTGTGTCAAGAAGAGTAAGAGTCAAAGACTAGAGTGTGTGTCAAGAAGAGTAAACGTCAACAACTAGAGTGTGTGTGTCAAGAAGAGTAAGCGCCAAAGACTAGAGTGTGTGTCAAGAAGAGTAAGAGTCAAAGACTAGAGTGTGTGTGAGAAGAGGAAGAGTCAAAGACTAGAGTGTGTCTGTGTGAAGAGTAAGCGTCAAAGACTAGAGTGTGTGTGTGTCAAGAAGAGTAAGAGTCAAAGACTAGAGTGTGTCTGTGTGAAGAGTAAGCGTCAAAGACTAGAGTGTGTGTGTGTCAAGAAGAGTAAGAGTCAAACACTAGAGTGTGTGTCAAGAAGAGTAAGCGCCAAAGACTAGAGTGTGTGTGTGTGTGTGTGTGTGTGTGTGTGAAGAGTAAGGCCTGTGAACAAACAAGAGCCAGAGTGTGTGAACAAACAAGAGCAAGAGAAACAAAACAAACGGAACAACAAGACAAAGACAAACAAAAACACAAACATTACCATCAGACAAATAAAAAGGACCCATAAAAATAAATAACATAAAATACAGAAAGACAAAAGATAAACATTTCAAAACTGACAGAAAAAAATACTAAAATGACAGAAAAATAATTACACAAATGACAGAAAAAACATTTCAAAAATTACCAAAAAAAAATACAAACACTACTACAATGACAGAAAAATAATTACACAAATGACAGAAAAAACATTTCAAAAATTACCAAAAAAAAAATACAAACACTACTACAATGACAGAAAAATAATTACACAAATGACAGAAAAAACATTTCAAAAATTACCACAAAAATAATACAAAAATTACTAAAATGACAGGAAAATAATTAGCAAACTGACAGAAACAACAATTACAACAATGCCTGAAAAAAAAATACACTATTGACAGAAAAATATTTACAACACTCACAGAAAAAAAAAATTACTAAAATGACAAAAAAATTACAAAACTGAAAGAAAACTATTTACAAAAATCACAGAAAATAAAATTACAAAAATGACAGAAAAATACTTACAAAAGTGACAGAATTTTTTTTTACAAACATTACAAAAACAAAAATTACAACACTGCCACAAAAATATTTACACAATTAACTGAAAAATATTTACACAAATGACAGAAAAAAAAAAACTAAAATGAGAGAGAAAAAAAAAACCACAACAAAATTACACAAACATAATTACACAAATTACAGAAAAACCAATTACAACAATGACAGAAAAAATAAATACAAAAATAACCAAAGAAAACATACAAAAATGACATAACAAAAATACAAAAATAACAGATAAATTATTAAACCAAGACAAAAAAAAAAAACAAAATAAACACCACAGAAAATAACAAAAACGGACAAAATAAAAACACAGCAAATTAAACACAGAAACTAAAAAACACAGAAAATAAAAAACACAGCACAAACACACACAAAATAAAAACCAGACCAATTCAAAACCAGAGCAAATCAAAACCAGACAAAATCAAAACCAGAGAAAAATCAAAACCAGACAGAATCACAACCAGAGAACATCAAAACCAGAGAAAATCAAAACATCAGAACATCAAAACCAGAGGAAATCAAAACCAGACTAAATAAACACCACATAAAATACAAACCAGACAAAATAGAAACCACACAAAATAGAAACCAGAAAAAATACAAACAAGACGCAATAGAAACCAGAGAAAATCAAAACCAGAAAAAAAAAAAACAACCGCAAACACCACAGAAAATAAAAACCAGACAAAATATAAACCAGAGATTTCTGGTTTTTCCACAACCACAAAAAATAACAACCACAGAACATGATTGTTAAAAAAACACCAAATAAAAAAACAGACAAAATAAAACCCACACAAAAAATACAACACCACATAAAATAACAACCAGAAAAATAAACAACCACCGAAAATAACTACCAGAGAATATAACAACCAGAGACAACAACAACAACGACGAAACAGAGAAAATAAAACACAGAGAAAATAAATCCCACAAAAAATAATAACAACCACATAAAACAAAAACCAGAGAAAACGACAACCAGAGAAAACAACCACCAGAGAAAACCACAACCAGAGAAAATAAAAAACAGACAACATAAAAACCCAATAAAAACCACAGAAAATAAAAACCAGACAAAATAAACACCAGAGAAAAACACCAGAAGAGAAAACAAAACACCACAGAAAAACACTACAATAAAAATAAAAAAAACCAACAGAGAATAATAAACAAAAAACAAAACCAGACAACCAGCTAAATAAAAAAAAATACAAAAAGACAAACAACCAAATAACCCAAAACTGAAAACACAGACAAACCAAAACCCACCTAAAACACATATCTCTATATATACAAAAAACCACCATACATAAAAAAAAAAAAAAAAAAAAAAATATCCAAAACACCATAAAAAAACACCATCACAAACAAACACAAACCACAACACATCAAAAAGCATTTACAAAATATAACGCAACAAAACAATAACACGTTCTGTAACACAAAACCCCATACATCATTTTTCCCTTTATTTTTACAAACACGCCATTTCTTGGCCAACAATTACATTCTGCAATCTGCATCTGCATTGCTCTGCAAAGGCCGTCGACTCGGTCGTCCGTCTCCGATCCTTTGGATGAGACCTGACGGAAGATAAACACACCGGTAAACTTAAAAATGTCACATGGACATTAATATCGATACCGCAGTATTTCATTGGAATTATTGGAAAACGCCTCCTAAAATAGTCATAAACAGGCCTGAAAAAACGCATTCGTGACGTACTTCAACCTAATCGCTCAAACCACTTCGGGAGGTGCTCTGGGCCACGTTTCAGCTCAAACTGGACAAACGTACACGCACATGTGAAATGTACTCCTTCCAAAAAACAAAAACAAAACAAAACGTTGCGTGGACGTCGAGCGACGTCCATATGTGGTGACTCCGTATATCGGGCACCCCTACCAGCCTCTCCAACGCACACAAAGCACCACGTTCGAGCAGCCCACCTGGTCGCTTCGCCAAACGACGGGTAGCTCGACGGCCGAGCGTGCTCGTTTAGAACCGCAAAAAAAAACCTCCGTGTTGGATTCGGAATTGGTCATTTGACTTTATCTCTTAAGGACTGAAGGATAAGCAACACTCGCCCTGGATGGGCCTATCAGTCAACTCAGGAACTCAGTCAACCACTGTTATTTCTTTCCATATCTTTACTGGAGTACGTTTGTGTGTGTGGTCTGTATATTTACTTATTGCAATTGTTATTTCACAATTTGTACAGACTTCAGATCCAATCATCTAACAATCCAAGAGTTATAAACAATGATACAATCTGTGTGGAACATAACTCGCAATAAGAGTTAAATACAATAGTGCCACGATTAGCAATATCAGCATCAGAATAGGCCATTTAACTACAATCGCCATCAACTCAACTCTCCTCGGATAAAGGAGGACCAGAAGTGGTCAGCAAGCACCTGGGAGTGCCTCCACCGACGACGACGACGACTTAAGCCTTCTTCTTTAGGGTATATGACCGCAGGCAGGGAGTCATCTAGCCGCCCCATGAGAAGAAGGTTGGGCGTTACCGGATCAGGATCAGCCACATTAGAAGACACATACCCAAGGGCTTTTGAATCAAGGATGTTCTTCTCCACTTCGACTAACACAGTCCCGAGTACTTCTTCTGAGACGGTTTGTGCTCCAATGCTCGCAAATAGTGCCAATTTAATGGATTTTATCTCCCTCTCCCAAACTCCCCCAAAGTGTGGTGGTGCTGCAGGAGGATTGAAATGGAATGCAATCTTCAATGGTGCAAGTCTTTGCTGAAGCTCAGGTGACACACTCTGAAACGCTTCCCAGAGTTCCCTTTCCCCACCTCGGAAATTCGTTCCTTGCTCTGACGGTAATTCTACTGGGGAGCCTCTACGTGCAATAAACCTCCGAAGTGACATCGGAAAGGAATCGGCGTCCAAACTGTACAGAAGGTCCATGTGTACAGCCCGGGTGGTAAGACATTTGTAGAGGACTCGTCGACCAATCTTTACAAGAAAGAGACCAAAGCAATCCATCCCAGTTGAATGAAAGGCTGGCTTGTGGAGACGCAAGCGTGCCAAAGGAAGGTCTGCCATTTGGGGAATTGTAGGTTTGGCTCTCAGACGTTGGCATTTTATGCAGGCATGTTGTACGCTGCGGATAGCTGCTCTTCCTCTTAGGACCCAGAAGTGTCGTCTTATTTCTGCAAATACCCGATCAGGGCCTGGATGTCTTTCATCATAATCCTGGAGGAGTAACTTCACAAGTTCACTTGTTTAAGGGCAGGATCTAATGTTTCAGCACGTCTTAGCCTACCACCGACCCGTATTAGATTGGTAGACGGGTCACACTCTGCAGCTAGGGTGAGTAAGCTCTTCAATTATGTTGAAGAGCCTTGCCTGCTTTCAGTCGTTGTAATTCCTCCGGAAAACTCTCATTTTGCACCTTCTGGAGGATGCATGTCTCTGCTGCTTGATGCATGCTCGCTGTAGGTTCTCCTGACTGTCCAGCCGCCCCACGTAGCTCCTGTGCAGTAGCCTTTACTAATTGCGCCCATGTCCCGTACTTATTTCCAGTTGGTTCCTCTACAGCTACGACTCTTTGTCAATCTCAGGGCGCTCTGTAGGGTTTGTGGGCCAGCTTTCAGGTGGAAGGAGCAGGAATGGGGGCCCTTGGCTCCCCAACTGTTAGGCTTGGCAAGTTCTTTCAGCGTCTTACCCCTTGTGAGGTCATCTGCAGGATTCCGGCCTTGAATTCACATATCGCCAGGCAGTGAAGTTGGTGAGCTCGTGGATTTCTGCCACTCTTGTCCCAACGAAGACTATAAAATGGCAGGACTCTGATTGAATCCAGGACAGCACAGTGGTGGAGTCTGTCCAAAGGACTGTGAGGTTTCAAGAGGTTTCGCCCTTTCAAAACACTGCAGTGGTAGTCCAACCAAGTGTTTGTTGATCATTCTTACCCCATTCCAAAGCTGCAGAAGCAATACAAGGTCAAGCTGTGGGGCAGTAAAGGCTCTGGATATGAGATATCGCTTCTTCGAGTATGGAGAAATGGAGAATGAGACTGAAGCTCCATCAAGGGTTTGCACATCATGACGGATGGTTCTCAGAGCTAAGCTTTCTTGTGTCCCTCTTAAGCCAAGCTTCTGTGCTGCCTCTGGCAGGAGCATCGTACGCTCAGAACCATCATCAAGGATTGCGAATGTATCCAGTGTGCAGTTGCCATGGTGTAAGAGCACTCTGACAATTTTGAGTAAAACCTTATTACTGCTGACTGGTTTGTTCAGGTACAACGTTTGTGTCGCTGAGCTGACTAGGCAACCCTCTGTTTTGGATACCCTTATGACAGGCCTCTCGTTTACCTCATGGAGGATTCGCAGATGCTTTCTCTGACAGATCGGACATGGTTTCTTTAGACCACGGTGGATAGCCTGATGAGCGAGGCCACAACGCCAGCATCTCCTATTAGCACGTATCCACTTCCGAGAGCTGATCTCTGGTGAGGTTTGGAATTTTGGGGCATTGACTGAACGCATGATCAGAGCTCTGACAGTAAGAACAATATACCGAGGGCCTACTCTTAGCTTTCTCATCAACCTTATCAGAAGAATATGTAGCATTTGCTACCTCAGCACTGTTCCCAGACCCAGTCAGAACAGTGGCAGTGGTTCGGCGTGACCGTGGAGCTACCAGAGACTCTCGTTTGGGTCGGCTTTCTCCTCTTGCCGACTGATCATCATAGCTTTGGCACCAAGACTCATATTTTAGCCAGTCGGCCAGATCCATCGATGAGTACGTCACCCCAGGCCGGTGTAACATGTGGCGGCGACAATCAGCCCGTCTTTCAGGTGGCAGCTTACTGAGGAGGCGTGCAACATGCGACCCACGCTGCAACTCAGTGCTACCCGCCTGGCCCAATGTCTTTAGAAGACCAACTAAAGACTGCACTTGAAGGGAGAACCTTTCAAAGGCTGAGGGGTCATTGCGGCTTATGGTCAGGAGAATCAAGAATGGTAGCAATCCTTTTTAATGCTACCTGGTGGGGCTGACCGAACCGTTCATTGAGGGCCATCATGGTAAGGTGTAGGGGAGTGCAAGAAAGAGTCTGCAAGAGTCAAAGGCATGGTCCTTTGTGACGAACCGATGGGTTTACTGGTGTAGAACTGGCTGACATCTCAATCCAGGGAAGTGTATCCGGCTCGAAGGACCATTTGTTGCATCGTCCAATTTCAGATGGTCAACCAGGACTTGATATTTGAACATTTCAGTACTGTCAGGTGGCAAGAGGATTGTTGTCTAAGGCCATTTTTAATCGGGCAAACTCACTTGGATCTTTGTTGCGGAAGAATGGAATGGTGGGGCATGGTCCTTTGTGATATTTCTCAGTCAGCTCCCATGGAAGATGCCATGGAAGGTGCCATATTATAGGATGCCATTCTGTGACGTTCACAATTTGGACGTGTGAACGATTCCCACGGGTGCTCATAAACACACTGAGGACTTGTAGTTTGGGGAGGGTATTGACCATGATCCTCAGACACTCATCATACTGACTTGGATGGTGAAAATCCATAGACTTCTCCATTGAAGTGAGTCGGGAACTGAAAGTTGCTGTTGCCCTTGTACTGCTGTAAAGCCTTTGCTTGTTGTGCTTATTCATAGCTTCGGGCTCTTCACACGCGATTGGTGGAGGAGGCTCTGGCTCAAGTCTTCATCACTCAAATGCTCGGCATGGTGAAATTTAACTGATGGACGATTAGACTGGGCAGATTAGATAAGGGCCTTTGGAGACCACAAGCTCTGTTTAAAAGCTCAATCAACTCATCTTTGGCCGTCTCAAATCGTTCAAGGTCAGCTTTAATGGCCTGCTGTGTTTCATGGAGTCTAGCATTCTCCTCTGAGATCCTTTGCAACTTTACAGAGCTAGCAGTTGACTGATCACCATGTGGAAGGGACTCTGCATTGGATTCAAACTGTAGCTGTCGATTCAGATATTGTGGTAATGACTGGCGAGAAGAGGTTCAGAAATTCAGTCAGCCTCGGAGGGCCAGAAAAGCCGGTAAACTGTGCTCTTTGAGGTTTCGCTTTAGATACTCCAATACGTGATGGAGAGTAATCATCATCATCATCATCATCATCATCATCATCAGACGACTCCACTGCTGCTTCTCTTATACTTACACTGGTAAAGCCGATCTATGAAAACGTGGGAAATCCACCTCATAATCTTGTAAATAGGCTGGACGGCGCTTTGGACGAACCGATGGGTTTACTGGTGTAGAACTGACTGACATCTCAATCCAGGGAAGTGTATCCGGCTCGAAGGACCATTTGTTGGATTTGGAATTGGTCATTTGACTTTATCTCTTAAGGACTGAAGGATAAGCAACACTCGCCCTGGATGGGCCTATCAGTCAACCCAGGAACAACCCAGTCAACCACTGTTATTTCTTTCCATATCTTTACTGGAGTATGTTTGTGTGTGTGGTCTGTACAAATTGGGAAATAACAATTGCAATAAGTAAATATACACACTTCAGATCCAATCATCTAACAATCCAATACAATAAACAATGATACAATCTGTGCGGAACATAACTCGCAATAAGAGTTAAATACAATAGTGCCACGATTAGCAATATTAGCATCAGAATAGGTCATTTAACTATAATCGCCATCAACTCAACCCTATACTTGCAATTTACTACCAACGTATTAAATAAAGAAAACAGTCTGTTTCAACATAAAATATGACAGCGGTATGATCAACGATCGCATAATTCGACGGCAGATATGAATATGATCATGCATGTAACGATCGTTAGAGAGGCACCATAGAACACTCGAATTTATTTTCAATAGCTTCAACAAACAACACTTATATACAAGATTACAACATGAACTTTCTCCTAAGTGTATAATGACAAGAATTAACTCGCACACACATAACACTCCAACTTGGATCAGCTCGCATTTCTTCCTCACAGGAACACTTTGCGTCATCAATTAAACGGGCAACGAGTCTTAAAGCGGCAATGTCTTAAAGGTGCAACGTCTTAAAAGGGCAACACACGCAAATGTTAAGTACAACATAAACTGTGTGAGGGCAATTCACCGACAGATGCGATCAGTTTATCTGGTACTTGTGTTTCCCACTTGGGGGAACTATCGGGTGAGCTACCAACCATACATTGTCTGTGCGTTAAAGTGGATGTCTCGTAAAAAAAGAGCATCGACTTGCCACTGGACAACGTCGACTTCACGCTCTTGACAACACATCCACTTTAGGACACAAACGATGCACGCTTAATAGCTCACCTGTTCCCTCCCAAGTCACGTCTCTTGCGTTCCCTCTTCGAATTTGCCATTGAAAACCAATGACACGCCAACCGTAAGAGACACGCAGCCCGTGGCATTCGAACGTGGACGGTCCGTTAAATCAAGCGCAGGCAGAAGGAAAACCCATAAGTGGGAAACATAACTACCAGATAAACCGCGTGAGGGCAATTCGCTATTAAGCATTTATGCGCTTTATGCTCTTCACAAGACATACACTTTAACACACAAAGTTGACGTCGTCCACCGTTCGTGTGAGGGCGATTCCGTGACGGATGTGATCGAACGGTGGACGACGTCAACTTTGTGTCTTCGATTGGATGTCTTCTCAAGAGCGTAAAGAATACATGCTTAATAGCTCACCTGTTCTCTCGCATTTGCGCTTCGGCATTGCCATTCGTCCGGTAGGAGAACATAGACGGACAATTCAATCAAGCACAGGCAGCTGTAACGCAAGTACCAGATAAACTGCGTAAGGGCAATTCAATGACAGATGTGATCAGTTTATCTGCTACTTATGGGTGAGCTATTAAGCATGCGTTCTTTACGCTCATTACAAGACATCCACTTTAAGACACAAAGTTGATATAGTCCACTGTTCGCGTGAGGGCGATTCGATGACGGATGTGATCAAACGGTGGACGATATCAACTTTGCGTCTTAAACCGGATGTCTCGTAAAGAGCGTAAAGAATATACGCTTAAAAGCTCGCCTATACAAACATGCGTTTACATTTATTTCGCTACACGAGTGCGATTATGTATGCGTGTAGGTATGTTTATAGGTGCGAGTGTATAATGTGCTTTTATATTTGCGTGTATTTTTTACACTTGTACGCACGTCGATACGTGTTCATATCGTACACGTGTATTTGTATCACGTGTTTGTGTATTTTCTTTTAATGTACATACTTTTTTAGTAGAATAGTAAGAATAGCTGCAGCGTCGCTGTAGCTGACGGGGATCCTTTCAATAAAACTAAACAAAAAACCCGTTCCCTCCCGAGTAACATTCACAAAACGCGTCTCTTGCGTTCGCTAAAAGAGCTAAGAGTGCGGGAACTAGACCACTAAAAGAGCTAAGAGTGTGTGAACAGCGTCAACCGTAAGAGAGACACAGCCTGTGCCATTCATCTGGTCATAAGGAAAACGGACAATTAAGCCCTCAGCAGTACGGCAGGAGTCACACACACACACACACACACACACACACACACCTTTGCGCTTTCAGTCAGGCACGGTCTGCTCAAATCACCAAGCAGAATGGATTCAAACGGCACACTTCCGGGTACGGGTTGGCCGCGTGTATCTGGGAAACACAAGTGCGAGAAAAACGACTCATCACATCAGTCATTGAATTCCTCTTACACAAACGGTGGACGATATCAACTTTGTGTCTTAAAGTGGATGTCTTGTAAAGAGCATAAAGAATAATATATGCTTAACAGCTCACCTGTTCCCTCCCGAGTAACATTCACAAAACGCGTCTCTTGCGTTCGCTCTTCAAAGTTGGCGTTGAAAAACAATGACGCGTCCACCGCGACAGAGACGCAGCCCGTGCCTTTCGTCTGGTAGGAAAACAAAGACGGACAATTGAGTCGAGCACAGGCGTAACGAAAAGACTCGATGGTACGGCAGGAGTCACACACACACGCACACCTTTGCGCTTTCGGTCAGGCACGGTCTGCTCAAATCACCAAGCAGAATGGATTCGAACGGCTCACGGCACGCTCCCACCGAGGCTCGACCGGGTACGGGTTGGCCGCGTGTATCTGGGAAACACAAGTACGAGATAAACGACTAATCGCATCCGCCATTGAACTGCTCTTACACAAACAGTGGACAATATCACAGTGTGTGTGAGGCAAAAAGAGCAAGAGAGCTACGAGTAAGAGTGTGTCAACAAACAAGAGCCAGAGAGCTAAGAGTAAGAGTGTGTGAACAAACAAGAGCAAGAGAGCTAAGAGTAAGAGTGTGTGAACAAACAAGAGCCAGAGAACTAAGAGTAAGAGTGTAGACACCACAGCAACAGCGCTAAGAGTAAGAGTGTGTGAACAAACAAGAGCAAGAGAAACAAAACAAACGGAACAACAAGACAAAGACAAACAAAAACACAAAAATTACCATCACACAACTAAAAAGGACCCATAAAAATAAATAACATAAAACACAGAAAGACAAAAGATAAACATTTCAAAAATGACAGAAGAAAAATACTTACAAAACGGACAGAAAAAAAAATACAAAAATGACACAAAAATAATTACACAAATGACTGAAAAAACATTTCAAAAATTACCAAAAAAATGACAGGAAAATAATTAGCAAACTGACAGAAAAAACAATTACAAACATTACAACAATGCCAGAAAAAAAAATTACACAATTGACACAAAAATATTTACAACAATCACAGAACAAAAAAAAAAAAAAATACTACAATGACATAAAAAAAAAAATACAAAACTGAAAGAAAACTACTTACAAAAATCACAGAAAATAAAACTACAAAAAAAAAACATTTACAAACATTACAAAAACAACAATTACAACACTGCCACAAAAATAATTACACAATTAACAGAAAAATATTTACACAAATGACAGAAAAAAAAACAACTAAAATGAGAGACAAAAACCCAGAAAAATAATTACACAATTGACAGAAAAAAAACATACAAAAATGACATAAAAAAAAATACACAAATGACAGAAAACTATTTACACAAATCACAGAAAATAAAATTACAACAATGACAGAAAAATACTTACAAAAGTGACAGAAATTTTTTTTACAAACATTACAAAAACAACAATTACAACACTGCCACAAAAATATTTACACAATTGACTGAAAAATATTTACACAAATGACAGAAAAAAAATAAATAAAATGAGAGAGAAAAAAAACCACAGAAAAACCAATTACAACAATGACAGAAACATAATTACACAAATGACAGAAAAAATAAATACAAAAATGACATAACAAAAATACAAACCTTACAGATAAATAATTAAACCAAGACAAAAAAAACTGACAAAATAAACACCACAGAAAATAAAAAAACAGACAAAATTAAAACCCAGCAAATAAAACAGACACTAAAAAACACAGAAAATAAAAAAACACAGCACAAATACACAGAAAATAAAAACCAGAGAAAATCAAAACCAGACAAAATCAAAACCAGAGAACATCAAAACCAGACAGAATCAAAACCAGAGAACATCAAAACCTCAGAAAATCAAAACCTCAGAACGTCAAAACCAGAGGAAATCAAAACCAGACAAAATAGAAACCACACAAAATAGAAACCAGAAAAAATACAAACAAGACCCAATAGAAACCAGAGAAAATCAAAACCAGAAAAAAAAAAAAAAACAGACAAACTAACAACCACAGACACCCAACACCACAGAAAATATAAACCAGAGAAAACCACAACCAGAAACAACAACAACCACAGAACATGATTGTTCAAAAAACACAAAATAAAAAAACACCACCACATAAAATAACAACCAGAAAAATTAACAACCACAGAAAATAACAACAACAACGAAACAGAGAAAATAAATCCCACCAAAAATAATAACAACCACATAAAATAACTACCAGAAAAAATAACAACCACAGAAAACAACACCCACAGAAAACAACAACCAGAGAAAACGACAACCAGAGAAGAAAACAACCACCAGAGAAAATAAAAAACCCAACAAAATCACAACCAGACAAAATAAAAACCACAGAAAATAAAAACACCAGAGAAAACAAAACACCACAGAAAAACACTACAACACAAATTTGAAAAACATACAAAACAAATTAAAAACAAATAAAACCAACAGAGAATAATAAACAAAAAACAAAACCAGACAACCAGCTAAATAAAAAATAAAAAAAGACAAACAACCAAATAACCCAAAACTGAAAACACAGACAAACCAAAAACCAAGAAAGAAAAAAGGAAGATAAACACACATATATATATATATATATATATATATATATACAAAAAACCACCATACACCATAAAACACCATCACAAACAAACACAAACCACAAAAAATAACGCAAAGACACAATAAATACAATAACACGTTCTGTAACACAAAACCCCATACATCATTTTGCCCTTTATTTTTACAAACACGCCATTTCTTGGCCAACAATTACATTCTGTACACCACAATCTGCATCTGCATTGCTCTGCAAAGGCCGTCGACTCGGTCGTCCGTCTCCGATCCTTTGGATGAGACCTGACGGAAGATAAACACACCGGTAAACTTAAAAATGTCACATGGAAATTAATATCGATACCGCAGTATTTTATTGGAAAACGCCTCAAAAAATATTCATAAACAGGCCTGAAAAAACGCATTCGTGACGTACTTCAATCTAATCGCTCAAACGTAAATGCACCTCGACGACCGAGTGTGCTCGTTTAGAACCGCAAAAAAAACCTCTAGATTACCTGGGGAAGAGTTTCTGTAGCTCCAAACTGATGACAAGTCTTACCGCCACTCCATTCTTCTTTGCGCTTCGTCGGGCCAGTCGCTTCCCTCCGAGAGACGCCCGGCTTTGTCGAGGTTGGCAAAGGGAAACCGTTTCGAGGCTACGGACGACATTTCGCTTACCTTTCAAATTAAGCGTCGATCCGGAAGGGCCACAAACGTCACTTTGCCCGCTACAATATGACGATGTCGACTTTGTGGCTTCACGTGCATGTCTCGCAAAAAGCATAAACGATACGTTGATACTAGCTCACCCGTTCCCTCCCAAATAACATTCACGAGACCCGTCTCTTGCGTTCGTGACGCAAGTGGGAAACACGGGTACCGTACAAACCGTGTAAGGGCAATTCGACGACGGCTGTGATCGGCTCATCTGGTACTTGTGTTTCCCACTCGGGGGAACTATTGGGCGAGCTAGTAAGCGTATATCGTTTATGCCTCGTAAAAAGTTGACGTCGTCCACTCTCTGCGTGAGGGCGATTCGATGACGGATGTGACGGAACAGTGGACGACATCAACTTTGTGTCTCAACGGCTCACCTGTTCCCTCCCCAGTAACGTTCACAAGACGTTCGCTCTCCAAATTTGCCGTCGAAAAACAACTACTGGGTGAGCTACCGACCATACATTGTCTGTGCGTTAAAGTGGAGGTCTCGTAAAAAAGAGCGTCAACTTGCCACCGTCCACTGTTCGTGTAAGGGCGATTCAATGACGGATGTCATCAAACAGTGGACAACGTCGACTTCACGCTCTTGACGACACAAACGATGCATGCTTAACAGCTCACCTGTTCCCTCCCAAGTCACGTCTCTCGCGTTCCCTCTTCAAACCGACGACACGCCGACCGTAAGAGACACGCAGCCCGTGGCATTCGTCTGGTAGGAGAACGTGGACGGTCCATTAAATCGAGCGCGGGCAGAAGGAAAACCCATAAGTGGGAAACATAACTACCGGATAAACCGCGCAAGGGCGATTCGACGACGGACGTCGTCACTTTACCTGGTCCTCGTGTTTCCCACTCGAGTCAGCTATTAAGCATGTATCCTTTATGCTCTTCACAAGACATACACTTTAACGCACAAAGTCGACGTCGTCCACCGTTCGTGTGAGGGCGATTCGATGACGGATGTGATCGAACGGTGGACGACGTCAACTTTGCGTCTTCGATCGGATGTCTTCTCGAGAGCGTAAAGAATACATGCTTAATCGCTCACCCGTTCCCTCCCAAGTAACATTCGCAAGACTCTCGCGTTTGCACTTCGGCATCGCCATTCGTCCGGTAGGAGAACACAGATGGACAATTAAATCGAGCGCAGGCATAAGTACACCCCTCAGCTGTAACGCAAGTACCAGATAAACTGCGTAAGGGCAATTCCATGACAGATGTGATCAGTTTATCTCGTACTTACGGGTGAGCTGTTAAGCTTGCGTTCTTTATGCTCGTTACAAGACATCCACTTTAACACACAAAGTTCATATACCTCGTCCACTGTTCGCGTGAGGGCGATTCGATGACGGATGTGATCGAACGGTGGACGACATCAACTTTGTGTCTTAAACTGGATGTCTCGTAAAGAGCATCAAGAATATACGCTTAAAAGCTCGCCTACACAAACATGCGTTTACATTCATTTCGCTATACGAGTGCGATTGTGTATGCGTGTAGGTATGTTTATAGGTGCGAGTGTATAATGTGCTTTTATATTTGTGTGTATTTTTTAGACTCGTACGCACGTCGACACGTGTTCATATCGTACGTGTATTTGTATCACGTGTTTGTGCATTTTCTTTTAATGTACATACTTTTTTAGTGGAGTAGCTGCAGCATTGCTGTAGCTGATGGGGATCCTTTCAATAAAACTAAACAAAAAACCTGTTCCCTCCCGAGTAACGTTCGTAAAACGCGTCTCTTGCATTCGCTCTTCAAAGTTGGCGTTGAAAAACAATGGCGCGTCCACCGCGACAGAGACGCAGCCCGTGCCATTCGTCTGGTAGGAAAACAAAGACGGACAATTGAGTCGAGCACAGGCGTAACCAAAACACTCGATAGTACGGCAGGAGTCACACACACCTTTGCACTTTCAGTCAGGCACGGTCTGCTCAAATCACCAAGCAGAATGGATTCGAACGGATCACGGCACGCTTCCGGGTACGGGTTGGCCGCGTGTATCTGGGAAACACAAGTACGAGATAAAAGACCGATCACATCAGTCATCGAATTGCTCTTACACAAACCGTGGACAATGTCAACTTTGTGGCTTCAAGTGGATGTCTTGTAAAGAGCATAAAGAAAGCTCACCTGTCCCCTCCCGAGTGACATTCACGAGACGCGTCTCTTGCGTTCGCTCTTCAAATTTGGCGTTGAAAAACAATGACGCGTCAACCGCAACGGAGACGCAGCCCGTGGCATTCGTCTGGTAGGAGAACAAAGATGGACGATTAAGTCAAGCACAGGCGTAAGTAAAACACTCAACGGTACGGCAGGAGTCACACACACACCTTTGCGCTTTCGGTCAGGCACGGTCTCCTCAAATCACCAAGCAGAATGGATTCGAACGGATCACGGCACACTTCCGGGTACGGGTTGGCCGCGTGTATCTGGGAAACACAAGTACGAGATAAACGACTGATCGCGTCGGTCATCGAATTGCTCTTACACAAACGGTGGACGATGTAAACTTTGTGGCTTCAAGTGGATGTCTCGTAAAGAGCGTAAAGAAAGCTCACCCGTTCCCTCCCGAGTGACATTCACGAGACGCGTCTCTTGCGTCATTGTTTTTCAATGCTACATTTGGAGAGCAAACACGTCAATCGTAAGAGAGAAACAGCCTGTGCCGTTCATCCGGTCGTAAGGAAAACCCTCCGCTAAACTGTGTAACTGGATCCGATCAGTTTATCTGGTACTTATGGGTGAGCCGTCGAGCATGCGTTCTTTATGCTCTTTACAAGACACCCACTTTAACGCACAAAGTTGATATTTTCCAGCCGTTTCATCACATCCGTCATTCAATTGCCCTTACACAAACGGTGGACGATATCGACTTTGTGTCTTAAAGTAGACGTCTCGTAAAGAGCATACACGATACGTGCTCGATCGCTCACCCGTTCCCTCCCAAGTAACATTCACGAGACGCGTCTCTCGCGTTCGCTCTTCAATTTTGCCGTTGAAAAACAATGACGCGTCAACCGCAAAAGCCCGTGGCATTCGTCTGGCAGGAAAACATAGATGGAAAATTAAGTCAAGCACAGGCATAAGGAAAAATCTCAACAATACGGCAGGAGTCACACACACGCACCTTTGCGCTTTCAGTCAGGCGCGGTCTGCTCAAATCACCACGCGGAATGGAGTCGAACGGATCACGGCACGCTTCCACTTAGGCTCGACCGGGTACGGGTTGGCCACGTGTGTGTATCTGGGAAACGTAATCACCACATAAACTGATCACATCCATCATTCAATTGCCCTTACACAAACAGTGGAAAATATGAAATTTGTCTTAAAGTGGACGTCTCGTAAAGAGCGTAAAGAATACGTGCTCGATAGCTCACCTGTTCCCTCCCAAGTAACATTCACAAGACGCGTCTCTCGCGTTCGCTCTTCAACTTTGACCTTGAAAAACAATGACGCGTCAACCGCGACAGAGACGCAGCCCGTGGCATTCGTCTGGCAGGAGAACATAGATGGAAGATTAAGTCAAGCAAAGGCATAGGGAAAACTCAACAGTACGGCAGGAGTCACACACACACACCTTTGCGCTTTCAGTCAGGCACGGTCTCCTCAAATCACCACGCAGAATGGATTCGAACGGATCGCGGCACGCTTCCACCGAGGCTCGACCGGGTACGGGTTGGCCGCGTGTATCTGGGAAACACAAGTACGAGATAAACGACGGATCGCGTCGGTCATCGAATTGCTCTTACACAAACGGTGGACGATGTCAACTTTGTGCCTTCAAGTGGATGTCTCGTAAAGAGCGTAAAGAAAGCTCACCCGTTCCCTCCCGAGTGACATTCACGAGACGCGTCTCTTGCGTCATTGTTTTTCAATGCTACATTTGAAGAGCAAACACGTCAACCGTAAGAGAGAAACAGCCTGTGCCGTTCATCCGGTCGTAAAGAAAACCCTCAGCTAAACTGTTTATTTGGTACTTATGGGTGAGCTATTAAGCATGCATTCTTTATGCTCTTTACAAGACATCCACTTTAAGACACAAAGTTCATATTGTCCACCGTTTCATCACATCCATCATTCAATTGCCCTTACACAAACGGTGGACGATATCAACTTTGTGTCTTAAAGTAGACGTCTCGTAAAGAGCATACACGATACGTGCTCGATCGCTCACCCGTTCCCTCCCAAGTAACATCCACGAGACGCGTCTCTCGCGTTCGCTCTTCAATTTTGCCGTTGAAAAACAATGACGCGTCAACCGCAAAAGCCCGTGGCATTCGTCTGGCAGGAAAACATAGATGGAAAATTAAGTCAAGCACAGGCATAAGGAAAAATCTCAACAATACGGCAGGAGTCACACACACGCACCTTTGCGCTTTCAGTCAGGCACGGTCTGCTCAAATCACCACGCAGAATGGAGTCGAACGGATCACGGCACGCTTCCGGGTACGGGTTGGCCGCGTGTGTCTGGGAAACACAAGTACGAGATAAACGACCGATCGCGTCGGTCATCGAATTGCTCTTACACAAACAGTGGACGATATCAACTTTGTGTCTTCAAGTGGAGGTCTTGTAAAGAATATATGCTTAAGATCAGCCAATAGCTCACCTGTTCCCTCCAAAGTAACATTCACGAGACGCGTCTCTTGCGTTCGCTCTTCAAATTTGACCTTGAAAAACAATGACGCGTCAACCGCAACAGAGACGCAGCCCGTGCCATTCGTCTGGTAGGAGAACATAGTTGGAAAATTAAGTCAAGCACAGGCATAAGGACTCAGCAGTACGGCAGGAGTCACACACACACACACACACACACACACACACCTTTGCGCTTTCAGTCAGGCACGGTCTGCTCAAATCACCAAGCAGAAGGGATTCCAACGGATCACGGCACGCTTCCACCGAGGCTCGACCGGGTACGGGTTGGCCGCGTGAATCTGGGAAACACAAGTACGAGATAAACGACTGATCGCGTCGGTCATCGAATTGCTCTAACACAAACAGTGGACGATGTAAACTTTGTGGCTTCAAGTGGATGTCTCGTAAAGAGCATAAAGAATACACGCTTGATAGCTCACCTCTTCCCTCCAGAGTAACATTCACGAGACGCGTCTCTTGCGTTCGCTCTTCAAATTTGACCTTGAAAAACAATGACGCGTCAACCGCAACAAAGACGCAGCCCGTGCCATTCGTCTGGTAGGAGAACATAGATGGAAAATTAAGTCAAGCACAGGCATAAGGACTCAGCAGTACGGCAGGAGTCACACACACACACACACACACACACACCTTTGCGCTTTCAGTCAGGCACGGTCTGCTCAAATCACCAAGCAGAAGGGATTCCAACGGATCACGGCACGCTTCCACCGAGGCTCGACCGGGTACGGGTTGGCCGCGTGAATCTGGGAAACACAAGTACGAGATAAACGACTGATCGCGTCGGTCATCGAATTGCTCTTACACAAACAGTGGACGATGTAAACTTTGTGGCTTCAAGTGGATGTCTCGTAAAGAGCGTAAAGAAAGCTCACCCGTCCCCTCCCGAGTGACATTCACGAGACGCGTCTCTTGCGTCATTGTTTTTCAATGCTCAATTTGAAGAGCAAACACGTCAACCGTAAGAGAGAAACAGCCTGTGCCGTTCATCCGGTCGTAAGGAAAACACTTAGCTAAACTGTGTAACTGGATCCCATCAGTTTATCTGGTACTTACGTTTCCCACTTATGGGCGAGCCATCGAGCACGTATTCTTCATGCTCTTTACGAGACGTCCACTTTAAGACACAAAGTCGATGTGGTCCACCGTTTCATCACATCCGTCATTCAATTGCCCTTACACAAACGGTGGACGATATCAACTTTGTGGCTTAAAGTGGATGTCTCGTAAAGAGCATAAACGATACATGCTTGATAGCTCACCTGTTCCCTCCCAAGTAACATTCACGAGACGCGTCTCTTGCGTTCGCTCTTTAAATTTAGCGTTGAAAAACAATGACGCGTCAACCGCAACGGAGACGCAGCCCGTGGCATTCGTCTGGTAGGAAAACATAGATGGAAAATTAAGTCAAGCACAGGCAAAACAAAAACACTCACCGGTACGGCAGGAGTCACACACACACCTTTGCGCTTTCAGTCAGGCACGGTCTGCTCAAATCACCAAGCAGAATGGATTCGAACGGATCACGGCACGCTTCCGGGTACGGGTTGGCCGCGTGTGTCTGGGAAACACAAGTACGAGATAAACGACCGATCGCATCAGTCATCGAATTGCTCTTACACAAACAGTGGACAATATCAACTTTGTGTCTTCAAGTGGAGGTCTTGTAAAGAATACATGCTTAAGATCAGCCAATAGCTCACCTGTTCCCTCCAAAGTAACATTCACAAGACGGGTCTCTTGCGTTCGCTCTTCAAATTTGACCTTGAAAAACAATGACGCGTCAACCGCGACAGAGACGCAGCCCGTGCCATTCGTCTGGTAGGAGAACATAGTTGGAAAATTAAGTCAAGCACAGGCATAAGGACTCAGCAGTACGGCAGGAGTCACACACACACACACCTTTGCGCTTTCAGTCAGGCACGGTCTCCTCAAATCACCAAGCAGAATGTATTCGAACGGATCGCGGCACACTTCCACCGAGGCTCGACCGGGTACGGGTTGGCCGCGTGTATCTGGGAAACACAAGTACGAGATAAACGACTGATCGCGTCGGTCATCGAATTGCTCTTACACAAACAGTGGACGATGTAAACTTTGTGGCTTCAAGTGGATGTCTCGTAAAGAGCATAAAGAATACACGCTTGATAGCTCACCTCTTCCCTCCAGAGTAACATTCACGAGACGCGTCTCTTGCGTTCGCTCTTCAAATTTGACCTTGAAAAACAATGACGCGTCAACCGCAACAGAGACGCAGCCCGTGCCATTCGTCTGGTAGGAGAACATGGATGGAAAATTAAGTCAAGCACAGGCATAAGGACTCAGCAGTACGCCAGGAGTCACACACACACACACACACACACACACACCTTTGCGCTTTCAGTCAGGCACGGTCTGCTCAAATCACCAAGCAGAATGGATTCGAACGTATCACGGCACGCTTCCACCGAGGCTCGACCGGGTACGGGTTGGCCGCGTGTATCTGGGAAACACAAGTACGAGATAAACGACTGATCGCGTCGGTCATCGAATTGCTCTTACACAAACAGTGGACGATGTAAACTTTGTGGCTTCAAGTGGATGTCTCGTAAAGAGCGTAAAGAAAGCTCACCTGTCCCCTCCCGAGTGACATTCACGAGACGCGTCTCTTGCGTCATTGTTTTTCAATGCTCAATTTGAAGAGCAAACACGTCAACCGTAAGAGAGAAACAGCCTGTGCCGTTCATCCGGTCGTAAGGAAAACACTTAGCTAAACTGTGTAACTGGATCCCATCAGTTTATCTGGTACTTACGTTTCCCACTTATGGGCGAGCCATCGAGCACGTATTCTTCATGCTCTTTACGAGACGTCCACTTTAAGACACAAAGTCGATGTGGTCCACCGTTTCATCACATCCGTCATTCAATTGCCCTTACACAAACGGTGGACGATATCAACTTTGTGGCTTAAAGTGGATGTCTCGTAAAGAGCATAAACGATACATGCTTGATAGCTCACCTGTTCCCTCCCAAGTAACATTCACGAGACGCGTCTCTTGCGTTCGCTCTTCAAATTTAGCGTTGAAAAACAATGACGCGTCAACCGCAACGGAGACGCAGCCCGTGGCATTCGTCTGGTAGGAGAACAAAGATGGACGATTAAGTCAAGCACAGGCGTAAGTAAAACACTCAACGGTACGGCAGGAGTCACACACACACCTTTGCGCTTTCAGTCAGGCACGGTCTCCTCAAATCACCAAGCAGAATGGATTCGAACGGATCACGGCACGCTTCCGGGTACGGGTTGGCCGTGTGTATCTGGGAAACACAAATACGAGATAAAATCAGTCATCGAATTGCTCTTACACAAACAGTGGACGATATCAACTTTGTGTCTTCAAGTGGAGGTCTTGTAAAGAATACATGCTTAAGATCAGCCAATAGCTCACCTGTTCCCTCCAAAGTAACATTCACAAGACGGGTCTCTTGCGTTCGCTCTTCAAATTTGACCTTGAAAAACAATGACGCGTCAACCGCAACAGAGACGCAGCCCGTGCCATTCGTCTGGTAGGAGAACATGGATGGAAAATTAAGTCAAGCACAGGCATAAGGACTCAGCAGTACGGCAGGAGTCACACACACACACACACACACACACACACCTTTGCGCTTTCAGTCAGGCACGGTCTGCTCAAATCACCAAGCAGAATGGATTCGAACGTATCACGGCACGCTTCCACCGAGGCTCGACCGGGTACGGGTTGGCCGCGTGTATCTGGGAAACACAAGTACGAGATAAACGACTGATCGCGTCGGTCATCGAATTGCTCTTACACAAACAGTGGACGATGTAAACTTTGTGGCTTCAAGTGGATGTCTCGTAAAGAGCGTAAAGAAAGCTCACCTGTCCCCTCCCGAGTGACATTCACGAGACGCGTCTCTTGCGTCATTGTTTTTCAATGCTCAATTTGAAGAGCAAACACGTCAACCGTAAGAGAGAAACAGCCTGTGCCGTTCATCCGGTCGTAAGGAAAACACTTAGCTAAACTGTGTAACTGGATCCCATCAGTTTATCTGGTACTTACGTTTCCCACTTATGGGCGAGCCATCGAGCACGTATTCTTCATGCTCTTTACGAGACGTCCACTTTAAGACACAAAGTCGATGTGGTCCACCGTTTCATCACATCCGTCATTCAATTGCCCTTACACAAACGGTGGACGATATCAACTTTGTGGCTTAAAGTGGATGTCTCGTAAAGAGCATGAAGAATACGTGCTTGATAGCTCACCTGTTCCCTCCCAAGTAACATTCACAAGACGCATCTCTTGCGTTCGCTCTTCAAATTTAGCGTTGAAAAACAATGACGCGTCAACCGCAACGGAGACGCAGCCCGTGGCATTCGTCTGGTAGGAGAACAAAGATGGACGATTAAGTCAAGCACAGGCGTAAGTAAAACACTCAACGGTACGGCAGGAGTCACACACACACCTTTGCGCTTTCAGTCAGGCACGGTCTCCTCAAATCACCAAGCAGAATGGATTCGAACGGATCACGGCACGCTTCCGGGTACGGGTTGGCCGTGTGTATCTGGGAAACACAAATACGAGATAAAATCAGTCATCGAATTGCTCTTACACAAACAGTGGACGATATCAACTTTGTGTCTTCAAGTGGAGGTCTTGTAAAGAATACATGCTTAAGATCAGCCAATAGCTCACCTGTTCCCTCCAAAGTAACATTCACAAGACGGGTGTCTTGCGTTCGCTCTTCAAATTTGACCTTGAAAAACAATGACGCGTCAACCGCAACAGAGACGCAGCCCGTGCCATTCGTCTGGTAGGAGAACATAGTTGGAAAATTAAGTCAAGCACAGGCATAAGGACTCAGCAGTACGGCAGGAGTCACACACACACACACCTTTGCGCTTTCGGTCAGGCACGGTCTCCTCAAATCACCAAGCAGAATGGATTCGAACGGATCGCGGCACACTTCCACCGAGGCTCGACCGGGTACGGGTTGGCCGCGTGTATCTGGGAAACACAAGTACGAGATAAACGACTGATCGCGTCGGTCATCGAATTGCTCTAACACAAACGGTGGACGATGTAAACTGTGTGGCTTCAAGTGGATGTCTCGTAAAGAGCATAAAGAATACACGCTTGATAGCTCACCTCTTCCCTCCAGAGTAACATTCACGAGACGCGTCTCTTGCGTTCGCTCTTCAAATTTGACCTTGAAAAACAATGACGCGTCAACCGCAACAAAGACGCAGCCCGTGCCATTCGTCTGGTAGGAGAACATGGATGGAAAATTAAGTCAAGCACAGGCATAAGGACTCAGCAGTACGGCAGGAGTCACACACACACACACACACACACACACCTTTGCGCTTTCAGTCAGGCACGGTCTGCTCAAATCACCAAGCAGAAGGGATTCCAACGGATCACGGCACGCTTCCACCGAGGCTCGACCGGGTACGGGTTGGCCGCGTGTATCTGGGAAACACAAGTACGAGATAAACGACTGATCGCGTCGGTCATCGAATTGCTCTTACACAAACGGCGGACGATGTAAACTTTGTGGCTTCAAGTGGATGTCTTGTAAAGAGCGTAAAGAAAGCTCACCCGTCCCCTCCCGAGTAACATTCACGAGACGCGTCTCTTGCGTCATTGTTTTTCAATGCTACATTTGGAGAGCAAACACGTCAATCGTAAGAGAGAAACAGCCTGTGCCGTTCATCCGGTCGTAAGGAAATGACTCAGCTAAACTGTGTAACTGGATCCCATCAGTTTATCTGGTACTCATGTTTCCCACTTATGGGCGAGCCATCGAGCATGCATTCTTTATGCCATCTGACAAGACGTCCACTTTAAGACAAAGTTGATATGGTCCACCGTTTCATCACATCCGTTTCATAATTGCCCTTACACAAACGGTGGACGATATCAACTTTGTGTCTTAAAGTGGATGTCTCGTAAAGAGCATAAACGATACATGCTTGATAACTCACCTGTTTCCTCCCAAGAAACATTCACAAGACTCTTGCGTTTGCTCTTCAAATTTAGCGTTGAAAAACAATGACGCGTCAACCGCAACGGAGACGCAGCCCGTGGCATTCGTCTGGTAGGAGAACAAAGATGGACGATTAAGTCAAGCACATGCATAAGTAAAACACTCAACGGTACGGCAGGAGTCACACACACACCTTTGCGCTTTCAGTCAGGCACGGTCTGCTCAAATCACCAAGCAGAATGGATTCGAACGGATCACGGCACGCTTCCACCGAGGCTCGACCGGGTACGGGTTGGCCGCGTGTATCTGGGAAACACAAGTACGAGATAAACGACTGATCGCGTCGGTCATCGAATTGCTCTTACACAAACGGTGGACGATGTAAACTTTGTGGCTTCAAGTGGATGTCTCGTAAAGAGCGTAAAGAAAGCTCACCCGTCCCCTCCCGAGTGACATTCACGAGACGCGTCTCTTGCGTCATTGTTTTTCAATGCTCAATTTGAAGAGCAAACACGTCAACCGTAAGAGAGAAACAGCCTGTGCCGTTCATCCGGTCGTAAGGAAAACACTTAGCTAAACTGTGTAACTGGATCCCATCAGTTTATCTGGTACTTACGTTTCCCACTTATGGGCGAGCCATCGAGCACGTATTCTTCATGCTCTTTACGAGACGTCCACTTTAAGACACAAAGTCGATGTGGTCCACCGTTTCATCACATCCGTCATTCAATTGCCCTTACACAAACGGTGGACGATATCAACTTTGTGGCTTAAAGTGGATGTCTCGTAAAGAGCATAAACGATACATGCTTGATAGCTCACCTGTTCCCTCCCAAGTAACATTCACGAGACGCGTCTCTTGCGTTCGCTCTTCAAATTTAGCGTTGAAAAACAATGACGCGTCAACCGCAACGGAGACGCAGCCCGTGGCATTCGTCTGGTAGGAGAACAAAGATGGACGATTAAGTCAAGCACAGGCGTAAGTAAAACACTCAACGGTACGGCAGGAGTCACACACACACACCTTTGCGCTTTCAGTCAGGCACGGTCTCCTCAAATCACCAAGCAGAATGGATTCGAACGGATCACGGCACGCTTCCGGGTACGGGTTGGCCGTGTGTATCTGGGAAACACAAATACGAGATAAAATCAGTCATCGAATTGCTCTTACACAAACAGTGGACAATATCAACTTTGTGTCTTCAAGTGGAGGTCTTGTAAAGAATACATGCTTAAGATCAGCCAATAGCTCACCTGTTCCCTCCAAAGTAACATTCACAAGACGGGTCTCTTGCGTTCGCTCTTCAAATTTGACCTTGAAAAACAATGACGCGTCAACCGCAACAGAGACGCAGCCCGTGCCATTCGTCTGGTAGGAGAACATAGATGGAAAATTAAGTCAAGCACAGGCATAAGGACTCAGCAGTACGGCAGGAGTCACACACACACACACCTTTGCGCTTTCGGTCAGGCACGGTCTCCTCAAATCACCAAGCAGAATGGATTCGAACGGATCGCGGCACGCTTCCACTTAGGCTCGACCGGGTACGGGTTGGCCGCGTGTATCTGGGAAACACAAGTACGAGATAAACGACTGATCGCGTCGGTCATCGAATTGCTCTTACACAAACGGTGGACGATGTAAACTTTGTGGCTTCAAGTGGATGTCTCGTAAAGAGCATAAAGAATACACGCTTGATAGCTCACCTCTTCCCTCCAGAGTAACATTCACGAGACGCGTCTCTTGCGTTCGCTCTTCAAATTTGACCTTGAAAAACAATGACGCGTCAACCGCAACAAAGACGCAGCCCGTGCCATTCGTCTGGTAGGAGAACATGGATGGAAAACTAAGTCAAGCACAGGCATAAGGACTCAGCAGTACGGCAGGAGTCACACACACACACACACACACCTTTGCGCTTTCAGTCAGGCACGGTCTGCTCAAATCACCAAGCAGAATGGATTCGAACGGATCACGGCACGCTTCCACCGAGGCTCGACCGGGTACGGGTTGGCCGCGTGTATCTGGGAAACACAAGTACGAGATAAACGACTGATCGCGTCGGTCATCGAATTGCTCTTACACAAACGGTGGACGATGTAAACTTTGTGGCTTCAAGTGGATGTCTCGTAAAGAGCGTAAAGAAAGCTCACCCGTCCCCTCCCGAGTGACATTCACGAGACGCGTCTCTTGCGTCATTGTTTTTCAATGCTCAATTTGAAGAGCAAACACGTCAACCGTAAGAGAGAAACAGCCTGTGCCGTTCATCCGGTCGTAAGGAAAACACTTAGCTAAACTGTGTAACTGGATCCCATCAGTTTATCTGGTACTTACGTTTCCCACTTATGGGCGAGCCATCGAGCACGTATTCTTCATGCTCTTTACGAGACGTCCACTTTAAGACACAAAGTCGATGTGGTCCACCGTTTCATCACATCCGTCATTCAATTGCCCTTACACAAACGGTGGACGATATCAACTTTGTGGCTTAAAGTGGATGTCTCGTAAAGAGCATAAACGATACATGCTTGATAGCTCACCTGTTCCCTCCCAAGTAACATTCACGAGACGCGTCTCTTGCGTTCGCTCTTCAAATTTAGCGTTGAAAAACAATGACGCGTCAACCGCAACGGAGACGCAGCCCGTGGCATTCGTCTGGTAGGAGAACAAAGATGGACGATTAAGTCAAGCACAGGCGTAAGTAAAACACTCAACGGTACGGCAGGAGTCACACACACACCTTTGCGCTTTCAGTCAGGCACGGTCTCCTCAAATCACCAAGCAGAATGGATTCGAACGGATCACGGCACGCTTCCGGGTACGGGTTGGCCGTGTGTATCTGGGAAACACAAATACGAGATAAAATCAGTCATCGAATTGCTCTTACACAAACAGTGGACAATATCAACTTTGTGTCTTCAAGTGGAGGTCTTGTAAAGAATACATGCTTAAGATCAGCCAATAGCTCACCTGTTCCCTCCAAAGTAACATTCACAAGACGGGTCTCTTGCGTTCGCTCTTCAAATTTGACCTTGAAAAACAATGACGCGTCAACCGCAACAGAGACGCAGCCCGTGCCATTCGTCTGGTAGGAGAACATAGTTGGAAAATTAAGTCAAGCACAGGCATAAGGACTCAGCAGTACGGCAGGAGTCACACACACACACACACACCTTTGCGCTTTCAGTCAGGCACGGTCTCCTCAAATCACCAAGCAGAATGGATTCGAACGGATCGCGGCACACTTCCACCGAGGCTCGACCGGGTACGGGTTGGCCGCGTGTATCTGGGAAACACAAGTACGAGATAAACGACTGATCGCGTCGGTCATCGAATTGCTCTAACACAAACGGTGGACGATGTAAACTGTGTGGCTTCAAGTGGATGTCTCGTAAAGAGCATAAAGAATACACGCTTGATAGCTCACCTCTTCCCTCCAGAGTAACATTCACGAGACGCGTCTCTTGCGTTCGCTCTTCAAATTTGACCTTGAAAAACAATGACGCGTCAACCGCAACAAAGACGCAGCCCGTGCCATTCGTCTGGTAGGAGAACATGGATGGAAAATTAAGTCAAGCACAGGCATAAGGACTCAGCAGTACGGCAGGAGTCACACACACACACACACACACACACACCTTTGCGCTTTCAGTCAGGCACGGTCTGCTCAAATCACCAAGCAGAAGGGATTCCAACGGATCACGGCACGCTTCCACCGAGGCTCGACCGGGTACGGGTTGGCCGCGTGTATCTGGGAAACACAAGTACGAGATAAACGACTGATCGCGTCGGTCATCGAATTGCTCTTACACAAACGGCTGACGATGTAAACTTTGTGGCTTCAAGTGGATGTCTTGTAAAGAGCGTAAAGAAAGCTCACCCGTCCCCTCCCGAGTGACATTCACGAGACGCGTCTCTTGCGTCATTGTTTTTCAATGCTACATTTGGAGAGCAAACACGTCAATCGTAAAAGAGAAACAGCCTGTGCCGTTCATCCGGTCGTAAGGAAATGACTCAGCTAAACTGTGTAACTGGATCCCATCAGTTTATCTGGTACTCATGTTTCCCACTTATGGGCGAGCCATCGAGCATGCATTCTTTATGCCATCTGACAAGACGTCCACTTTAAGACAAAGTTGATATGGTCCACCGTTTCATCACATCCGTTTCATAATTGCCCTTACACAAACGGTGGACGATATCAACTTTGTGGCTTAAAGTGGATGTCTCGTAAAGAGCATAAACGATACATGCTTGATAACTCACCTGTTTCCTCCCAAGAAACATTCACAAGACTCTTGCGTTTGCTCTTCAAATTTAGCGTTGAAAAACAATGACGCGTCAACCGCAACGGAGACGCAGCCCGTGGCATTCGTCTGGTAGGAGAACAAAGATGGACGATTAAGTCAAGCACATGCATAAGTAAAACACTCAACGGTACGGCAGGAGTCACACACAAACCTTTGCGCTTTCAGTCAGGCACGGTCTGCTCAAATCACCAAGCAGAACGGATTCGAACGGATCACGGCACGCTTCCGGGTACGGGTTGGCCGCGTGTATCTGGGAAACACAAGTACGAGATAAACGACCGATCGCATCAGTCATCGAATTGCTCTTACACAAACAGTGGACGATATCAACTTTGTGTCTTCAAGTGGAGATCTTGTAAAGAATACATGCTTAAGATCAGCCAATAGCTCACCTGTTCCCTCCAAAGTAACATTCACAAGACGCGTCTCTTGCGTTCGCTCTTCAAATTTGACCTTGAAAAACAATGACGCGTCGACCGCAACAGAGACGCAGCCCGTGCCATTCGTCTGGTAGGAGAACATAGATGGAAAATTAAGTCAAGCACAGGCATAAGGACTCAGCAGTACGGCAGGAGTCACACACACACACACACCTTTGCGCTTTCAGTCAGGCACGGTCTGCTCAAATCACCAAGCAGAATGGATTCCAACGGATCACGGCACACTTCCACGGGTTGGCCGTGTGTATCTGGGAAACAAAAGTACGAGATAAACGACTGATCACATGCGTCATTCAACTGCCCTCACCATCTTTTAAACTAAACCCCTGGGTTAAACTCACCTCCACCATGACCATATTTAAAAGCGGTCATTCAACTTCACATTTCACATGGACAAAGCTCTGAAATCACCTGCAAAGACCCAAACAAACTCACATATATTGCAGAATGCGTTCAAAGATGCTGGCTTCAACCAAGGATCACTACTTCCCTACAAAAGCAGACACCAAACAGATCCAAACCTTGCCTTTTTAAACAGCCCAGCCAGCTGCAGCCACTGACGAGTAGGAGGAGTTCCAAGATCCAATCAGCCGTCGAAACACCAATCAGCTGCCGGAATGATTACGGAAGCCACGTTACCTGTAACACAACAACCGCAAGCAACGCCCCAAAACTAATCACTATAATACGTACCCAACAGGGTCAAAAAATCTCTATTAATAGACGTCATAATGAATTCCAACCCATCAACTCCATCATATCCGACTGGAGTTTCATTTGATTCACTTCATTGTCTGCTCAGTACTTGACACAAATTCATCTTTGACACCGTTGTCCCAAATCATTCCATGTAGGCCGCATCTGGTTCGTGCACAGTTTCCCTGCGTTGCACGCAACACATCTCAAAAATGTAAATGTACAATTCCCATCACAAACACAATTGGATTCTTACAAAATACATGGCTTTACCCCATTTGGTCCTGCCGCTGAAATAACTCCCTTTTTCATCCATACGTCAAGTCACATATATTTATATAATACAGATTCAATCAATCAATCGAGACAACGTCACAGTGTTTGTTTATTCGTAAAAAACAAAACAAAAAACAAAACACACACTCAAGATTGGTATGACGTTATGATGAGCGATGGTGTCCTAAAATCTCCTGAAGATCTGTTCGATAGACTGGAGCTAAACCATTTGCAGCTTTAGAAGTCAAAAGCAATACCTTGCAATTAATACGGTGGAAAAAGGCTGTTTTTTTAACGTACGAAATATGCTTTTCAAAAACACTTTCAAAAAACACGTTTCTGGTCCACTGCGGGACATGCCGATGCTTTATTTCTGACACGTGCAAAGTACCACGAATCGATGTCACAAACAAATAACTCAAGTTTATTCCATCAAAAATAAAGATGCATCGTAACATAAAACAAATGACTTTTAGGCCAATTGCTGGTTTGTGGCACCGTGCCACTCTCGCTCCACGTGCACGGCTCTTGCACCAGCGCCCCTCTCCGGGCTGTCGGGGGTGGCCTATCATTTATGCAACTTTCCCCCTCTCACACACAATTGACTGATATTTAAATGAACAAATTCATACAAATTAAATAAGGTGGTAAGTATGGCTCCTACACCACCTCTGAGTATTACCTCTGTCTTGTCTGGATTTCTAAAAAAAGAAAATGACATGTTTTTGACGTTTAATTAACCCTTTAACAGTCACACTAAGAAATAAATAGGCCATTTTTTTTTTAATATTTTTTTTATAAAATGGTGTTCCTTAGTCCAAATTTAGCAACTTTTCAGTTGTTTTTTTTTTTTTTTAAATGACCCAATCAGGAAGCAGATACACATGTCAACCAGCCGGTTGACTTGCCCATTTAGGGTAATTCACGGCATGAAGTAACTAGTATTAGGCATTCGTAGATTTTTTTTCTTGTGTGAATCTTAAGTTGAATATTTTTTCATATAAAAACAGTACAGACAGTAGAAAAACTGTTAACAATATAATCCATTTTCATTTTAAAATCATGTTCTTATTATAACGCATAAAATAAAAACATTCTAAAGTGAACAGTAAACAATATAAATCAAGAAATGTAACACACAAATACAATACTAAACAAATAATTACAACTGTAATCAATAAATAACTACAAATATATACTTATAAATATAATAAATGAATAAATAAATAAATAAATAATCTCATCGTGCATAGGTCTCATCCTTGCCTTACTCTTAACTCATCTCTGGTGATATGCAACAAAGCGCTGGTTTTTGTACAACAACTTCCCATCTCCACATTTGGAACGTCGCCAACGCGACACTCCACTTTTGCACAAGTTGCACCTCCCTCTCTGAGTGTAGGCCGGTGTCCAACGCCATCATGTCAGACTTCCTGGGTGGGGTGGAGAACTCGGGGGTTGGGGCCATGCATTCACAATGCTCACATCGATGATGTACCCAAACAATGGCAGGTACCAGCGCCGGGACTTCATCGGTGTTTTATAGAGGTGCACGAGCGAGTATCAGAGAGATCGATGCCCCCCCATGGCTTGATTGTATGCCAAGACGATGGATGGGCAGGGGACGTCGACCTTCTGTTGCGCCTCCTTTGTGTATCTCTTCACCCCATAAGCATTGCTCAGCAAGGTGACACACTTGTCGTCGAACCACTTTACTGCGACGACTCCCTCTGATGAACGGAAATCAACAAAACCTCGGCCTCGCTTCACCGTTGCACCAACTGAAAGACATGGGAATTTGTTTTTGTGACTACAGCATGCGTCACAAATTTCACACCAACACTGATATAATACCTGTAACAAATGGAAGGCATGTGTACAGTATATCTGCATCAGAAGAAAAATGTGTGTACATGTGTAACAAGAGTTACTTAAAACATCAATTAGTATACCACAGTAACCAGAATTAGGTTCGGCTCTTGAAATGAATTGGCTACGACCTCTGTTTGAATAGCAAACGCAGTATCAAAACATTTATTTTAACATTCCAGATGGATTGTGAAACACACAAAAGAAACAATAATAACAAATTTCCCCAAAATAGTCCGTCAGTTAAAAGAAAAGAAAAAAAAAATCAGTCCAGTCAAATAGTTCAATGTTCAACTCACTTGAGTTTCAGTTCCAATCAATTCAGTTCCAATGTGGTTTGTCAAAAGGCCTTGTTTCAAATCACTACCGGCAGTGTGTGATAACGTTGGAGATCTCTTTCAATCTTATCTGTACGACGTATCCGAAAATGTGCGGTCCATCCACTTGGTGAGTTGATGGCCACTGGTTACGGTCACACTCCAGAATCACTGAATCGCTGAATCGCAGGATCGCTGGCTCGCCGTAGAATCTCTCTCTCTCTCTCTCTCTCTCTCTCTCTCAACAGTGGCAAAATATGCACACACACACAAAAAAACCAGTCTGCATACAGCAAATGCAAAATATCGAATTAGTAGCTGTATATGGCTTCATCACTAATCATTCAAAATCAATACAACTCAAACTCTAAATCACTCCGTTTAAACATGAACACAATGCACTTTGTAACATGTCACCTCAAATATGACTTAGAACAGTCAGTAAGAATATATGTGAATAGCGCATATAAGAATGCTTCCTAAGAATAGGAAGGCAAAAATGTGTTACAAACATCCCTTATGCTGGCTCAAAACCTCGTAGCTAAATAAACATACATGAATTCACGTTACGCCATCTCACAATAACAATAGGTTACTGTCGTTGTAGCAGCCCTTCAACTTGGAATAAACAGGCTTGGGAGTGTTTCCATACGGGTGCACTTTTATTCCGACAAGCGTGCATAGCATCAACACCGTGAAAACTTCAAAGGAAAATAACAAAGGCAGTTTAGCTTGATACAAATAATCCTTTGACAAATGCACATAGATAACAGCAAAGCAGGCAACAATCATCACAAAATGAATCTCATTTCCATTTACATAAACATATGAATTAGTATGCAAAATGTACATTACAATGAACCACATACCTCGCTCCGCATATCAAAGGGTGCTAATAGTGATCCAGGGGGGTTTCTGCCACCATTTAACTTAAACTTGGACAAACTTCGTGAATTAGCTTTACTGCCAAACAAAGGAATAACACTTAATATTTTTCGACCTCAGACATGCATCGTCTCATATCATACCTTCCCGCGTTTACACCGTTCATGAGTGAGCGCGTGAGTGTGCGAACACAGAGAAAATATAGTCCCCCCTACAGATAGCATGTCAAAATAAAAGTCTCATAAAATAGAATATAAAAAACAGGATAATCATAATAAAACACTGATACTGGCCAACTACACTCCCACCACTCATGTTATGAAGAGTGAAGAAAAGGATCAACCTGGCTGAACGGCTCATACTCGAGTCTTAAATCTGTATCAGTGTTTCTAGATATGTGCAGATAAGTACTACTTGGCTCTGAGAGTAACCTACGTCACGAGGGGATAAACAGTGTAAACAGTAAGACTGATCAATCACTCTCGAGGAGGAGAACTAGTTTCTGAATGGGCCTTTCTATTATCAAAGGTTTGGTAGGGCGATCTTGTTTCACTGACGTCCTTTCTCCTACTAACACCTTGACACGACGCACTAGTCCATCACTCTCCTGTGTGGCTTCAACCACTCGTCCCAGGTGCCACTGATTTCTAGGGGTATCTTCCTTTACAATGACCAAGTCATCCACCTTAAGGTTCCGTCGAGTCGTATGCCACTTTTGGCGTGTGGAGATGTTCGTGAGATATTCTCTTTTCCACCGGCTCCAGAACTGTTCGACGAGGTACTGGACTCTTCGCCACCTTTTAGCTGCATAGACATCCTCCTTCTCAAATTTGCCAGGCGGTGGAAGGGCAATCTTGGACTTCATCAGTATGAGGTTGTTACGTGGTTGTACGTTGGGGACACTGTTTGTGTTGTTCTTGTTCGTTTTGTTGTTTTCTGTTTCCTGCCTTATAGGTCACGTGACGTCTCCCCGGTTGCGAGTGGGCGGGGCCGACTGTTTTTAAAAGGACGGAGATTCACATTCTCTCTCTCTCTCACTGGGTTTAGACCTCGCTCTCCCTCTGGTGCGGTCGGACGCCGTGCTCTCTCCCATGTTCCCTCCTCGCCGTGGTTGCTCATGTCGGAGCGGATGCTGTACCCAAAAGCTCCCGTGGGCTTGGCCGATGTTGCCTTTGAGCTAGATGGCGTCGGAACGGTGTAAACAGACCATGCATTAACCCCAGTACCTGTCCTGACATTTGTGTGGGTGTTATGACGAAGTCGTTTATTTTTGTTTTGAGTTGGTGGTATTGGTGACGGGTTTTTCACTGTTTAGTCTAAGATTATTTTAGAGCAGCAGTCAGTGGACCCGGAAGACTCACCGAGAACTTGTCTTTGTTTTGAACGGGAGGCAGACAAGTGTGTTGGATTCGGTAGATATTAGTGAGCAGGGTTCTTCTTTCTGTTTTCTTTGTTACCGTCCTACCTGTCTTTCTTGTTAACCACTGACAATAAATTACTTTTATATCGTCAACGAACGTTCTTGTGGTTTCTTTATATGTTAGGATGTCCCCGATTAAACTCAGTTAGGGGGCACGTAACATATAAATGGGGGCTCGTTTTGCCGGGTTTTGGACCTTATTTATTGATTCATTTCGATTTTTCCTTAGTAAAAATCTTTTTCAGTGGGGGGTCGTCCTGCACGCTGTGAGAGAGCGCTTCTTTTTTTTTGTAGGCTTCTGTGGAAGTTCGCTGATGTATTTATTTATTTTTCCTCTCTTTTCCTTATTGACTGCGGCCCGTTTAGGGAATTTTGTATCATTCGAAATGTTTGATTTAGACGCGTTTATTCTCGCTCCTTCGCAAGAACTGTTGTTATCGATCACACGTGATGACCTTGTTAGAGTTGCCGGGCACTATAAACTTGAAGTGAGTGGTGGCCCTTCCAAGGCTGATTTGCAGGAGATGCTTGTGAAAAGGTTGCGAGAACTGGGAGAGTTTGGAAAAGTGGTTCCTGATATTCCTACATCGCCTGATCAGGGTAAGCGTCTTCCTATTGATCCTTCACCTAGTAAAGCAGCACTAGAATTGAAACGTTTACAGTTAAGAGAGAAGGAGATTGAATGGGAACGGGAGAAAAATAAACTAGAGGCTGATAGGCGGTTAGTAAGAGAACGAGAACAAAGAGAACACGAATTTAGGTTAAAAGATCTTGAACTTGCGCAAGCATTACGCATTAAAGAGCTCGAAGTGAAGGCTCGTGAGGCTGGTGTAGCGTTTAAGCCAGATCAGTTTGACATAACTCGTAACATTCGTCTTGTTCCACCCTTTAATGAGAGCGAAGTGGATAAGTTCTTTGCACATTTTGAGCGTGTGGCAACAACATTTAAATGGCCTAAGGAAATTTGGACCATGACGTTACAATGTGTCTTTACTGGGAAAGCGCAGGAAGCGTATTCCTCTTTAACTCTGGAAGACGCAGCAGATTATGAAAAAGTTAAACATGCTGTCTTACGCATTTATGCTCTTGTGCCCGAGGCTTATCGACAAAAGTTTCGTAGTTATCTAAAACCTGAAGCTCTTACATTTGTCGAATATGTTCGAGAGAAAGAAATGTTATTTGATCGCTGGCTTAGTTCACAAGAAGTAACAACTTTTCAATCTCTTCGTGATTTGATTATTCTTGAAGATTTTAAAAACGGTCTTCCTCAGACAGTCGCTACTCATGTTAGTGAGCATAAAAATCTGACACCTGCTCGCGCAGCTGTGTTGGCCGACGAGTATGTGCTCACACATAAGCGTGTCCTGCCTAATTTAAAACTTTCTCAGAACGTCCCGGGTCATTCAAATGCGTCTAAAATGTCTAAAGAAATCGTGCCTGTCCCTGCTCGTTCTCCAGACCACCGTCCGTCGCGGTCTAGTGGTATCGTTCCGACCTGCGCCTACTGTAAGAAACGTGGTCATGTTTTGTCTGAGTGCTATACTCTAAAACGTAAAAACAAGACGGCAAGTCAGCCAGCTTCTTATAGATCAGAGGTGGGGTTGTGTGTTTCAAATTTGCCTGTGAGTAGTAACGACCCGATTTCTGATAAACACGGTTTTGCGCCGTTTATAATGGATGGTTTCGTCTCTTTGCCTGGGGAGCACTTAAAAACTCCAGTGAAAATTCTGCGGGATACTGGTGCTTCACAGAGCTTTATTTTGCGAGATGCATTACCTTTCTGTGATGAGACTTTTACTGGTGATAGTATCCTGGTACGTGGATTTGAAATGGGTCATGTTAGTGTCCCTTTGCATGAGATCTCTCTTATGACTGATTTAGTTACCGGTAACGTTATCGTGGGGGTACGCCCCTCCTTGCCCATTGAAAATGTATCGATGTTACTTGGTAATGATTTGTGTGGGGGAAAAGTTTTACCTTGCCCCATAGTGTCTCCTGCCCTTCCAAAAACGTGTACTGATGATCTGTCTATTAGCTTCCCTGAAGTTTTTTCCTCTAGTGTCGTTACTCGGGCCATGGCGAGAAAGGAACTAGAACAGGAGACTGAGGAACAGTTTGATCTTAGCGATACTTTTATTGCTCGACCTTCACCCCTTAGCGATAGTGAGTTACGGTTGAATTCGGATTCACTGTCGTTTTCTTCCGAGGTTCCTAAATTTTCTATGAGTCGAGAGGAGCTTATTAAGGAACAGGAAAGTGACCCATCTCTGTCTTCTTTTTTTTTCAGAAGTTTTGTCTGAAGAAGATATTGAGCATACGCCGCATGGCTATTTTTTACGAGATGGTGTCTTAATGCGCAAGTGGAGACCTCTTGTGGCTTCAGCGCAAGATGAGTGGAGAGTTCTTTTTCAAGTTGTTGTCCCAGTTGCTTTTCGTGATAAGGTGCTGAGTTTAGCTCATGACCATCACTTGGCAGGTCATCTTGGCGTTAATAAAACTACGGATAGAGTGTTGCGTCATTTTTTTTGGCCGGGTATTAAGAGAGACGTTGTGAGATACTGTCGAACATGTCACGTGTGTCAGGTTACGGGAAAACCTAATCAGGTGATTCCGCCTGCACCGTTACAGCCGATTCCCGTTGCTTTTGAGCCTTTTGAGAATATTATACTAGACTGTGTGGGCCCATTGCCTCGAACAAAGACTGGGAATCAATGGTTGCTTACCATCATGTGCAGCTCAACTCGTTTTCCAGAAGCTGTTCCGCTCCGTAAAATCACTGCCCCGGTCATTATAAAAGCCCTGATGGGTTTTTTCTCTCTTTTCGGCCTTCCAAAAACAGTTCAGACAGACCGCGGCACTAATTTTATGTCTCGCGTGTTTGCACAAGTTATGCGTCAGCTCGCGGTCCGCCATGTGACATCCACCCCGTACCGACCACAGACTCAAGGTGCATTCGAGGAGTGTCCACCAGACTTTGAAAAGTATACTCAAGTGTTTTTGTCTCGAGTTTCAACGTGATTGGGATGAAGGGGTTCCATCTGCTCTTTTTGCGGTACGAGAGGTTGTACAAGAAAGTTTGGGTTTTAGCCCTTCAGAGCTGGTTTTCGGGCACACGGTTCGTGGACCTTTAAAACTGTTAAAGGAGTCTTGGCTTGCTGAGCCTAAAGATTCCCTCAGTTTGTCGGATTATGTGTCTAAAATGCGTAGTAGACTCAGTCGCGCATGTCAGTTGGCTAGAGATAATTTAGGGCTCCGTCAGAAGAGAATGAAGCAGAGATTTGATCAGAAGGCTGTCTCACGAAGTTTCAGTCCTGGGGATAAAGTTCTTGTGCTGATTCCCGGGTTTGGTTCTGCTTTGCAGGCTCGTTACAGCGGTCCCTATTGTGTCCAACGACGAGTGAGTGACTTAAACTATGTTATCTCTACCCCAGATCGAAAGAGAAAAACTACGCTGTGTCACATCAATCGACTGAAGCGTTTTTGTGATCGAGGAGAAGGTTCAATTTCGGAGCTCAAGTCGCTTTGCCCTTTGGGTAACAGAAATGATGAGCGTGCGTCAAAAGTGGCGCTGTCCAAGAAAGGTGGTGCTGAAGTTGCTGTATCGCTGACTGTGGCGACACCTGCTGAAAATGCGTTTCTATCAGAACAGCTGGGTCCGGTGTTTAGTCCTTTGCTGGAAGATGAGGGTCGTATTCCTTCAAGGGAGATTATTGAAGGGAGAATGGAGAATTCTGAGGTTCTTAATGATTTAGATTTATTTCTGTCTAATTTATCCACCTTAGAACGTAATGATTTAATCTCTCTGTTCAAGCAATATGAGAATCTGTTTCCTGATGTGCCTCGTCGGACAACGAAAATCGAGCATGACATTGATGTGGGCGCTACGCGTCCAATTAAACAACAGCCTTATCGTGTAAATCCACATAAAAGAATGTTGTTTTTAGAAGAGGTGAAGTTCATGCTGAGGAACGGCATTGCAGAGTCTAGTAATAGTCCATGGAGTTCGCCCTGTCTTCTTATTCCAAAGAGTGATGGTACCACGCGGTTTTGCACAGATTTTCGTAGAGTGAACGCTGTTACCAAGCCTGACAGTTATCCCTTGCCACGTGTTGACGATTGTGTTGATCGTTTGGGTTCTGCTGTATTCGTCAGTAAAATTGACCTATTGAAGGGATACTGGCAGGTTCCGTTGACGCTCCGTGCCAGGGAAATCTCCGCTTTTGTGACCCCAGATCACTTCCTGCAGTACACTGCTATGGCCTTCGGTCTTCGAAACGCTCCTGCCACCTTTCAGAGGCTTATCAACAGCGTTCTGGAAGGAGTGTCCAACTGCGAGGCCTATTTAGATGACTTGATCATTTATAGTGATACCTGGGTCTCACATCTGGCCCATCTTTCTACTGTCTTTGACCGATTGTCAGAAGCTAATTTGACCATTAACCTGGCTAAGTGTGAGTTTGGCCAGGCCACCGTGGTATATTTGGGCAAAGTGGTTGGTCGGGGACAGGTGCGTCCTGTCCAGTCTAAAGTTGAGGCGATTCTGAATTATCCTCCTCCAACTACTCGTCGTGAACTCCGTCGTTTCCTCGGCATGGTCGGTTACTACCGATCGTTTTGTAAAAAATTTTCTGTTTTTGCTTCACCTCTCACTGATTTGCTGAGTCCGAAGGTGTCTTTTTCCTGGACTTCACGGAGTCAAGCTGCCTTTGACTCTATTAAAGCACTGTTGACTACTGCGCCTGTGCTAGCGGCCCCTAATTTTTCTTTGCCTTTTGCCATCGCCGTTGACGCGAGTGATCTGGGAGCGGGAGCTGTTCTTCTGCAAAATGACGCGGATGGACTGGAACACCCTGTCTGTTTTTTTTCGCGTAAGTTCACCCGCTGTCAGCGTGCTTATTCGACAATAGAAAAGGAGGCTCTTGCGCTAGTGCTTGCCGTCCAGCACTTCGAGGTTTATGTCGGAGGTGCTTTGTCTCCAGTGGTGGTCTATACAGACCACAATCCCTTGGTTTTTCTTGATCGCATGAGAAATTCCAACCAGCGATTAATGCGGTGGAGTTTGATTCTCCAAGGTTGTAACTTGGAGATTAAGCACATTCGAGGACGTGACAATGTAGTTGCAGATGCATTGTCTCGTGCTTGATGTAAATGAGTTAAATAAATTGGGATCAGAGATTTAAATGTATATTTGTTGTACTTAATTTTTTTTTTTTTCTTTCTCCTGTTCAGCAGGTTTTGGAGATCCTGCGGCCTGCGAGTTTGTAGATGTTTATGGATGATTTTTCCTTTGTTGACTGAAACCCCAATTTATTTTCTTTAAGGGTGGGGGTGTTACGTGGTTGTACGTTGGGGACACTGTTTGTGTTGTTCTTGTTCGTTTTGTTGTTTTCTGTTTCCTGCCTTATAGGTCACGTGACGTCTCCCCGGTTGCGAGTGGGCGGGGCCGACTGTTTTTAAAAGGACGGAGATTCACATTCTCTCTCTCTCTCTCACTGGGTTTAGACCTCGCTCTCCCTCTGGTGCGGTCGGACGCCGTGCTCTCTCCCATGTTCCCTCCTCGCCGTGGTTGCTCATGTCGGAGCGGATGCTGTACCCAAAAGCTCCCGTGGGCTTGGCCGATGTTGCCTTTGAGCTAGATGGCGTCGGAACGGTGTAAACAGACCATGCATTAACCCCAGTACCTGTCCTGACATTTGTGTGGGTGTTATGACGAAGTCGTTTATTTTTGTTTTGAGTTGGTGGTATTGGTGACGGGTTTTTCACTGTTTAGTCTAAGATTATTTTAGAGCAGCAGTCAGTGGACCCGGAAGACTCACCGAGAACTTGTCTTTGTTTTGAACGGGAGGCAGACAAGTGTGTTGGATTCGGTAGATATTAGTGAGCAGGGTTCTTCTTTCTGTTTGCTTTATGTTTATTTTTACCACCAGACTTTGTTACCGTCCTACCTGTCTTTCTTGTTAACCACTGACAATAAATTACTTTCATATCGTCAACGAACGTTCTTGTGGTTTCTTTATATGTTAGGATGTCCCCGATTAAACTCAGTTAGGGGGCACGTAACAGAGGTGGTTTGGAGTTAATGGCTCGAGCGAGGTAGGATCATTTACCCCATTTACAGTTAGTGGACGGCTGTTCACAATGGCCATTGCTTCATAAAACAGAGTTCGAAGGGAAGAGTCATCGAGTCTGCCTGAGTATTGACATAATGTGACATTTAGGACATTACGGACAGTCCGAATCTGGCGCTCCCAGACGCCGCCAGCGTGACTTGCTGAGGGAGCATTGAAGATGAACTCACGTTGGCTTTCTGCGAGGAAGCTCTCGATAGTTTTAGTGTCACACTGCTTCAGTGCTTCTTTGAATTCATTTTTAGCTCCCACAAAATTAGTTCCATGATCGCGATGGAGTTGACGAACGGCTCCTCTGAGGCTGATGAAGCGTCTTAAGGCAAATGGGTAAATGAATCTGTGGATAAGTCCTCAAGCATCTCAATGTGAACAGATCGAGAGGCAAGGCAAGTGAAGATTAAGCCATAGCGCTTTTGCTCTTTGCGGGCTTTCTTAGTGATGAATGGGCCGAAGCAATCGATGCCGCAGTATGTAAAGCAGTGGTGTAGTCTACTTTTTTGTAGTGAGTATACTGTGATATACCAGCGTACCCCCCCCCCCCCCCCCCCCGCTACCACCGCCACCCATTTGCGAAAAATTTGTAAAACTTGTGTGATATTCCTTTAGAATTCTGTTTTAATAGATTTGATTATTATTTTTAAAATTACATTTTATTATGCAATTTCTTTCATAATTCTATCGAGTTACTTTATTTATCTCTATAAACTGTTGTAAATTTGAGCTTCAATGTGTTTTAATAAACTATTATTAGTATTATTGGGCCTACTTGAAATAGGCCTATACTCTACTGTGCAATAGTAATATATTTTTTTTTATATTTTCTTCAAGTGATACAAAACGTTGATTTTGACAGGTTGCATGAAGCAGGGGCGTCATAGGATTTTGATCATTACTTAGGATTTGTTCTAAAAAAAAGGTAACACTTTAGTTTAGGATCTAATGCTCACTATTAACCAGTTTCATTACATGCAAAGGCAGGGTTTTATAATCACTGTTGTCCCAAATGTGAGGTGGGTTAGTTATGGGGATTCAGGGTTTCCCTGAGAAAATTTTTATTTCTCTGATCTACATATGTGCATTTTAGGATGTTTTGAAGGCCAAAAAAAAAAAAAAATAGATAACAGCTTTAAAACCATGTCAGTGGGCACTGGGCAGCTGATTATTTCTCTCTCCTCATCAGCATCACCCTCTTTTTCTCTTTGTTTTTATCTTGCCCTGTTTCTTCCCCTCCTAAAGATGAGCTTTGACTAATATAGGCTTTTCATTTTTATCAGTCAATGAAGACAGTAAACATGGGGTCAACTGATAGGTGGATTTTCCCTATGAATAATTTTTCTCTGACACGTTTATTCACTGAAAGCTACTAAAGCTAGGTAATTAAGTTTATTAAATGCATTCAAAACATATAGGCTACACGTTCATTATTGATCTTACAGGGCCATAGACAGGGCTTTATAATCACAGAGGTCCTAAATTTGAGGTTGAGGCTTCAAATTTTTTTTAATTTCTCTGATGTGCATTTCAAGACGTTTGAAGACCAAAAAAAGAATAAGAAATAGCTTTAAAACCATGTCAGTGGGCAGTAGATTCTCTTCCTCGCTGAGCTTTTTTAATGTACTAAAGGCTACAATTTTTATTATATTCTCAATATGTACACATTCGTTATTACTCTTGTGGCAAAAATGATGAAAAGGTCTTTGTTAATGTTTCTTGTCCCCTCGCAATGACAGTAAACTATTAAATTGCATGAGTCACGTTACAGGCCTATTTATTTCAGTTCAAAATGGCGAAATTAGACAAAACTATATTAGTTTGCCTGGTTATTTTTTGTCATTCGTTTAACATTTATGACCTAAAAAATGTAAAATATGAAGTTTAGCCATGCACTTACATCTTATCTCGCACTTGCCCGTAAACTGAAGCGTCGAGTTGCTCTGCTGAAATTTCGCGCTCAGCGTCTATATAAAGCCCGCCTACTTTGATTTGATTTGTCATCTCAAATATTCTGACATTGACGAGCAGTGACAGACCAATGAGGCTCAGATGAACACGAACACACACACACACACACACACACACACACACACACACACACTACACACACTCTGTGCTCTCTGCTCGCGCGCTGAATCTGATAACAGAACTTACTTAGGGAACACGGAATTCTGTCGCCAACGTTTAGGGGGGCTGATGTCGTAGGAAATGTATTTCACAAAACGATGTTGTTACGAATCCTCACGCTTTTTAAAGTGGGCATACGGAGATCTTTGACATTTCCTAGTGGGCATACGCAAATCCTTGACATTTTCTAGTGGGTATATACGGCGTATACCTGCGTATCACGTAGACTACACCACTGATGTAAAGGGAGCAGAGGCATCTACCCGTTCCTTAGGAAGCTCTGCCATGCGTTGTTCTTCCACAGGCCGCCTGAGTCTTCTGCATTTCACACATCTGTGTATCAGCTTAGCAACAGACTTACTTCCACCGATGACCCAAAACCCATTGGCTCGAAGTTCTGTTAGCGTTTGATTCCGTCCTTGGTGACAGATCCTCTCGTGGTAGTGAGTCAAGATCAGCTTGGTAATATGTCCTCCTTTGGGTAGAATCAAAGGGTGTTTGACTTCAAGGCTTAAGGATGACTGACCTAGTCTCCCACCAACACGAAGTGCTCCGCCTTCTAAGATGGGATCCAAGTGAAACAGAGGGCTGGACTTTTGAAGACCCTTTCCCTTTTGAAGTATCTCAATCTCTTGGGAGAATGCTTCTTCTTGTACAAGCCTCATTACTGATTCGGCAGCTCTCTCACGCTCTTCCACACTCACAGGTTCACCAGGACGAGTTTGCTTTGAATTCAGCCTCTTGATTCTTGCAATGACTTTCAGGAGTTTTGACCAAGAGGAGAATCGATTTAGACTCTCCTGAGAAAGTCAGACTTAGAAGGTTCTACTTTAGTTGTAAACGCCTGCATTGACCTGACCTCAGGATCACCAACAAGCAACTCAGGAGTGAGCTGAAACTCTGGACGTATTTCTTGTTCCCACAGGAATTTGGGTCCTGGTAGCCAGTTTGTTGTGGAGATGTCCACTGCATTGAGACCCCTCGACGCGTGGTCAGCAGGGTTTTCTATTGTGTCTATGTAATGCCACTGGCTGGGGCTGGTGTGTTCTCCGATCATTTGCACACGATTGGCAACGAAGACATGGAACCTTCTGGCTTCACTGTTAATATAAGCCAGGACAACTTGCGAGTCAGTCCAGAAAAATTCTGCATCGATTGGCATATCCAGCTCGTTTCTCAGCATGACACTTGATCTTGCAGCGACCACTGCTGCTGAAAGTTCCAATCTCGGAATGCTTGTAAGTTTTGTAGGTGCAACTCTAGCCTTTGCCATCACAAGGCTGCAGTGAACTTCACCAACTTCATTCTTGCTCCTCAGATAGGAACACGAGCCGTATCCTATATTGCTGGCATCTGAGAAGTGGTGTAGTTCCCTCGAGACAATTCTGCAAAAACCTTGCGGTTGGTAGCATCTTGGTATTGAGACTTCATTAAGCCTTTGTAGGTCGCTCTTCCATCTCTCCCACCGTGGGCTTAAGTCTTCGGGAAGTGGGTCATCCCACCCAATGTCTCGACGGCACAGCTCCTGGAGGATGCACTTTCCGGTTAAGATGAACGGAGCTACGAATCCGACTGGATCGTACAAAGAAGCAATGACAGATAATATGCCGCGACGTGTGGGGGGCCTGGTCTGTGGATTTACATTGAAGCCAAAGGTGTCAGGGACCACTGGATACCAAGAGCACGTTCTGCTGGAGCTGTCCAGATCGAGGGGTTCAGATGTGACTGCTCTCTCAGTTGGGTCCACAGAGTCCAGAACTGACCTTTCGTTTGAATTGAACTTATGTAGACGCAAACCTCCTCTCTCGCACAGCTCTCGTGCTTCAGCGATCAACTTCTTTGCTTCTTCTACGGAGGGGACGCTGATAAGCCCATCATCGACGTAGAAGTTCTTTTCAATGAAGGCTGATGCTAATGGATACTCTTCCTTGTGTTGGCGTGCCAGGTACTTCAGACCAAAGTTGGCGCATCCGGGTGACGAAGCGGCGCCAAACAGGTGCACAGCCATTTGATACTCTTGAGGCTCTGCTTCAAGGTCTCCATCCTCCCACCAGAGAAACCGTAAGTAGTTCCGTAGTTCAGGTGAAACGTAAAACTGATGGAACATTTTCTCTAGGTCACAAATTATGGCTACAGCCTCTTTCCTGAAACGACAGAGCACTCCAAGGAGAGAGTTGATCAGGTCAGGACCTGTTAGAAGTGTATCATTTAGTGAGACACCACGGAACTTCGCTGAACAATCAAATGCGACCCGTAGCTTCTCTGGCTTCTTGGGGTGGAACGCCCCATGGTGTGGTATGTACCACGTAGTCTGCTGTCCTGTTGCAGGAGAGGCTGGCTCTGCGTCACCTTTCTCTATCATATCTTTCATGAAGGCCTTGTACTGTTCTTTATATCGCTCGTTATTTTTCAATCTTTTCTTTAGATGCTGCAGTCGAACTGTTGCAAGCTTCTTATTGTCTGGTAACAGAGGAGGCTCTGTGCTCTTGAAAGGGAGGGGCATTTCATAGTGTCCATCTTTCCTTTGAGTTATGTTGTTGCTCAGGAGCTGAATGAAGCGAATGTCATCTTGTGACACATACTTGTCTACATCTGCACGCTTCCCTTCATTGAAGTCTGATTCCAAGACCTTCAGCAGGTCAGTGGTTGATGGCGCTGGTATTTCCTTCACTGTCACTCGATGGACGAACCTCTGGTTTCCCTGGCGATCCAGATGTGGATTGGATGAGCCTATGATGCTCCAACCGAGTTCCGTTCTCTGAGCAAAAGGATCGTTTTCGCCTCCTATGACGACTTCCTGGGGGGCTAACGCCAAAGGGCAATCACTTCCAATTAACAGTCCTGCCTCACAGTCCTTCAACAGCGGGAGTTTGTTTGCTAAATGCTTTAGATGAGGCCACAGCAGCGCTGTTTCTGAAGTTGGGATGTAGGACTTGTCGACCGGAATGAAGCCACGAGTGTAGGCTTGGCGTAGCAGAATCTGTTTTCCGGACTGTAGTCCTCGAACTTGTAGACCGCAGACACTTTTACTTGCGATGGGCGTGTCAACAGCTGTCATGGTGCTCAGTTTGAGTCGTACTGGTTTAGTCTCCACGTTCAGTTCTTCTAGAAGGTCTTCCAAGACGAATGTAGAATCACTCTGCGTATCTAGAAGAGCATACGTTATAACTTCTTTCTCTGGTTCATTTGCAGATGACATGAACACAGGGACGATGCTTGATGTGGCGAAGATGCGCCGTGTCACCGCATGGGACGTCACCTTGATCTCCTCCTGACTAGTGCCTTTATCTGTGGAAGTGGACTGTTTCTCCTTTGCTTCCACAGACCGGTTCTCTCTCTCTTCATGTAGACAGGTGGGGTGACGTCTGCTGCATATGCCACAAGAGTGTCGCGTTTTGCAATCCTTACTGTTATGTCCCTTTCTCAAACATCCGTGGCACAAATTGTTTTCCCGTATGAAGGTCCTCTTATCTTCCAGAGATTTTGCTGCAAAGGTAGGGCACTTTACGACGCCGTGCATCTCATCTTTGCAGATAGGACAAGGTGGCCTTGACTTGGTGCTGAACACTCTCTCAACCTTTTCCGTGGGATAACTCCCTTTAATGTTTGTGTGAAGTGCTCTAGCTCTCTTGGGCTGTCTGTCATCTGTGGCCTTGATCAGAAGTGGAGAGGCGACAGGGTTACAGGCTATCCGAGCCTCCTTCTGGATGAAAGCTTGGATAATCACCGGATTCGTCCAGTCTTTCCGTGACGACTCTGCTCCATCTTCGTGTGATCCAGTCTGGTAATTTCTTCAGCAATTTGTGGTTCTCTTCACAGTCATCCAAGATGGATAATCCTTTCACATGAGGCACCGCTTCAACGCGTCCTTGCAGAAAGTCAGCAAACTCTCGAAGTGCAGCAGGATCACTGGGACCAACCTTGGGCCATTTCATAAAGGCCTTCTGCACAATGAAGTGGTTTCCGTATCTTTCCTCCAGGACTCTTAAGGCCCCCTGATATGCTTCTTGTGAGTTTCTAAAGAAGAATCCCTCTACAGCCTTACGTGCTTCTCCACTCGGATAGTTTTTTAAATAGAACACATTTTTTCATGAGCTGGGAGAGGCTGGTGGTCTATGAGGGCCATGAAGGACATCTTCCAGTCCACATACTTTAGGGCTTCGCCAGAGAACTTTGGTGGCTCAGGAGCAGGCAGGCGATTCATACTGAGTGAGTTAATGAGTGCTCGAGTGAGGTCATCTTTCTCAGGAGATGCTAGCACATTAGCATGTGCTTGAGGAGGCTGGTACGCGATGGCTTTTGGATTAAGCTGGCCTTTGAATCCAACTGTGAGATCCGTCTCCTTTGGCCAGTCTCTGGAATCGTGTTCAGGGCTCTCGTATGCGTTTACTCTAGCCTCTGCTATTCTTACTTCTGACTCTGCTTGAATTTGCTGTAATCTCCTTTTCTCCTGACGCATGTTTGTCTCTATTCTTTTAAGAGCTACTTGCCTTTCTTCTTCCAACCTTTTAAGAACCAGCTGCTTCTCTTCTTCTCACTTGCTAAGAACTTCTTCTTGAGCTTGTATTTGGTATACAGCTTTAACCTTCTCTTGTTGAGCTGCGAGTTCTGCTTCCGCATCTACATGTTTGCTTGAGCCCTGTGAGTGGATTGAATTTTCTGGAGAGAGCACAGTGTCTGTTTTTGTGTGTCCGAAAACGGATCCATACTCATCCTTCTTAAGCGCCATCCTCACTCGTAGTTTCTCAAGTTCTGGATTGAAGACCTCATCTACAGTTTTTAGCCGTATTTCTATTATTTCACTGATCTCCACCGTGAGTGCTATACAAGCATCCATTTTCGGTACAATGTCCGGGGTGGCATTGTGGTTGCGTTGAATGGGCTCATAACATTCACTTACTGCACTGTGTCGAATTTGGATTTCTTCTCTCATTTTATTTAGTTCATCTTTAGAACAGAATGATTTTAATGTGGTCCTAACCTTTCCTGCCACCTCTTTCCAGGAGCCATAAGCTCTCATGAATTCCTTCTTGTGTTTAATAGCTTCCTGTTTGCGAAACTCTAATCCTTTTTCTGTAAATGTTCTTTCGCGTGAACTAGACCTGACGGCCTGTGGGTTATTGGTTTTCATGGGTAGGTCATGTGTGCTAGCTGCTTCTTCTTCATTAAGTGACATCTTGTTGAAGTTGTGATGCTGTTTGGTTAAATTGAACTACTGGTTTATAGTTTAATTACTGAAATATAGCTCAATAACTCAACCAATGTTAAATATCAAACATGCACTGGGCGATTATCATTAATGAAAATGTAGGCTAACACAAACAGCTTAGCAATGAATGCTATCAAAGGATTTACCCAGGAATGAATTAAACTTTTAACAGGTTCAGTTAGTTCAATAGCTCTCCTTTTTCTCTTTTAATTAAATTACCCTTCTGTATCTTTATATTCACCTTTCACGTGTATGGTTACATCAAAACATCAAACGTTTACAGTATATGGTCTATAAAAGGTGACTTCAGTCCATTAAATAAACATCACTGTTCGCAGTCAAAGAGTCCCTGTGATTTTATGCAGCAATCAGCAAACGAAATAGACCGATCTTGCCCGGGTACCGGTTGACGTGACAGCGTTTGAACAGCAGGTGGCAGCCTTGTCCACAGAATGGCGGGTGGCAGTCCTTCTAACGTCAAGTTGAATTTCACTCCACATCCAGCGTCGAGTTTTCACTGTAGCAGCCCTTCAACTTGGAATAAACAGGCTTGGGAGTGTTTCCACACGGGTGCACTTTTATTCCGACAAGTGTGCATAGCATCAACGCCGTGAAAACTTCAAAGGAAAAAAACAAAGGCAGTTTAGCTTGATACAAATAATCCTTTGACAAATGCACATATGCTAGAAAGCTAGCATCAGATAGATAACAGCAAAGCAGGCAACAATCATCACAAAATGAATCTCATTTCCATTTACATAAACATATTAAATGAATTAGTATGCAAATGTACATTACAATGAACCACGTACCTCGCTCCGCATATCAAAGGGTGCTAATAGTGATCCAGGGGGGTTTCTGCCACCATTTAACTTAAACTTGGACAAACTTCGTGAATTAGCTTTACTGCCAAACAAAGGAATAACACTTAACATTTTATTTTAAGATTACATTAATATTTTTCGACCTCAGACGTGCATCGTCTCATATCATACCTTCCCGCGTTTACACCGTTCATGAGTGAGCGCGTGAGTGTGCGAACACAGAGAAAATATAGTCCCCCCTACAGATAGCATGTCAAAATAAAAGTCTCATAAAATAGAATATAAAAAACAGGATAATCATAATAAAACACTGATACTGGCCAACTACAGTCGTAACCCCGGTTCTATGGGAAGGGCATCCGTACCTGACCTCTGCAGAAGCATCCAATTGCACCAAGTCTGGCTAGACAGACAGAAGCGCGCGGCCAGTGCCCGATGAGGCCACACCCCTCACCCGCGGGCACATAACATCTGGGCGCGCTGCTATTCCTCAGTAAGTATATTCGCTTCTCGTGCGGCAAGCGGGGCAAAGCTGGTGGATCTCTCCACTCGATGTTTCAGAGAACCGGGGTTACGACAGTAACCTATTGTTCTCTTTCATCATCTCGTGTTCTCATCATCGACAGCTCCCCGATTGCCCAATACACTCACAGTGAGGTTCTGAAGCCAGAGAAGGACGGTCACGTCGGGGAGGCGGTGCCTGACACGTCCCTTAATCATGAGCCTGCGATGGTGAAACCACACCTAACTAATGTGGACAAGCAGGACATGAAATACGCATGGGACACATGCGAGATAGTAACCCCAACCCACCAAGACATAATCTACACCCGAAAGGGGAAGAAATGATAGGTGACAGGAATGAACATGGCCAGTCAGCCCATTCACCCTTAATGGTATATCCCAACAGGGTTACAGCAGGGAGGGGCTAAGACGACCCGACCCCTAGAACCGAATGTGCTACCGAGGTACTGGTGACATCCAGCCGGTAGTAGCGCACGAAGGTATGAGGAGAAGCCCAACTGGCAGCGGAGCAGATGTCCTGCAGTGACACTCCCCTAAACAGAGCCCAAGAGGTGGCTAAACCTCTTGTGGAATGAGCTCTGATGCCCCTAGGGGGCTGCACTCCCTTGCTTTGTAAGCCATGGTAATAGCATCCACAACCCAATGTGAGAGGCGTTGCTTTTTCCAAATTGGACTCCCTAAGTGAGGGGGAGCCCATGAAAAAAAGAGCCGGTCGCTCTTCCGGAAAGCATTCGTCCTCGTCACACAGAGCGTTCAGCCTCTGATCCTCTAGAGAGGTAAAAGGTGGAGGGTGAAAAGCGGACAGCTCCAACACCTCCGAAGTGAACGCAGGGAAGCACTTCGGCATGAAGGCCGGGTTAGGCTTAAGGAAGACCTTATCTCCACTAAGAGAGAACTTAGAGCACGAGGGATGAACCGAGAGTTCATGTAGCTCACTGACACGTTTAGCGGATGCCAAGGCCAAAAGCAAAGCTGTCTTGAGAGACAGCAGCTTAAGGGATATACTATCCAAAGGCTTCCAGCACCACGGAGAGGTCCCACTCCGGGACAGTTCTCCTGACGACTGGCAAAGAGCGGCGTGCACCCTTCACAAATCTGCGGATTAGAGGGTGCCGACCGACGGTCGAGCCCTCAAAACCCACACGACAGGCTGAAATAGCAGCCAAGTGGACCTTAATGGTGGAAAAGGACCTGCCTTTATCCATGAGGTCTTGAAGGAACCACAAAATATCAGGAACTGAACACTGATAAGATGTGATACCGCGCCCATCACACCACCCCTCGAACACTTGCCACTTACAGCCATACAAGGGCCGTGTAGAGACGGCCCTGGCATTCTGAATAGTGGTGACCACACGCGGCGAAAGCCCAAGTGCGTTCAGGTTCGTCCTCTCACGGGCCAGGCCCGGAGAGCCAACCTGTCCGGGTGGGGGTGCTAAATCTCACCGTTGGCTTGGGATAATAGATCCGTGCGAACGGGAAGGCACAATGGCTCGGCGTATAACGGAGGGATCATCTCCGCCAGCCACGGTGCTTTGGGCCATCTGGGTGCTATCAGAATGAGAGACAGGCCCTGCTCTCTCACCCTGGCCAATGTGGGAATATCAGGCACAGGGGAGGAAAAGCATACAGGAGCACTCTCGGCCATGGGAGGGCCGGTGCGTCTACCCCGAGGGGCGCGTCCATGTCCCTTAGAGAGAAGAACATAGGACAATGGCAGTTTACGCGCGAGGCGAATAGATCTACGCTCGCCCGTCCGAATCTCATCCATAGCATTTCCACCATCTGCGGACGAAGACGCCAATCCCGTAGATTGGGTTTCCCCTTGACAGCGGATATGCGCCGACGTTCAGAATGCCTGGGACGTGAGTCGCGCGTAGCGACAAGAAAACCCGTCTGCTCCACACCAAGAGCTTGTGAGCTAGGTGGTGAAGTTTCGACGAGCGCAAGCTGTCCTGACGGTTGCTGTATGCCACAGCCGTGGTATTGTCGCACCGTACCAGCACACGATGTCCCTGCGGGCGAGGCAGAAAATGATTCAGGGCTTTCCAATTGGTAAAAAGCTCTAAATAATGTATATGTGCTGAACGTAGTCTGTTTGGCCACAGACCGTTCACCGTTTTGCCCTCCTGGGTGGCACCCCAGCCTGTCAAGGATGCATCTGTCGTCACCACTTTCCGCATCGTAACCGCCCCGAGAGGGGTTCCCCGTGCGTAAAAGTCTGCGTTCTTCCAATGGCGCAGGGCTGCAGTGCGCGCGCGCGCGCGCGCGTCACTGTAACCGAGCGGCAAAGGTCGCGAATCGGGCTGAAATGTAGCGACAAAACCCATTTCATGAACGCCCTCATCTTAAGGAGTCCTAATGGCACAACTTGGGTGGATGAAGCCATGAGACCCTGCATCCTGAGACATGTGCGATATTGCACTTTCGCCCCTTCTCTGAACTGTGACAGACAGCTCATAGAGAGCGAACGCGCTCTAGAGAGAGACGCGCTCGCATGGCAACCGAGTTCAACTCCAAACCCAGGAAATTGACATTCTGACTGGCCGTGAGATAGCTCTTGCCCACGTTCACTCGGAACCCGAGCGATGTGATGTGCGCGAGCACACGGCCGGTGTCCTGCGACACCTTCTCCTTCGATTCGGCTATGATGAGCCAATCGTCTGTGCAAGTAGGATTCTCAGACCTGTTATTCTCAGAGGCGTTAAGCCCGCCTCCGCGCACAGACAGAAAGACCGGGGACTCAAACTGAGTCCAAACGGAAGAACTGTGAATTCGCAACATATGCCCTGGTAGGCAAAACGAAGAAAATTCCTGTGCGGAGGATAAATGCTTATGTGAAAGAAAGCGTCTTTCAGATCGACTGATGTGAACCAGTCGTTCTGTTTTATGGCACGGGCGAGTGCGCCCTGTGTCAGCATTCAGCATGAAGGTGTATTTCCTCAAATGTTTGTTCAACACTCGAAGGTCCAAGATAGGGCGGAGAGAGCCGCCTTTCTTTGGAACCAGAAAATACCGGGAATAAAAACCCTGGTTCATCAGATCGGGGGGTACCGCCTGAATCGCTCCCTTGTTTAAGAGAGAGATGAATTTTCCCCTTCCAGAATGTGAGAAGCTTTCTCTTCCGTGTGAGAAAAGAGAATGCCGTTGAAATGAGAGGGTTTTACTGCCAATTGCAATCTGTAACCCTGCATTATTGTACGCATAACCCACTCGGGAGCCGAAACGGTTCGCCAAGCCGCTTCGTGACTCGCGAGTGTCCCCGCTCGGGACAGAGCAGAGCTGTGTCTTGAGACCAACAGAATTATTTGTGATGCAATGGCGCCATCTCGTGGGCACACTAGAGGCGACATGCGGGGGTTCGGAGGGGTTTCCTCTCTCTGCGGTGAGAAAGGTTCTCTCTGCGGAAAGAGGTTTTCCCTCCGAAACGAATTTGTTAGATTCGTTATTATTTGTGTTTTGTGTGTTTTGTGTTGGGCAAACACTGCGTGAACTGGGCAAACATAGTGTGGTGTACACTGTGCTAAACTTTCACCCACAAGGAGCCCCCTGAAATTGGGGGGAAAACACACATCTCCTGAACACATGAACTGGGCAGTCTCAAGTGCAGGCAGAAAATACTATCCGTTTTTAGGGATATAGAAGAATAGTTTGTTTAAACGTGTATTTGGTTATGTGTTGGGAAACACAATGACCAAGCCTTCCACACACACAACGTGCACTAGAAGCACATGGCTTGCAGCCGCAACTGAGCTGTGCGAGCCCAGCTGGTTGATTTGTGAGGCAATGGCGCCATCTTGAGGGTGGACTCGGGGCGACATGCAAGGGATCAGAGAGATTTGCTCTCTATGTTGACACAGACATAAAAATCTGCACGAATTCATTAGATTCGTTTAATAACAGTTTGTGTTTTGTGTTGGGAAACACTGGGGCAAGCCTTTAATAACCGTTTTTGGTGAGGGAACCAAGTGTGTTGCGGTGTGGTAACACTGCTTATGTACTTTCCCTCACAACAGCCCCCCTGTGGCTTGGTAGCCACGAGACGGGATTACCCGACCGTCCGAGGGAGACCCCGTGTCTTTCGGACAAGGGTTCCGGGACCGGGAGAATACGGAGGGCTCGTGGCCCGTGAACGCGGGCTGGAGGCTCCCATGGTGGAACAGCAGGCGGGCTGCTAGCGTTCAGGGCCGCCTTCCTACTCATCAAGGCCCGTGAGACAGTGTTGACAGTCTAGCGGGAGGCTCTAGGCGCGCTTGAGAGCTTCGCGAACACTGGAAAAAAAACGTTGAAGAGTTGTTTCCTCAGGCTGGGCGGTGGTACCCGCGTTTACCCGTCGTAAATATTCCTATCCTGGTCGGTGGCGCTCTACGGAGCTGGCCACACAATGTTGAGACGAACGGCCGCTCGCTCACAAGCTTCCAGGAGGATCGACTGAGGCAAAACCGCGTGAGCGCTAGCTTAGGGTAACGTTAGAAAGGCCGCGTCATCCTCGTCGCCGGAACCGTACCGGTTCGTCAACGAGAGTGAGGTTTTCCCGCGAAGATGTCCTCTTCAGGGAATGCGGATTGGGCTGAATACCGCTCAAATATTTTATCTGTGGCGCTCCGGGAGTCCCCCGGTAGCGCGTCATCATCACCGTGTCCCCCATCCGAGTAAGAAATGCCAAGCACGGTGCGCTGGATAGTGCAACTAAAGCCGGCTTTGTAAAAAGCTACATGGGCAGCAATTACAATGACCGCAATTCTCCGGGTTCTCCAAAGCTCCTTGAGCGTGCTAAGCCCAAGCGGACCGCGCAGAACGAGAGGGTCCTTAGCGGCGATGAGAGCACCACACGCGGCCGGGCAGGCTCGTCGCGATGGACTGTTCCCCAGGGGAAGCGGCTGTTAAGACGGTCACATAGGTCACGTGGGTGGGCCAGCGGTGAAGAACTCGGAAAAAGGAGGAGCAGGTGAAGGACAGTGAGAGCTCGGCGGCTCCGGATGCAAAAAACACAGCGGACAGGCTGAAGAAAAACGACTGTCACTCACGTCTGGCGGAGGCTGATCTGGCGATATGTCCTCCTGTAGACTCGAAAGTGGACAGCGTAACGTTAATCCAACCGAACTGTGTCAGTGCAGAGGTCGCGAGGTCGCGAGAAGCGAATGTCAACTGAGGAATAGCAGCGCGCCCAGATGTTATATGCCCGTGGGTGAGGGGTGTGGCCTCATCGGGCACTGGATGCGGGCACACGGATGCCCTTCCCATAGGTGGATCTCGAACACGAGATGATGAAAGAGAACGCATGGCGTTTCAAATAACAACAGTAGAAGTGAAGATAAACATATCAATTATCTCCGACTGGTTTTGTTTCATTGTCAAAAGACATAACAGGAATAACAAAGTAACAAAGTGCACATAATGCACATTATAGTTTCATAGTTTTAAATCAACTTAAAATGAAATGCTAGCAGAAAATCTCACTTCTGATGTACTCACCGAAGATTCTTAAAACAAGCAAGGAAAACAAAAGTGCAAACGGCAGTTTACAATAACTAAAACTTCTTTAAGCTTTTACAACATTGAAAATTATTTATTCTGTGTGTTAAGCGATCCGCTTTACTACATTTATCTCACTCCGTCTTCATCTCACAATGCACTTGACGAGAGGGTAGGAAAAAAAATAAATCCCCAGTCTTCTTTAGCTGTGCAACAGAGTGACTCAGACAATAAAACGTGAAGCAGCGCCATCTAGGGGAATGGAGAATCACAGCAACTATCTCAGTCCTGTACAGTTTATGTGGGCTACACATGCATGGTTTGATTTGGTTGTGATTGTGTAACTAACATGATTAACATATTCACTGAAAGTGCATTACCTGTGCGATTTACCCTGACGGTACCCACACTTCTCAGTCCCAGGTTGGTGTGCAGCGTCTTCACCAAGTTGAAGCTGGTAAAGAAGTTGTCGTAGAACACCACAGTTGCCTCTTTGTGTACTGCGATAGTGTCGCAGAGTATTGAGACAACCTTGGCGCCAAGGAGGAGGTCTAATAAGGAGGCATTGTTCTTTGGTCAAAAAGAGGGCGCGTCTTACGGAAGCGGTCAGGGCAGCCCTCCATCTGGAAGTTATCATTGAAGTGGACATATCTTCGGAGCAGTTTGAAGCGCTTCACTGACATCCACTTGATTGGCATCAGCCACTGGTGGGAAGCGCAATGGCGCCACCAGGGGGTGGCCAGGGGTGGCCATGGCCACCCCTGGCCGACTCCTGGCCACCCCATTGGCCACCCCAATGGCCAGTATTAATTTTTGTAGCATCAGTTATGCATTTTATAAATAAGTCAAAAATATTCTTAAGTAAAAGAAGACGGGGAATTTATGTGTCGTGACGTGCTTTTTAAGTGCCAAATGGTACAGCAGCTTTTAGGTGTGTTTTTGCCACGTTTTTGGACAGGCAGGGATGCAAACAGCGCGCTTTTCGGCGCCTCCCGCTTTTTTCACGTCAGTTTGGGTGACAAAGTCATCTGAAGTCATTCCATAGCTTAATGTGAGGGACAGAAGTATATTTACATCGTTAAAGTATAAACTCGTTTTCCCTCCTCTGCGACTGTCATCATTCTCCATTCATATTCAAACAGCACGCGCGCCTCTTGGATGCACGGTAAAACTCTCTCCAATACGATATATTCACGTTATAAATGCATGATCTGTAGATAAAAGTCTGTATATTCGCATAAAATTACTTTATTTTCTTGGAGTTTGTTGCTGTTTTTAAGCGACTCACTACCGATCACACATACATATCACAAGGATTATGAATCGGCATCAAACGCACAATAACTGTGAAGGAACAAATCGCACTTGGATTTGTGCGCTCAACATTTCTTCGATTTGTGACATGAGCTTTTAAATGCACATTTATGAAGCGCAGTGCTGCTGCACACTGTGACTCCATGTTGCTTTGAGCACATCATTCTGCACCCGCGATGTTTTTCATCATGCAAGAACGGGCTCAATCATGGGTTTGCGCACTGAAATATTAAAAGCCAATATATTTTGTTATACCTAGCCTGCTCAATACATTTTAAATAAGCATAATTTAATTGTATATAATTTATTTGTAGTTTAGGCTATGCACTTCTGAATTCTTGACATTAATATATAAATATAAAATTGTGACATGATTGCCTGATTGAATTTTAAAAGAGAACTAATAGTAATTTGTTTTTATTAACATATTTAGATTTTATAAAATTACTGTGCAGATTTTTTCAAGAATTACTTTTTGCTGCTGATGTATACATTAAGTGTATTAAAAATTCATAATACATTTATGTAATATTTAAAGGTGTTAACTGTAATCTTACACTGCAAACTAATAACTTAAAAATGATTAAATTCATCACAATTATGTAAGTATCTGGAAATTTGCTGTGGGGCAAGGACCCTTATATATCATATAATATATATCATTATATACAATGTAATATATATTAGTTGGGCCCTACTAATATCATAACATTAAATATTACACAATAAACCAAAGTATATCAGTAGGAGTTTCCTTAAGTCTTTCTGATAGTTTTCTACAGGCTGGTTTATTACAATTACATTATGGTTTATACTGTAGTTTTGGTGTGCCACCCCAAGATTTTAACTGGCCCCATCTGGCCACCCCTACGAAAAATTTCTGGAGGCGCCACTGGGGAAGCGTGACTCGCAGGGAAGCCCAGTAATCTTCCGAAGAGGGAAATTCAAAAACACCCACGTAGAGCAAAACTGACAAGAAAACCTCCATTTCTGCAGCAGTGGTGTTGACGGATGTCCCGGTCCGTTGAACCGAGTACCGGTCGGTACGCTCAGTCATGTGCACAATCGTCCGGTCAGTAAAGAGCTTCTTAAAATACAGAAACGGCGTCTGGACCGACTCTGGAAGCTCGAAGACGGGCTCGGGCAGAGTGAAGGTCGGGATGTCCTTTTTGACCCATTTGGTCTTCCTGGACTTTGCAGGAGGGGAGGGAGTTTGATTGAGGTCTGAAGACACCTCAACAAGCCTGTTTCTATTCCTCGATTTCTTTGAAGGGGGCGGTAAATCTATACTGCGTGGAGGGACAAAATCTTCATTCTCTCCATCGTCCGGATCACTGAGGTCTTCCGCTTCCGAGTCACATGGATCAGCGGGTGCTAGAGGTAGATCTGGGGTGTCCATAAAATGTACTGATGGAACATAATAAACATTACTGTACAGTGTAGGGTCGCAAACTGTGTCTTCAGTGCATCGGGTACATCTATCCATAATAAATGCACAATGGTCAAATTGATAAACTGTTCACCCAACATACAGGCACATTATGATTTATTTTAATTTGTTGAGAAAAAATTAAATACGCTAAAAAATACTCTTTGTACTATGTATGACAAAGCAGGATAACACTCGACCATGAAATTAGATTAAGAGTCAGAAAATTAGACAAGAGACAGAAAATGTTCAAGTGTGACTGATAAGGTAAGTTTACTGTGCTAAATAAAGCCAAAAATGTTCAACCATCAATTCAGTCTCATTATCGTGTTATGTTTGTCAGATTGTTGAACAGAAAATGTAATGTTTATTCCCATCGAGACTATTCAATGCATAACGTAGTGTTAGTCAATAAGCCTCAGCTATGATGCAGAAATATTTGAGTAGGACTAATGGTTCATTTCGTAATATGTAAAGAGTAAACAGTATTACATTTAGAATCTGAAGGTAAACCACAGGCCGTATAAATAAGGGTAAAATAAATATAGTCTAGCAAAGAAATAGGCCGCATGATCCTGCAGGCTGTATTATTACTGCTGTGCTAAAATACACGGTCAAGCCAGCCGCTAAAAAAATAAGCGTGTGCGCCTATTACTATGAATACGGTAATTTCAGTCACAGCAGAGGAAGAACACGCTTCAGAGCGCTTGAGTTGCCCAGATCGATATATATATCTATCTATCTTTTCTTTCTTTCTTTCTTTCTTTCTTTCTTTCTTTCTTTCTTTCTTTCTTTCTTTCTTTCTTTCTTTCTTTCTTTCTTTCTTTCTTTCTTTCTATCTATCTATCTGTTTGTCTGTCTGTCTGTCTGTTACAAAAAAAATTGTAATAAGAAAAAAACTAATGGCCAATTCGTCCCATGCAATATCACCTCATATCAAACAATTTTATAGCATTTTGGACAAATGTCCCATTATTCAACTTCAGAGGGCCATAAATACCTTATTTCTAATAAGTAGAAAAAATTACCTGTCAGTTCTTGTAGGGGACATCCCATAGAGTACACACACCTCATATCAAACAATTTTACTGCAGCATTTTGGAGTAATGTTACATTATTTGACTTCAGAGGGCCATTATACCTCTTTTCTAATAAGTAGAAAAAAATGACGGTCAGTTCTTATATGGGACGTCCCATACAGTATACGCACCTCGTATCAAACCATTTTACTGTAGCATTTTTGAGAAATGTAGCATTATTCTACTTCGGAGGTCCATAAATATCTCATTTCTCATAAGTAGAAAAAAATAATGGCCAATTGTTATAGGGCACGTCCCATACAGTATACACACCTCACGTCAAACCATTTTACTGTAGCATTTTGGAGAAATTACACATTATTTGACTTCAGAGGGCCATAAATACCTCTTTTCTAATAAGTAGAAAAAAAACAATGTTCAGGTCATGTACGGGACGTCCCACACAGTACACGCAACTCATATAAAAACCATTTTACTGTAGCATTTTGGAGAAATGTCCCATTATTCGACTTCAGAGGGCCGTAAATACCTCATTTCTAATAAGTAGACAAAAATAATGGTCAGTTCTTATGCGGGACGTCCCATAGAGTACACGCACCTCACATCAAACCATTTTACTGTCGCATTTTGGAGAAATGTCCCGTTATTCGACTTCAGAGGCCCATATATACCTCATTTCTAATAAGTAGAAAAAACGAACGGTCAGTTCTTATACGGGACGTCCCACACAGTACACGCACCTCATATCAAGCAATTTTACTGTAGCATTTTTGAGAAATGTCCCTTTATTCGACTTCAGAGGGCCATAAATACCTCATTTCTAATAAGTAGAAAAAAATAACGGTCAGTTCTTATACGGGACGTCCCACACAGTACACGCACCTCACATCAAACCATTTGACTGCAGCATTTTGGAGAAATGTCCCATTATTCTACTTCAGAGGGCCATAAATACCTCATTTCTAATAAGTAGAAAAATTGAACGGTCAGTTCTTATACGGGACGTCCCACACAGTACACGCACCTCACATCAAACCATTTGACTGCAGCATTTTGGAGAAATGTCCCATTATTCGACTTCAGAGGGCCATAAATACCTCATTTCTAATAAGTAGAAAAAACGAACGGCCAATTCTTATACGGGACGTCCCACACAGTACACGCACCTCACATCAAACCATTTGACTGCAGCATTTTGGAGAAATGTCCCATTATTCGACTTCAGAGGGCCATAAATACCTCATTTCTAATAAGTAGAAAAAACGAACGGTCAGTTCTTATACGGGACGTCCCACACAGTACACGCACCTCATATCAAGCAATTTTACTGTAGCATTTTGGAGAAATGTCACATTATTCGACTTTATAGGCCCATAAATACCTCATTTCTAATAAGTAGTAAAAAATAACTGTCAGTTCCTGTAGGGGCCGTCCCATACAGTTTACACACCTCATATCAAACCATTTTACTGTCGCATTTTGGAGAAATGTCCCATTATTCGACTTCAGAGGCCCATAAATACCTCATTTCTAATAAGTAGAAAAAAAAATAACGGTCAGTTTATGAAGGTAGATTTGTGTCTTTATTATTCAATCAAAAAAAATGTTGCTTCAATCAAAAAAAATATTTTCAATTAAAAAAACCTTCACTTCAATGAAAAAAAAAACTTTTCAATCAAAGAAAAAAAGTATTTGAATCCAAAAATATATTTGAGACTCAAAAAAATACATTTGAACACTGCTTTTCTTTGATTGAAAATGTTTTCTTTGATAGAAGTCCGTTTTTTTTTGTTTAAAGCAACCTTTTTAATTAAAGTAACATTGTTTTTTGATTGGACCATATAATGGGTAGGACGTTTGTGTCTTTATCATTCAATCAAAAAAGAAGTTGCTTCAAACAAACAAACAACAGAATCAATACAAAAGTCACTTCAATGAAAAGATAAACATTTTCAAATATAGAAAATCATTTTTGAATGCAAATAAAATATTTGAGACTCCAAAAATTGCATTTGAACACCTTTTGTTTTAATTGAAAATGTTCTCTTTGATTGAAGTAATCTTTTTTGTGTTTGGGCCATACATGGGTAGGACATTTGTGTCTTAATCATTCAATTCCAAAAAAGTTGTTTCAATCAAAAAAAAAAATATTTTCAATCAAAGAAAAAACTTTTCAAAAGCAAAAAAAAAAATATTTACCTCGTGTATAAAAAAAGTATTGAAGAGAATGTGTGTTTTCGTTGTTTTTGTTTTTTATTTGAAGTGAAAAAAATTTAGAATTTCAAATTGTTTTGATTGAATCCTTTTTTTTTTTTTGAAGTGCAAAAAGTTTTGAAGTTCAAACTTTTTTTTGATTGAATCATTTTGAGACAAACGTTCCGCAGTGGGCGGGTGTTTCTCTGTTGCTCAGACATGTTTGATTGACAAGTGTCTACACCAACGACATCTTTCTGACAAAGAAGTCATGTTCGCCACTCGCCAGCAGCTTTTTTAGAGGGGATAAAATCTTTGCCTGGCAGGGGGATCTGCCACTCGACCGGCCACGGATATATGTGCCTTATATGCACTGCATTATATAGCGCCTGCCACTCGAACTTACACAATATTTACAGTAAATGCAGCGCATATTCCCCGACAGAACGGTACGCACAATAGGTCAATATTCACCATTAACCAAACGCTTTTCACCTGCCTAGCCACAAGATTTCTCACTGTTTACACCTATCAGACGCTCCTAATGGTAGGCCTACACGAGAGCACACATACAGTACAATACAGATATTATTTACACATTTATCATCTGATCATATATTTTATTCGTTCTTTTTGCCCGTATTGGAGCGCGTATAATAACGTGCAATCCATCTCTTATTTACCTTTTTGTCATCTTATATTATATTTTATTTGCTCTTTTTATGCGTATGGGAGTGCGCTCGCATGGCTCTATTAAGCGTCGCGCCGGCCACACCAGCCACACGATCTCTCTCTATTTACACCTAATGGTAGCTACACGAAAGCACACATAGTGCAATACAGATCTCATTTACCCATTTATCGTCTGATCTTATATTTTATTCGCTCTTTTTATGCGAACGGGTCGTGGCTCTAAGCATCGCCAGCCATACCAGCCACAAGATCTCTTATTACACCCATCAGACACTCCGATTGATGCACATGTGAAAACAGACAGTGCGATCCTGCAATCCCTTAAGTATCTTTTTTGTCATCTTATTTTATATTTTATTTGCTCTTTTTGTCCATAATGGAGCGTGCGCGTCACCTAGCGTCGCGCCTGCCACAAGATCTCTCACTGTTTACATGAGACACTCAGATGAGAGCAAATAAAGTCCAATCCATCTCTTATCTACCTTTTTGTAATTTTTTCTTATATTTTATTTGCTCTTTTTGCCCGTATTGGAGCCATCTTCGCAGTAGTGAACGCGCCGAGAGAAACGCTCATTTCATATGGATTAAATATAATCTGAGAGTAGAATAATCTATTTATTTTCGTTTTGAATTGTTTTGTTTAAAATTAGGCTAGACATTTCTACCTTTCTAGATGTAGCCTATTTATCATGTCTTTGAGAAACGTGCAAAGCAAAAAGTTCATGATTTTATTGCTATGCCTATGTTTGCTTTGCTTCTTATTTATTAAATCCTGGGAATTGGTTGATCAAACATTGATTAAAATCAAGATGCCATTTATTAAAAACGAAATTCACTTTAAAGAAAGGCTTTATTAAAAAAAACAAACTTAATGGAGTGGTCAAAATCATTCCCCATAGATATGTATGCATGTCCCCACCACTTTTTGCCAGGGTCGATTTTGTACCCACCACTTTTGAAACATCTCGCGGCGCCTACTCGAAAGAGAAAAAAAATAATGAATGCGTCATTGTACCCAGCACTTTTGAAAATGCTCTTCCGAATACGTCTCTCCGTCCCCCAGCACATTTCAAACCAAACCAAACTGACGCCCGTACACAAGAGCAGGATAACACTGTCTGTGTGCTCTCGTGTATTAATCGGAGTTTCTGATAGTAAACAGTGAGAGATCGTGTGGCTGGTGTGGCTGGCGCGATGCTTAGAGCCACAAGATCAAATGATAAATAGATAATATCCTGTAGGGGTAAAAACTTGCTGGCGAGTGGCGAACATGACTTCTTTGTCAGAAAGATGTCGTTGGTGTAGACACTTGTCAATCAAACATGTCTGACCAACAGAGAAGCACCCGCCCACTGCGGAACGTTTGTGTCAAAATGATTCAATCAAAAAAAAGTTTGAACTTCACAACTTTTTGCACTTCAAAAAATAAAAAAAAAGGATTCAATCAAAACAATTTGAAATTCTACATTTTTTTCACTTCAAATAAAAAACAAAAACAACGAAAACACGCATTCTCTTCAATACTTTTTTTATACACGAGGTAAATAATTTTTTTTTTTGCTTTTGAAAAGTTTTTTCTTTGATTGAAAATAGTTTTTTTTTTGATTGAAACAACTTTTTTGGAATTGAATGATTAAGACACAAATGTCCTACCCATGTATGGCCCAAACACAAAAAAGATTACTTCAATCAAAGAGAACATTTTCAATTAAAACAAAAGGTGTTCAAATGCAATTTTTGGAGTCTCAAATATTTTATTTGCATTCAAAAATGATTTTCTATATTTGAAAATGTTTATCTTTTCATTGAAGTGACTTTTGTATTGATTCTGTTGTTTGTTTGTTTGAAGCAACTTCTTTTTTGATTGAATGATAAAGACACAAACGTCCTACCCCTTATATGGTCCAATCAAAAAACAATGTTACTTTAATTAAAAAGGTTGCTTTAAACAAAAAAAACCGGACTTCTATCAAAGGAAACATTTTCAATCAAAGAAAAGCAGTGTTCAAATGTATTTTTTTGAGTCTCAAATATATTTTTGGATTCAAATACTTTTTTTCTTTGATTGAAAAGTTTTTTTTTCATTGAAGTGAAGGTTTTTTTAATTGAAAATATTTTTTTTGATTGAAGCAACATTTTTTTTGATTGAATAATAAAGACACAAATCTACCTTCATATCAGTTCTTATACGGGACGTCCCACACAGTACACGCACCTCATATCAAACCATTTTACTGTAGCATTTTCGAGAAATGTCCCATTATTCGACTTCAAAGGGCCATAAATACCTCATTTCTAATAAGTAGAAAAAACGAACGGCCAATTCTTATACGGGACGTCCCACACAGTATACTCATCTCATATCAAATAATTTTACTGTAGCATTTTGGAGAAATGTCACATTATTCGACTTTAGAGGCCCATAAATACCTCATTTCTAATAAGTAGTAAAAAAATAACTGTCAGTTCCTGTAGGGGCCGTCCCATACAGTTTACACACCTCATATCAAACCATTTTACTGTAGCATTTTGGAGAAATGTCCCATTATTCTACTTCAGAGGTCCATAAATATCTCATTTCTCATAAGTAGAAAAAAATAATGGCCAATTATCATAGGGCACGTCCCACAGAGTACACACACCTCACATCAAACCATTTTACTGTCGCATTTTGGAGAAATGTCCCATTATTCGACTTCAGAGGCCCATAAATACCTCCTTTCTAATAAGCAGAAAAAAATAACGGTCAGTTCTTATACGGGACGTCCCACACAGTACACGCACCTCGTATCAAACCATTTTACTGTAGCATTTTCGAGAAATGTCCCATTATTCGACTTCAAAGGGCCATAAATACCTCATTTCTAATAAGTAGAAAAAACTAACGGCCAATTCTTATACGGGACTTCCCACACAGTACACGCACCTCATATCAAACCATTTCACTGTAGCATTTTGGAGAAATGTCCCATTATTTAACTTCAGAGGCCCATAAATACCTCTTTTTCAATAAGTAGAAAAAAATAACGGTCAGTTCTTATACGGGACGTCCCACACAGTATACGCACCTCATATCAAACCATTTGACTGCAGCATTTTGGAGAAATGTCACATTATTCGACTTCAGAGGGCCATAAATACCTCATTTCTAATAAGTAGAAAAAAATAATGGTCAGTTCTTACACCGGACATCCCACACAGTACACGCACCTCACATCAAACCATTTTACTGTCGCATTTTGGAGAAATGTCCCATTATTCGACTTCAGAGGCCCATAAATACCTCCTTTCTAATAAGCAGAAAAAAATAACGGTCAGTTCTTATACGGGACGTCCCACACAGTACACGCACCTCGTATCAAACCATTTTACTGTAGCATTTTCGAGAAATGTCCCATTATTCGACTTCAAAGGGCCATAAATACCTCATTTCTAATAAGTAGAAAAAACTAACGGCCAATTCTTATACGGGACTTCCCACACAGTACACGCACCTCATATCAAACCATTTCACTGTAGCATTTTGGAGAAATGTCCCATTATTTAACTTCAGAGGCCCATAAATACCTCTTTTTCAATAAGTAGAAAAAAATAACGGTCAGTTCTTATACGGGACGTCCCACACAGTATACGCACCTCATATCAAACCATTTGACTGCAGCATTTTGGAGAAATGTCACATTATTCGACTTCAGAGGGCCATAAATACCTCATTTCTAATAAGTAGAAAAAAATAATGGTCAGTTCTTACACCGGACATCCCACACAGTACACGCACCTCACATCAAACCATTTTACTGTCGCATTTTGGAGAAATGTCCCATTATTCGACTTCAGAGGCCCATAAATACCTCATTTCTAATAAGTAGAAAAAACGAACGGCCAGTTCTTATACGGGACGTCCCACACAGTACACGCACCTCATATCAAGCAATTTTACTGTAGCATTTTTGAGAAATGTCCCTTTATTCGACTTCAGAGGGCCATAAATACCTCATTTCTAATAAGTAGAAAAAAAATAATGGCCAATTCTTATACGGGACTTCCCACACAGTACACGCACCTCACATCAAACCATTTGACTGCAGCATTTTGGAGAAATGTCCCATTATTCGACTTCAGAGGGCCATAAACACCTCATTTCTAATAAGTAGAAAAAACTAATGGCCAATTCTTATACGGGACGTCCCACACAGTACACGCACCTCACATCAAACCATTTTACTGTAGCCTTTTGGAGAAATGTCCCATTATTCTACTTCAGAGGTCCATAAATATCTCATTTCTCATAAGTAGAAAAAAATAATGGCCAATTATTATAGGGCACGTCCCATAGAGTACACGCACCTCACATCAAACCATTTTACTGTCGCATTTTGGAGAAATGTCCCATTATTCGACTTCAGAGGCCCATAAATACCTCATTTTCAATAAGTAGAAAAAAAATAATGGTCAGTTCTTATACGGGACGTCCCATACAGTATACGCACCTCGTATCAAACCATTTTACTGTAGCATTTTGGAGTGATGTTACATTATTTGACTTCAGAGGCTGATAAATTCCTCATTTCTAATAAGTAGAAAAAACGAACGGTCAGTTCTTGTAGGGGACGTCCCATACAGTTTACACACCTCATAACAAACCCTTTTACTGTAACATTTTTTGATAAATGTCCCATTATTCGACTTCGGAGGCCCATGAATACCTCATTTCTAATAAGTAGAAAACAATAACCGTCAGTTCTTGTAGGGGACGTCCCATACAGTACACGCACCTCATATCAAACTATTTTACTGCAGCCTTTTGGAGAAATGTCGCATTATTTGACTTCAGAGGCCCATGAATATACTTCATTTCTAGTAAGTAGAAAAAACGAATGGCCAATTCTCATACGGGACATCCCAGTTAGTACACGCACCTCATATGAAACCATTTTACTGTAGCATTTTGGAGAAATGCCCCATTATAAGACTTCAGAGGCCCATAAATACCTCATTTCTAATAATAGAAAAAAACGAATGGCCAATTCTTATAGGGAACGTCCCATTCAGTATACGCACCTCATTTCAAACCGTTTTACTGCAGCATTTTTGAGATATGTCATATTAATTGACTTAAGGTTGTGTATAAAGACCTCATTTCATATGAGTAGGAATTCAGTGGGTGCTGGGGTCTTGTGGATTACCACTTACCGTCCTAACTGTGGACAACAACGCCAGTCCCACTCACAACCCAGTTCCCAGCCAAGATCACCCAGACTCTGAGGATCAACAGCATGAGCCCACCACAAGCAGCAAGGGGGAATCTGCTGGTCCCGCCCAACCTCCCACCCCATCCCCAAAATACTTGTAATAAACTTGTATATGTCCTATTATCTGTCTGTCTCTGCAGTCCCAAGACACTCCTGCCACCCAGTCATCTCTTCCTCCCATCAGTCCCGCAGTGCGACTCAGTCTCCTCTCTGTGGCCCTGCTACATCTTTTGCCTGCTGTAAGCCATCTCCTCTTGGGGGTGTGAAGACTGTGGCTCCGTCTCCAGCATCTGAGTGCTCCGCCTCCGCTCCACCTTTACCCGCCGCCCTTGCTCCTGTGCTCACTTACCACCCTTGACTCCAGCGTGGACAATCGGCCATTCAGCGGGCTCCCTCTGTTGGACATTACACCTTCTTAGCCATGGACTTGCGGCCCATTCGCTGCCCTACGGCTCTCCACCTCTTTCGCCTTTGACTAGCTCCGCCCGCCCTCCCTCAGCTTCCACCTCTACCTATGGTTGTTGCAGCTCAGCCTCTAACCTCAGGATCGCAGCTTCCACTTCAGGGGGTCGGCGCTGTGGCCTAGTCGTGGTCGCCTAGGTCTGTGCCTCATCGCATCTCTGGCTACGTGGTGTGCTCTGGATCACCTCTGGTAATCCCCTTGGTAGTGTTGGGACTCTTCACTCCATGGCTACTCCCTTCTGCGACGCCTCCGTGGGATGCAGTCTTGACTGTGGGCTGGGTCTCCGTCTGCTCTTCTCTGCTCAAGGCCATCGCCCTGGCTGTCACCATCATCTTCACCAACCTTTTGCATGGTTCTCTCCGGCTTTTTATTGTCCTCCAGCTAAGCCGCATTCTATACATCTGCCGGCACAAGATGGCACCTTTGGCTTTATCATTGTGTTCATCTGCGTTCTACAACGCAATCTATAACATGCATATAGTATGGGGCTTTGAAGTAGTAAAATATAACATATCTTTAAAACGCTGCAGTAAAATGTTTACTCTATGGGACGTCTCCTAAAAAAAACTGACCGTTTGTTTTTTCTACTTATTAGAAATGAGGTATTTATAGGTCTCTGAAGTCGAACAATGTAACATTTCTCCAAAACGCTACAGTAAAATTGTTTGATATGAGGTGCGTACACTGTATGGGACGTACCGTATAAGAACTGACCGTTCGTTTTTTCTACTCATTAGAAATGAGGAATTTATCAGCCTCTGAAGTCAAATAATGTAACATTACTCCAAAATGCTACAGTAAAATGGTTTGATAAGAGGTGCGTATACTTTATGGGACGTCCCGTATAAGAACTGACTGTTCGTTTTTTCTACTTATTAGAAATGAGGAATTTATAGGCCTCTGAAGTAGAATAATGTGACATTTCTCCAAAATGCTGCAGTAAAATGGTTTGATATGAGGTTTGATATGATTTTTTTTCTACTTATTAGAAATTAGGTATTTATGGGCCTCTGAAGTCGAATAATGGGACATTTCTCCAAAATGCGACAGTAAAATGGTTTGATGTGAGGTGTGTGTACTTTATGGGACGTCCCGTATTAGAACAGACCATTAATTTTTTCTACTTATTAGAAATGAGGTATTTATAGGCCTCTGAAGGCAAATAATGTGACATTTCTCCAAAATGCAACAGTAAAATGGTTTGATGTGAGGTGTGTATACTTTATGGGACGTCCCGTATAAGAACTGACCGTTAGTTTTTCCTCCTTATTAGAAATAAGGTATTTATGGGCCTCTGAAGTCGAATAATGGGACATTTCTCCAAAATGCGACAGTGAAATGGTTTGATGTGAGGTGTGTGTGTACTTTATGGGATGTCCCGTATAAGAACAGACCGTTAATTTTTTCTACTTATTACAAATGAGGTATTTATAGGCCTCTGAAGGCAAATAATGTGACATTTCTCCAAAATGCTACAGTAAAATGGTTTGACTTTAGGCGTGTATACTTTAGGGGATGTCCCGTATAAGAACTGACCGTTCGTTTTTTTCTACTTATTAGAAATGAGGTATTTATAGGCCTCTGAAGGCAAATAATGTGACATTTCTACAAAATGCTACAGTAAAATGGTTTGACATGAGGTGCGTGTACTGTGTGGGACGTCCCGTATAAGAACTGACCATTATTATTTTCTACTTATTGGAAATGAGGTATTTACGGCCCTCTGAAGTCGAATAATGGGACATTTCTCCAAAATGCTGCAGTCAAATGGTTTGATATGAGGTGCGTGTACTGTGTGGGACGTCCCGTATAAGAACTGACCGTTATTTTTTTTCTACTTGTTAGAAATGAGGTATTTATGGCCCTCTGAAGTCGAATAATGGGACATTTCTCCAAAATGCTGCAGTCAAACGGTTTGATATGAGGTGCGTATACTGTGTGGGACGTCCCGTATAAGAACTGACCGTTATTATTTTTTTCTACTTATTGAAAAAGAGGTATTTATGGGGCTCTGAAGTTGAATAATGGGACATTTCTCCAACATGCTACAGTAAAATAGTTTGATATGAGGTGTGTGTACTGTATGGGACGTCCCATATAAGAACTGACAGTTATTTTTTTGTACTTATTAGAAATGAGGTATTTATGGCCCTCTGAAGTCGAATAATGGAACATTTCTCCAAAATGCCACAGTAAAATTGTTTGATATGAGGTGTGTGTACTGTATGGGACGTTGCCTACAAGAAGTGATCGTTGTTTTTTTCTACTAATTAGAAATGAGGAATATATCAGCCTCTGAAGTCAAATAATGTAACATTACTCCAAAATGCTACAGTAAAATGGTTTGATACGAGGTGCGTATACTGTATGGGATGTCCCGTATAAGAACTGACCATTATTTTTTTCTACTTATTGAAAATGAGGTATTTATGGGCCTCTGAAGTTGAATAATGGGACATTTCTCCAAAATGCTACAGTAAAATGGTTTGATATGAGGTGTGTGTACTGTGTGGGACGTCCCGTACAAGAAGTGGCCATTAGTTTTTTCTACTTATTCGAAATGAGGTATATATGGGCCTCTGAAGTCGAATAATGGGACATTTCTCCAAAATGCGACAGTAAAATGGTTTGATGTGAGGTGCGTGTACTCTATGGGACGTCCCGTATAAGAACTGACCATTATTTTTTTCTACTTATTAGAAATGATGTATTTACGGCCCTCTGAAGTCGAATAATGGGACATTTCTCCAAAATGCTACAGTAAAATGGTTTTTATATGAGTTGCGTATACTGTGTGGGACGTCCCGTACATGACCTGAACATTGTTTTTTTCTACTTATTACAAAAGAGGTATTTATGGCCCTCTGAAGTCAAATAATGTGTAATTTCTCCAAAATGCTACAGTAAAATGGTTTGACATGAGGTGTGTATACTGTATGGGACGTGCCCTATAATAATTGGCCATTATTTTTTTCTACTTATGAGAAATGAGATATTTATGGACCTCTGAAGTAGAATAATGCTACATTTCTCAAAAATGCTACAGTAAAATGGTTTGATACGAGGTGCGTATACTGTATGGGACGTCCCATATAAGAACTGACCGTCATTTTTTTTTCTACTTATTAGAAAAGAGGTATAATGGCCCTCTGAAGTCAAATAACGTAACATTACTCCAAAATGCTGCAGTAAAATTGTTTGATATGAGGTGTGTGTACTCTATGGGATGTCCCCTACAAGAACTGACAGTTAATTTTTTCTACTTATTAGAAATAAGGTATTTATGGCCCTCTGAAGTTGAATAATGGGACATTTATCCAAAATGCTATAAAATTGTTTGATATGAGGTGATACTGCATGGAAAGAAGAAAGAAAGAAAGAAAGAAAGAAAGAAAGAAAGACAGAAAGAAAGAAAGAAAGAAAGGTTATGAATATATAGATAGAAATAAAGAAAAAGATAGATAGATAGATAGATAGATAGATAGATAGATAGATAGATAGATAGATAGAGAGAAAGATAAAGAAAGAGAAAAAAAAGATAAAGAAAGAAAGAAAGAAAGAAAGAAAGAAAGAAAGAAAGAAAGAAAGAAAGAAAGAAAGAAAGAAAGAAAGAAAAGAAAAGATAGATATATCGATCTGGGCAACTCAAGCGCTCTGAAGCGCGTTCTTCCTCTGCTTTTACTGAAATTACCGTATTCATAGTAATAGGCGCACACGCTTATTTTTTTAGCGGCTGGCTTGACCGTGTATTTTCAAACTGCGGCTGGCTTGACCGCAGTGTCCAGTTCAGTGTTTACCCTAACTGGGCAACTCAACCGAGCGGAACTTTTCTGAGGCAACAGAGAGATACATTTTATTATCACGTTTCTTCCATTCAACAAAAAGATAATCATTAGGAAGTCTAGAACATGAAATCCAACCAAAAAATGTCTTACCTTAAATTTTCGCGTCACTGGCAGCCATTGTTTGAAGAGAGATCACGACAATAATCTTCCGGTTCAGATTCAGCTCGTCTCAGCAACACATATTTTAGTACAACATTGCCACCCAGTGGATATAATTGTCATTACACATTCTATTCAGTGAAAGGAATAAGAACAAACAGCTAAAAATGGAGTTTGGCGAGTATTATTAACAGGAATTTGACCGCGGAAAAAAGTCAACCGCACGGTTACAATGCACGTTAAAGGGTTAAGGACTGTATATTACTGGAGTAGGTGGATTTGTATCCACCTTGTGGATCGATGAGCATTACCACTGTTCCGATAGAAATGTCACCGGCATCTGTGTGCCACTTGTTGCGGGTCTGTAGCGTGGGCAGGTAATGCTGGGTGAAACTTGACCAGAACTGATCGGACAGAACTTGACTCCGTTTCCACCTTCTTCGACCCATGAGCTCTGTAGCAGGATAGACTACGAGTGGCAGTGAGCTATCTGGCCGCCCCATCGGCAGCTACATTGCTGGAAGTGTAACCCAAGGGCTTGCTATTAAGCATTCCCTCCACCTCAATGAGGACTGTTTGGAGAACTTCCTCAGTTACGACTTGGGAGCTGACTGTGATGCGAAGAGCAGTCTTGACTGACCTCATTTCTCTTTCCCACACACCACCAAAGTGTGGGGCTCCAGGTGGGTTAAAGTGGAAAGAAATCTTTTGTTTAGCTAAATGCAGCTGGATCTGTGATGGCGCGAGCGACGCAAAGGCTTCCCGCAACTCTTTCCGTCCTCCGTGAAAGTCAGTGCCGTTGTCTGAATATAACTCGCGAGGTGTTCCACGGCGAGCTATGAACCTCCTCAAAGCCATCAGAAAGGAATCAGCATCAATAGCTGTGAGAAGGTCTCGAAGAACACTTCGCGTCGCGAGGCACTTAAAGATAATTCCCCACCTTTTCTCACATCGTCTGCCAATCTTAATTTGGAACGGCCCGAAACAGTCCATGCCCGTACTGTAGAATGGGGGTTTGAGCAGTCTGAGTCGAGCTGGAGGTAGATCTGCCATTCGGGGAATAACTGGTTTGTTCTTCCGTGTTTGGCAGTCTTTGCACAAACGTTGTTGTTGTTTTCGTACAGCTTCTCGTCCTCTCGGTATCCAAAAGCTTCTCCTTAACCAGCTCTTAGGAGTTTGTATTCATCTGGAAAACTATCCATTTGACATTTCTGCAGGATGTGCCATTCTGCAGCTGGGTAGTCCACTGCTGAAGGTGGTCTTGTATCAATTAGACCTTGAACTGTGGCCTCCACTAACTCGCTCCAGGTGTTGTGTGTGACGGGATCGGGAATGTCAGGAACATCTACTTCCGTCATGAGTCCACAGAAGATTCCTTTGCGCTGCTCTGTTTTGATTTCTGGTGGTTGAATAGAAGGACAGACAGGCCATACTGACTCAGACTCAAGCAGGAATGATGGTCCTTGGCTCCATCTGTCGGGCACTGACAGCTGAAGAAGAGTTTTACCTCGGGTCAGGTCATCAGCTGGATTACTGCCGGAATCCACATATCGCCAGGAACATTCAGTTGTCAGCTCTCGAATTTCGGCTATCCCGGTTCCAACAAACACCTTGAATCGGTACGCTTCAGATTTGAGCCGGGCTAGAACGGCGGTGGAATCGGTCCATGGCGTCACTGTATTCATCTCGACGGTGAGCTCGGTTTTTTTCAACAGTTTGGCTAATTGGGCACCATTCAGGGCAGCACGAAGCTCTAGTCGAGGAATCGTCAGACGTCGTTTTGGGGCGACCTTGGACCTCGCTAGTACAAAGGCTAATTGAATACGACCACTGTCATCATTAGTACGTAGGCAGGCGACAGATCCGTAAGCTTGCTCGGAAGCGTCGCAAAAGATGCGAATCTGTCTGGTGTCGTGGGAATCATTAATGTCTGAAGATGTGACACAGCGTGGGTAGTGAAATACTTGCTACCATAGGAAGTTCCGCCTCCCATTCTCTCCGGGATCTCAAAAGGTCGTCAGGTAGGTTTGGGTCGTCCCAGTCTCGTTGCGCGTCCCATAATCTCTGAACTAAAATCTTGGCTCGGGTGGTGAAGGGGAGTGTGAAGCCTAAGGGGTCGTACTGGGTTGCAAGTACCTCGTAAACATGTCCAAGAGCACACGGTCCGGGCTCAACGGGACGGCTTTTATACCCAAGAAGGTCTGATTTGCAGTGCCACCTCAAACCCAGTGCGGATTCTCGAGCATCGGAACGATCTTGAGATTCAGCCACAATTCAGTACTACTGGATCTCGCGTCTGCTGGAAGGTGGTCCACCACACTGGGATCATTACTTGCCCACTGGCGAAGTTCGAACTCACCACTGGCAAAGAGGGCGCAGAGTCTGCCCACAAGCGGCCTTGCCTCTTGAGCTGACGGTAGGCTCTTCGAGCAACTGTCCACGTAAAAATTCCTTTTCTACCGTAGTTCTGATATCGTCATCAGGAGTGCAATGATCTGCAACATGTCGCTGGACGGCATAAATGGCACAACGCGGACTCCGAGTAGTGCCAAAAGCTAGCACTTGCCGTTCGTAAATGTCTGGTGGTTTAGATCTGTCCATGTCTCGCCGTGAGAAACAGGGGAGACGCCCATCTTCAGGGAGGAGACGAACTTGGTGGAACATCCCTTTTATATCCCCGCTTATTGCCACTGGACGCTCACGAAAGCGCAGGAATACACCAAGCAATGACGGACCCAAGGCAGGTCCTGGCAGCGGATGGTTATTCAGGTTGTTTGGCCTTCAAAGTCAAATGAACAGCTAAAAACCACACGGTTCTTACCGTTGTGCTGCACGGGGTGGTGAGGGATGAACCATGACTCACTTTGTGAATTAACTGCTTCAGGTGGGAGTTTGACAACATAGCCCGAGGTCTCTAATTTTTGTATCTCTTGTTGGTAGAAGGCTGCTTTACTGGGGTCTTTCTCCAGACGTTTCTCTATGTTCCTAAGGTTCGGAAGAACTGCCTCCGTAGGAGCACGAAGTATGGGCGTATCCTTCTTACGCAGGAGAGGAGCGGCGTAGCGACTTACGCCATCGATCATTACTCTGACACAGTCTGTGACTGAAGCAAGTCGAGGGCTGCTTGGTCCTGCTTAGACCGAGTGACAGATTTCTCGTTTTCTGCTTGCCGGAGTCTCTCGACATTCCGGAACGACTCTGTCACTGAGGGATTAGTGGCAATGTGCAGACCCTGCTGGGATTCAACATTATCTCCAAATACTCTTGCTGGGCCTTGTAAAGACCAACCCAGTCTTGTCCCGACAGCTGCCGGACCTCCGGGCGGACCGAGACGGACTGGTTCGATCGGAGTGATGAGGTGAGGATGATCTGCTCCAATCAGTAACAGGGGACAGGCTTTGTGAATAGGCTGTAATGGTAAGCCTTCCAAATGCCGGTATCTTCTGCAACGGGGGAGGAATGTTCAGCTAAGCTAAGTGGTTCTGCTGTGAAGGCTCCCGTTATTTTATGACTCCTGCCAGGTTGGGATGGAGTTGAAATTTGAAAGGACACTGAAGTACCGCAAAGCTTAGTAATGTCTTGCCTTACAGTTCTCAAGGCCGAGTCCTCCGCCTGGCCAGTAAGTCCCAGTCTCCGGGCTGCTGCTGGTAACAGCGTAGTCCGTTCAGAACCATCATCAAGCACAGCGCAAGTATCTAGGCTTTGTCCCTTATGCTTCAGAAGGACACTGCCGAGTCCTTGAGGGCGCTCAAGGCACAGCGTTTTGCCAGTCGAGCCGACTAAACGTGTCCCTTCTTTCGTTGGCTTAAAGTTGACCCCGTGAACGATCTGGAGGTGCTTTCCCTTGCGCAGACGGCAGAGTTTCTTTAGAGTACACTGTGCAGCTCTACGGTCGCGTCCACACTTCCAGCATCCGTTATTAGTCTTAATCCGGTCGATCACTTGGTCTTTGGTTAAGGACTGGAATGCGGCACATTGACTAAGGTAATGTTCTTTACGGTCACAGTGTGGACAGAAGGCAAAGGTTTTATCTTGACTCTCGGTTGACGCTGGTGCTACCGAGGAAGATAATTCACGTGAGCCACGAAGGACGGTAGTCTGTCTGACCCTGGCTTTAGTTTCCTTCCGTTGATCCGCTCGGGAACGGGCTCTATCTTTCCGAGGCTTGCATCCGCCAAAGCTCTCTGGATCCTGGCACCAGGATTCCAAATTAAGCCACTTGGCTAGATCAAGAAGCGTGTACACTGAGCCAGGTTCATAACTCGCGTGCCGGCGGAAAGACGCTCTCTGTTCTGGAGGGAGCTCGGACAAAAGTCGAGCCGCGCGGGATCCACGATGCGATTCGACGTCTCCTTCTGTTCCTAATGTCTTAAGGAATCCTACCAAGGCTTGTATCTGAAAGCCTACAGTGTCGCCGGACTGAATATCTGACGCATCCATAATGGCAGCAATTTGGCTCAGGGCGGCAAGCTGACGAGGTCGACCGAACCGTTCAGTGAGGGCTGCCGTGGTATCGGAGTAGGGAGTGGATGAATTTAAAAAAAAAAGGAATCGGCGATGAGGCGAGCATCTGTTCACTTTAGGTGATCTACCAGAATTTGGTACTTGAATAGCTCCGTAGCTTCATCAGGTAGTAGGTTATTCAAGGCAAGTTTGAGACGGGCCAATTCACCAGGATCTCGACGGGTCAAATCTGGAATGGTTGGCTGCGGACCTCTATAAACTATCTCCCGTCTTGCGGCATTAGTCTGGATCGGCGGAAAGTTAGCTGGTGCTACGAGCGGCTGACTGGAGTGAGCTGAAGGAGGTGTGTGGTTAAAATAGAAGTTCTTCTTACTGTTGTTGGCTGCCTTGTGCTCCACACATCTCTTGTGATCGTCAACCGTGCCCGAGGAAATCCGAGCTCCCGCGTTATCCGGAACAATGGCATTTGTGTAAGGCTGCATTGGAGGAGCATTCTGCGCATGGCTAACTGCATCTGCATGAGGGATCTGTATTCTTAGATGTAGAAAGGTGGCGTGGTGCTGGGACTGGAAAGGCTCCAGGAGCTGGTGAAGCGAGTCGTTCACCAACCAAGAAATGTGCTGGCGTTAGCGGCTGCGGCTCATCGAGCTCATTGTGAACAAAAGTGAGAGGTCTGGAATTCAGTACGGCTTCTACTTCTGCAAGAAGCGTAGACGTTTCTTCAAATGTGAGCGATGCCTTTCCTAGCACCTTCCTCGTGCTCATTTTCACAGACCTTACAAGTCTTTCCCCAAAATCCACCCCGCCAGGCAGCTCGTTCTACAATGAAACGCCAAGTTGTTCCTTTTCCTGAGAAGTATTCCAGGATTTGTGGATCTTTGATGGCTTTCCACAGCTCGCTAAGGTCTTGGTTCGCTCTTTTAAGGGTTTCGGCGTCGTCCGAATAGATGACTTTACACAACCCTCTTCTGGAAATGAATCGCTTGAGTGCTAACAAGAAACTCTCTGTCGACTGACTTGAAACCAGTTCTGAATGCACCGCTCTCGTGACGGCACATGTGAACAGAGCAACGTAGGCCTTGCGTAATGCACGATCGCCCTTCACGCACAGCGGTCCTGCAAAGTCTATGCCAGTCACTTCAAAAATGGTGGTTTCTCAGTCCCTTGGATACTCTGTCCCTTGGCAATGGAGCCGTGTCCTGCTGCGCGGGCTCGACTTTGAACCTCTTACACGCGGTACGTTTTGACAAAACACCTTTAACGATTTGTCTGGCTCTCAAAATCCAGTATCTACTTCTTGTTTGCACTAGTGTGTCTCTCAAACCAGAATGCGTGATGAATTCATGGTTGTACTGGACCAGCAACTCACAATATCGGTCTTTGTTGGGCAAAATCCATGGATGTTTCTCTCTGTAGCTGAAGTCTGACCGTTGGAGTCTGCCTCCAACACAGAGCGAATCAAATCTCTGATTTTTGAGTCTGCGTTCAGTGTCTTTCCAGCTTTCAGCGAACTGATTTCGGGACTGAAGCTTCTTTCTTGTGTCAACTTTATCCAATACTTTTCAGCTTCAGACATTTCATCTGCAGTCAACTCACCACGCACCTTGGAGCTTGAACTGGCATTATGCACAAACCGCTTAATCCAAGCAGTAACTCGCAGAACTCGCTTTAGCTTACTGTACTTCATTAAGTCCACAACAGGTTCCTTTTCTCGTTTTTTCACCGCTGCCGAGTCGCACCACAATCTGCTGATCTTGTGTTAACTCACTAACCACAATTTCGTCACTTGTCTCTTCTTCACTTCCAAATCTCACTTTCCTTCAGGTTAGCTACAGTCAGACCTCTGGTGGGAAGGTCTGCGGGATTGAACTTGCTCCTACAGTGAGACCACATTTCAGGATTGGTTAAAAGCTGAATTTCTGACACTCTGCTTGCCACAAACTGTTTCCATCCACTGCAGCACAATCGTCGAATCCGTCCACATACGAACTTGATGAAGCTCCACATTCAGAGGCTTTAACAGACTGCTTCCGAGTCTCGCTCCGATTACCGCTCCCGTCGGCTCAAGACGGGGCAGTGAGATCTTCTTCAGTGGGGCTACCCTGGACTTTGAAGCAACGAGGCATGTCGTTTTTGTTCCATCATCAGCTACTCGAAGCAGGTAAGCAACAGTGCTGTAAGCTTTCTCGCTTGCGTCACAGAACACATGGAGTTGATGTGCGTCGTGTCTATGCATGCATTTTGATCCATACCAACGAGGAATGTGTATGTGACGGATCTGTGGTAGCTCTGCACACCATCCTTGCCGTTCTTGCGCGAGATCCGAGGGCAGCTCCTCATCCCAGCCGAGTCCTCGTATCCGCAGCTCTTGGAAAAGACATTTTACTCGCACAGTAAATGGAGTCAGAAACCCTATTGGGTCGATTATATGCGAGCGGATAGCTTTAGAACACTTCTTTTAGTATTCTCTCTCTTCTTCTCTCACTGCATCTCTATCCGTCTCAGCGAGAGAAATCTGCAAGAAAGCCTTTTCAATGTCTGCAGTAAAAGCAATCTCATTCAGTCTGAATTTGATCAGTATGCCAAGCAGATCTGGATTCAGGTTAGGACCAGTAAGTAGACAGTCATTTAATGATGGAACCCCAACTTCATGTGATGAAGCATCAAATACTACTCTGAGCTTTGTGGTTACCTTGTCCTCTCGAAGAACAGTATGACGAGGCATGCGATACTTTACAGCGTTTGAAGATGATCCGTTCTCCACAACATCTTCGGCGATGCCCTGCTGAAGGTCATCGTTCACCACTTCATTATATCTGTGATGCATTACCACATCTGACCGCAACCTCCTTTTCAGTCCTTCAAATCTTTTCTTTGCCATTCTGTAGTTATCCGGGAGCTCTGGTTTGCCAGGTCGCCGTGGCAGCTCAACTTCATATCGCCCGTTCTTATACTGAGTAGTTTTTTCAAACATGCGAAGAGCATCCTCTTCTTCAGGGCTGTTGGACTGCTGCATGGTAATGCCAAGGGATTCGGTCTCCCAGAAGGCATATTTGCATATTAAGCATATTTGAACTCTATAAATTAATCAGTATGAGGGGCTAAGACAAGTTCCTTTTGAGAAACGGGCCGGATGTAGGTCTTATCCTTAACTTGAATCTCAGCAGATCTGGTACGGCCATCCGAACTTGGGAAGTTCTTCGCAACTTTGCCTACCAACCACAATGCTCGTGGTAGTTGTGGATCGATGAGCACATGCTCATCTGGTGCATGTGGCTCATCTGAATGCTGGGTGAAACTTGACCAGAACTGATCGGCCAGAACTTGACTCCGCTTCCACCTTCTTCGACCCATGAGCTCTGTAGCACGATAGACTACGAGTGGCAGTGAGCTATCTGGCCGCCCCATCGGCAAATAATTTGGTGTAACAGGGTCAAGGTCAGCTACATTGCTGGAAGTGTAACCCAAGGGCTTGCTATTAAGCATTCCCTCCACCTCAATGAGGACTGTTTGGAGAACTTCCTCAGTTACGACTTGGGAGCTGACTGTGATGCGAAGAGCAGTCTTGACTGACCTCATTTCTCTTTCCCACACACCACCAAAGTGTGGGGCTCCAGGTGGGTTAAAGTGGAAAGAAATCTTTTGTTTAGCTAAATGCAGCTGGATCTGTGATGGAGCGAGCGATGCAAAGGCTTCTTGCAACTCTTTCTGTCCTCCGTGAAAGTTAGTGCCGTTGTCTGAATATAACTCGCGAGGTGTTCCACGGCGAGAAAGGAATCAGTATCAATAGCTGTAAGAAGGTCTAGATGAACACTTCGTGTCGTGAGGCACTTAAAGACGATTCCCCACCTTTTCTCACATCGTCTTCCAATCTTAATTTGGAACGGCCCGAAACAGTCCATGCCCGTACTGTAGAATGGGGGTTTGAGCAGTCTGAGTCGAGCTGGAGGTACATCTGCCATTCGGGGAATAACTGGTTTGTTCTTCCATGTTTGGCAGTCTTTGCACAAATGTTGTTGTTGTTTTCGTATAGCTTCTCGTCCTCTCGGTATCCAAAAGCTTCTCCTTATCTCTCCGAAGACTCTTTCAGGTCCTGAATGGCAGAGTTTACGATCATAGTCTCGGATCAGTAACTTGGTGACCCAGTGATGTGGGTAAAGAACTACAGGATGTATAACCGACAGCTCTAATCCTTCAGCTCGGCGTAAACGACCACCGACTCTTATAAGCTGACAGGAGTCGTCAAATTCTGGGGCGAGAGCAAGTAGTCGACTAGTCGAAGGTACTGATTTACCAGCTCTTAGGAGTTTGTATTCATCTGGAAAACTATCCATTTGAGATTTCTGCAGGATATGCCATTCTGCAGTTTGGTAGTCCACTGCTGAAGGTGGTCCTGTATCAATGAGACCTTGAACCGTGGCCTCCAAGGAATCGGGAATGTCAGGAACATCTACTTCCGTCATGAGTCCACAGAAGATTCCTTTGCGCTGCTCTGTTTTGATTTCTGGTGGTTGAATAGAAGGACAGACAGGCCATACTGACTCAGACTCAAGCAGGAATGATGGTCCTTGGCTCCATCTGTCGGGCACTGACAGCTGAAGAAGAGTTTTACCTCGGGTCAGGTCATCAGCTGGATTACTGCCGGAATCCACATATCGCCAGGAACATTCAGTTGTCAGCTCTCGAATTTCGGCTATCCCGGTTCCAACAAACACCTTGAATCGGTACGCTTCAGATTTGAGCCGGGCTAGAACGGCGGTGGAATCGGTCCATGGCGTCACTGTATTCATCTCGAGGGTGAGCTCGCTTTTCAACGGTTTGGCTAATTGGGCACCATTCAGGGCAGCACGAAGCTCTGGTCGAGGAATCGTCAGACGTCGTTTTGGGGCGACCTTGGACCTCACTAGTACAAAGGCTAGTACAGCGTTTTGCCAGTCGAGCCGACTAAACATGTCCCTTCTTTCGTTGGCGTAAACTTGACCTCGTGAAGGATCTGGAGGTGCTTTCCCTTGCACAGACGGCAGAGTTTCTTTAGAGTACACTGTGCAGCTCTATGGTTGCGTCCACACTTCCAGCATCCGTTATTAGTCTTAATCCAGTCGATCACTTGGTCTTTGGTTAAGGACTGGAATGCGGCACATTGACAAGTTAAGGTAATGTTCTTTACTGTCACAGTATGGACAGAAGGCAAAGGTTTTATCTTGACTCTTGGTTGACACTGGTGGTACTGAGGAAGATAATTCATTTGAGCCATGAAGGATGGTAATCTGTCTGACCCTGGAGTTAGTTTCCTTCTGTTGATCCACTCGGGAACGGGCTCTATCTTTCTGAGGCTTGCATCCACCAAAGCTCTCTGGATCCTGGCACCAGGATTCGAAATTAAGCCATTTAGCTAGATCAAGAAGCGTGTACACTGAGCCAGGTTCATAACTCATGTGCCGGCGGAAAGACGCTCTTTGTTCTGGAGGGAGCTCGGACAAAAGTCGAGCCACGTGGGATCCACGATGCGATTCGACGTCTCCTTCTGTTCCTAATGTCTTAAGGAATCCTACCAAGGCTTGTATCTGAAAGCCTACAGTGTCGCCAGACTGAATATCTGATGCATCCATAATGGCAGCAATTTGGCTCAGGGCAAGCTGACGAGGTCGAACGAACCGTTCAGTGAGGGCTGCCATGGTATCGGAGTAGGGAGTGGATGAATTTAAAAAAAGGAATCAGCGATGAGGCGAGCATCTGTTCACTTTAGGTGATCTACCAGAATTTGGTACTTGAATAGCTCTGTAGCTTCATCAGGTAGTAGGTTATTAAAGGCAAGTTTGAGACGGGCCAATTCACCAGGATCTCGACGGGTAAAATCTGGAATGGTTGGCTGCGGACCTCTATAAACTATCTCCTGTCTTGCGGCATTAGTCTGGATCAGTGGAAAGTTAGCTGGTGCTACGAGCGGCTGACTGGAGTGAGCTGAAGGAGGTGTGTGGTTAAAATAGAAGTTCTTCTTACTGTTGTTGGCTGCCTTGTGCTCCACACATCTCTGTGATTGTCAACCGTGCCTGAGGAAATCTGAGCTCCCACATTATCCGGAACAATGGCATTTGTATAAGGCTGCATTGGAGGAGCATTCTGCGCATGGCTAACTGTATCTGCATAAGGATCTGTATTCTTAGATGTGGAAAGGTGGCGTGGTGCTGGGACTGGAAAGGCTCTAGGAGCTGGTGAAGGCTGTCTGCTTGCAACTCTATGCAGAGGAACTGGAGGGGTTAATACTTGGAATGGTGACTTAGGCCTAGGACTTGACCTCTGGCTTTGCGACTGGTTTATCAGCATCTTCTGCATACTTTTCTGGATCTCCATCAGTTGGCTAATCTCCTCCCTCGTGGAAAGTTGAGCCAGATCGTGCACTGTGCTTTGGATATCAAGTGGTAAAGAATGTCCATACCGGTCAGGGCTGTGTTCATCTCTCTCACTCCAATGATCTGTGGTAAGGTACCAGGCCTCTGAAGCCAAGTGTGGTGTTTCTAACGAATCAGGTGATCCAACATCCCATTTTCTTTGATCGTGATAAGAAATAGATGCTTGTGGATGGGCCATAGGAATATCTCTGTCTTCGTCATCCTCTTGAAAGTCATATGACCCATGTGGTCGCGGTGTTGACTGAGGCAGAAGGACATTAGCTCTAGGCAGTCCAGCATACTGTAATTCGAAATCTTGTAAGTAGGCTGGTTGACCAACTATACGTCTAGGGCGTGCTCCTTCAACTTGATACTCTGCATTCTGGTCCTCTGACACCAAATGTTTTTGAGCTTTAATTAAGGACTGTATATTACTGGAGTAGGTGGATTTGTAACCGCACTGGTGTGTCGGTAAGAACACATACGACTCAGAGTTTGCAGCAGAGTTTGTGGTTTACTCTTGATTCAAGTTGAATAGGAACAGTGAGTGGTAACAGTAAGTGGTCTGAAAATAATACAGAATAACAATAATATTAGAGATACAGCTAAATCAATAACATTCATCAAGGCAATAGAACTGGTAACATTATTGAAGTTATTGCAGTTCCTAGATAATATTTCACAATTCATATTTCGTTCGTCTCTTACTGACTAGGCACTGACTGACGTCATTCAATAAACACGACTCTCTGATTGGCTGAAACCTTCTTAACATTGCCGCCCCCAAATATGCCAAGCATATTTGAACTCTATAAATTAATCAGTATGAGGGGCTAAGACAAGTTCCTTTTGAGAAACGGGCCGGATGTAGGTCTTATCCTTAACTTGAATCTCAGCAGATCTGGTACGGCCATCCGAACTTGGGAAGGTCTTCGCAACTTTGCCTACCAACCGCAATGCTCGTGGTAGTTGCGGATCGATGAGGACATTACCACTGTTCCGATAGAAATGTCACCGGCATCTGTGTGCCACTTGTTGCGGGTCTGTAGCGTGGGCAGGTAATGCTGGGCGAAACTTGACCAGAGGATAGACTACGAGTGGCAGTGAGCTATCTGGCCGCCCCATCGGCAAATAATTCGCTGCAACAGGGTCGAGGTCAGCTGCATCGCTGGAAGTGTAACCCAAGGGCTTGCTATTAAGCATTCCCTCCACCTCAATGAGGACTGTTTGGAGAACTTCCTCAGTTACGACTTGGGAGCTGACTGTGATGCGAAGAGCAGTCTTGACTGACCTCATTTCTCTTTCCCACACACCACCAAAGTGTGGGGCTCCAGGTGGGTTAAAGTGGAAAGAAATCTTTTGTTTAGCTAAATGCAGCTGGATCTGTGATGGCGCGAGCGACGCAAAGGCTTCCCGCAACTCTTTCCGTCCTCCGTGAAAGTCAGTGCCGTTGTCTGAATATAACTCGCGAGGTGTTCCACGGCGAGCTATGAACCTCCTCAAAGCCATCAGAAAGGAATCAGCATCAATAGCTGTGAGAAGGTCTCGATGAACACTTCGCGTCGCGAGGCACTTAAAGATGATTCCCCACCTTTTCTCACATCGTCTGCCAATCTTAATTTGGAACGGCCCGAAACGGTCCATGCCCGTGCTGTGGAATGGGGGTTTGAGCAGTCTGAGTCGAGCTGGAGGTAGATCTGCCATTCGGGGAATAACTGGTTTGTTCTTCCGCGTTTGGCAGTCTTTGCACAAATGTTGTTGTTGTTGTTTTCGTTTTCGTATATAGCTTCTCGTACCTCTCGGCATCCAAAAGCTTCTCCTTAACCAGCTCTTAGGAGTTTGTACTCGTCTGGAAAACTATCCATTCGAGACTTCTGCAGGATGTGCCATTCTGCAGTTGGGTAGTCCACTGCTGAAGGTGGTCCTGTATCAATTAGACCTTGAACCGTGGCCTCCAGGGAACCGGGAATGTCAGGAACATCTACTTCCGTCATGAGTCCACAGAAGATTCCTTTGCGCTGCTCTGTTTTGACTTCTGGTGGTTGAATAGAATGACAGACAGGCCACACTGACTCGGACTCGAGCAGGAATGATGGTCCTCGGCTCCATCTGTCGGGCACTGACAGCTGAAGAAGAGTTTTGCCTCGGGTCAGGTCATCGGCTGGATTAGTGCCGGAATCCACACGTCGCCAGGAACATTCAGTTGTCGGCCCTCGAATTTCGGCTATCCCGGTTCCAACAAACACCTTGAATCGGTACGATTCAGATTTGAGCCGGGCTAGAACGGCGGTGGACTCGGTCAGTGGCGTCACTGTGTTCATCTCGACGGTGAGCTCGGTTTTTTTCAACGGTTTTGCTAATTGGGCACCGTTCAGGGCAGCACGAAGCTCTGGTCGAGGAATCGTCAGACGTCGTTTTGGGGCGACCTTGGACCTCGCTAGTACAAAGGCTAATTGAATACGACCACCGTCATCGTTAGTACGTAGGCAGGCGACAGATCCGTGAGCTTGCTCGGAAGCGTCGCGAAAGATGCGAATCTGTCTGGTGTCGTGGGAACGATTAATGTCCGAAGATGTGACACAGCGTGGGTAGTGAAATACTTGCCACCGTAGGAAGTTCCGCCTCCCATTCTCTCCGGGAGCTCAAAAGGTCGTCAGGTAGGTTTGGGTCGTCCCAGTCTCGTTGCTCGTCCCATAACCTCTGAACTAAAATCTTGGCTCGGGCGGCGAAGGGGAGCGTGAAGCCTAAGGGGTCGTACTGGGTTGCAAGTACCTCGTACACAAAGAACACACGGTCCGGGCTCAGCGGGACGGCTTTCATACCCAAGAAGGTCTGATTTGCGGTGCCACCTCAAACCCAGTGCGGATTCTCGAGCATCGGAACGATCTTGAGATTCAGCCACAATTCGGTACTACTGGATCTCGCGTCTGCTGGAAGGTGGTCCACCGCAACTGGGATCGTTACTCGCCCACTAGCGAAGTTCGAACCCACCACTGGCAAAGAGGGCGCGGAGTCTGCCCACAAGCGGCCTTGCCTCTTGAGCTGACAGTAGGCTCTTCGAGCGACCGTCCACGTAGAAATTCCCTTCTACCGTAGTTCTGATATCGTCATCAGGAGCGCAATGATCCGCAACGCGTCGCCGGACGGCATGAACGGCACAACGCGGACTCCGAGTAGTGCCAAAAGGTAGCGCTTGCCGTTCGTAAATGTCTGGTGGTTTAGATCCGTCCGTGTCTCGCCGTGAGAAACAGGGGAGACGCCCATCTTCAGGGAGGAGACGAACTTGGTGGAACATCCCTTTCGCATCCCCGCTTATCGCCACTGGACGCTCACGGAAGCGCAGGAACACACCAAGCAACGACGGACCCGAGGCCGGTCCTGGCAGCGGATGGTTATTCAGGTTATGGCCTCCAGAGTCAAATGAACAGTCAAAAACCACACGGCTCTTACCGTTTTGTGCTGCACGAGGTGGTGAGGGATGAACCATGACTCACTTTGTGAATCAACTGCTTCAGGTGGGAGTTTGACAACATAGCCCGAGGTCTCGCGGCGCAGCGACTTACGCCATCGATCATTACTCCGACACAGTCTGTGACTGAAGCAAGTCGAGGGCTGCTTGGTCCTGCTTAGACCGAGTGACAGATTTCTCGTTTCTGTTGGGAATCACGTCTGCTTGCCGGAGTCTCTCGACGTTCCGGAACGACTCTGTCACTGAGGGATTAGTGGCAATGTGCGGACCCTGCTGGGATTCAACATTATCTCCACATACTCTCGCTGGGCCTCGTAAAGACCGACCCAGTCTCGTCCCGACAGCTGCCGGACCTCCGGGCGGACCGAGACGGACCGGTTCGATCGGAGTGACGAGGTGAGGATGATCTGCTCCAATCGGTAACAGGGGACAGGCTTTGTGAAAAGGCTGTAACGGGAAGCCTTTCAAATGCCGGTATCTTTGTTGAAGGTCTGCAACGGGGTAGGAATGTTCAGCTAAGCTAAGTGGTTCTGCTGTGAAGGCTCCCGTTGTTTTATTATAACTCCTGCCAGGTTGGGATGGAGTTGAAATTTGAAAGGACACCGAAGTACCGCAAAGCTTAAGTAACGTCTCGCCTCACAGTTCTCAAGGCCGAGTCCTCCGCCTGGCCAGTGAGTCCCAGTCTCCGGGCTGCTGCTGGTAACAGCGTAGTCCGTTCAGGACCGTCATCGAGCACAGCGCGAGCATCTAGGCTTTGTCCCTTATGCTTCAGGAGGACACTGCCGAGTCCTTGAGGGCGGTCGAGGCACAGCGTTTTGCCAGTCGAGCCGACTAAACGTGTCCCTTCTTTCGTTGGCTTAAAGTTGACCCCGTGAACGATCTGGAGGTGCTTTCCCTTGCGCAGACGGCAGAGTTTCTTTAGAGTACACCGTGCAGCTCTACGGTCGCGTCCACACTTCCAGCATCCGTTATTAGTCTTAATCCGGTCGATCACTTGGTCTTTGGTTAAGGACTGGAATGCGGCACATTGACTAAGGTAGTGTTCTTTACGGTCACAGTGTGGACAGAAGGCAAAGGTTTTATCTTGACTCTCGGTTGACGCTGGTGCTACTGAGGAAGATAATTCACGTGAGCCACGAAGGACGGTAGTCTGTCCGACCCTGGCTTTAGTTTCCTTCTGTTGATCCGCTCGGGAACGGGCTCTATCTTTCTGAGGCTTGCATCCGCCAAAGCTCTCTGGATCCTGGCACCAGGATTCCAAATGAAGCCACTTAGCTAGATCAAGAAGCGTGTACACTGAGCCAGGTTCATAACTCGCGTGCCGGCGGAAAGACGCTCTCTGTTCTGGAGGGAGCTCGGACAAAAGTCGAGCCGCGCGGGATCCACGATGCGATTCGACGTCTCCTTCTGTTCCTAATGTCTTAAGGAATCATACCAAGGCTTGTATCTGAAAGCCTACAGTGTCGCCGGACTGAATATCTGACGCATCCATAATGGCAGCAATTTGGCTCAGGGCGGCAAGCTGACGAGGTCGACCGAACCGTTCGGTGAGGGCTGCCGTGGTATCGGAGTAGGGAGCGGATGAATTTAAAAAAAAGGAATCGGCGATGAGGCGAGCATCTGTTCACTTTAGGCGATCTACCAGAATTTGGTACTTGAATAGCTCCGTGGCTTCATCAGGTAGTAGGTTATTCAAGGCAAGTTTGAGACGGGCCAATTCACCAGGATCTCGACGGGTCAAATCTGGAATGGTTGGCCGCGGACCTCTATGAACTATCTCCCGTCTTGCGGCATTAGTCTGGATCGGCGGAAAGTTAGCTGGTGCTACGAGCGGCTGACTGGAGTGAGCTGAAGGAGGTGTGTGGTTAAAATAGAAGTTCTTCTTACTGTTGTTGGCTGCCTTGTGCTCCACACATCTCTTGTGATCGTCAACCGTGCCCGAGGAAATCCGATCCCACGTTATCCGGAACAATGGCATTTGTGTAAGGCTGCATTGGAGGAGCATTCTGCGCATGGCTAACTGCATCTGCATGAGGGATCTGTATTCTTAGATGTAGAAAGGTGGCGTGGTGCTGGGACTGGAAAGGCTCCAGGAGCTGGTGAAGTGAGTCGTTCACCAACCAAGAAATGTGCTGGCGTTAGTGGCTGCGGCTCATCGAGCTCATTGTGAACAAAAGTGAGAGGTCTGGAATTCAGTATGGCTTCTACTTCTGCAAGAAGCGTAGACATTTCTTCAAATGGGAGCGATGCCTTTCCTAGCACCTTCCTCGTGCTCATTTTCACAGACCTTACAAGTCTCTCCCCAAAATCCACCCCACCAGGCAGCTCGTTCTACAATGAAACGCCAAGTTGTTCCTTTTCCTGAGAAGTATTCCAGGATTTGTGGATCTTTGATGGCTTTCCACAGCTCACTAAGGTCTTGGTTCGCTCTTTTAAGGGTTTTGGCGTCGTCCGAATAGATGACTTTACACAACCCTCTTCTGGAAATGAATCGCTTGAGTGCTAACAAGAAACTCTCTGTCGACTGACTTGAAACCAGTTCTGAATGCACCGCTCTCGTGACAGCACATGTAAACAGAGCAACGTAGGCCTTGCGTAATGCACGATCGCCCTTCACGCACAGCGGTCCTGCAAAGTCTATGCCAGTCACTTCAAAAATGGTGGTTTCTCGGATACTCTGTCCCTTGGCAATGGAGCCGTGTCCTGCTGCGCGGGCTTGACTTTGAATCTCTTACACGCAGTACGTTTTGACAAAACACCTTTAACGATTTGTCTGGCTCTCAAAATCCAGTATCTACTTCTTGTTTGCACTAGTGTGTCTCTCAAACCAGAATGCGTGATGAATTCATGGTTGTACTGGACCAGCAACTCACAATATCGGTCTTTGTTGGGCAAAACCCATGGATGTTTCTCTCTGTAGCTGAAGTCTGACTGTTGGAGTCTGCCTCCAACACAGAGCAAATCAAATCTCTGATTTTTGAGTCTGCGTTCAGTGTCTTTCCAGCTTTCAGCGAACTGATTTCAGGACTGAAGCTTCTTTCTTGTGTCAACTTTATCCAATACTTTTCAGCTTCAGACATTTCATCTGCAGTCAACTCACCACGCATCTTGGAGCTTGAACTGGCATTACGCACAAACCGCTTAATCCAAGCAGTAACTCGCAGAACTCGCTTTAGCTTACTGTACTTCATTAAGTCCACAACAGGTTCCTTTTCTCGTTTTTTCACCGCTGCCGAGTTGCGCCGCAATCTGCTGATCTTGTGTTAACTCACTAACCACAATTTCGTCACTTGTCTCTTCTTCACTTCCAAATCTCACTTTCCTTCAGGTTAGCTACAGTCAGACCTCTGGTGGGAAGGTCTGCGGGATTGAACTTGCTCCTACAGTGAGACCACATTTCAGGATTGGTTAAAAGCTGAATTTCTGACACTCTGCTTGCCACAAACTGTTTCCATCCACTGCAGCACAATCGTCGAATCCGTCCACATACGAACTTGATGAAGTTCCACATTCAGAGGCTTTAACAGACTGCTTCCGAGTCTCGCTCCAACATGACCACCGTAGCTGCAAGAAGTTTATTAAAACACTGAAAACTGTTCCAAGGAACTTCTAACCACTGGTCAATTTCAAAACACAAGTGAATTCAAACTCACCTCACAAGCAGAGTCATTCGGCGCAGCTCTGGATGCGTGACACTCTGATCTCGGTTCAGTCCCTGTACAAGGGAACACGCAAGATTCAGTGCTTGGCTTTCCTCGTATCATAAAACAAGTTTACAGTTTATGTCAAGTTTAGGCTTAGAATCAGGGTGAAGTACTTTAACATCAGTGTTTTTCACCTATCATTACCCTATAATTTTAGGGAAAAATTATGGGTAGGGTTAGGTTTAGGGGTAGGGATTGGGTAATGACTCAATTTGGGACAGGAATGTTAATCCAGGATCAATAAAATATGTTGATCCAGGACCATGTATTACTTGGCAAAATCACGGCGACCCTGTAAACCCTCAGCAGGCATGACATGCATTCCCAGAAGTTAACTCAAAACTATAACTGACCACTGGCAGGGTCTGTTGATGACACAGGGGGCGAGCCCTCCTGGGGCTGGACATCAACTTCACCAATCCCTGGTTTCTCTCACTGTGTCAGAGGTCAATGTGGACCTCTGACACAGTGCACCTAAAAAAAAAAACCCCAGCAAAATGCAAAGATGAACAGGCATCAACTGGTACAGTGTCCATTTCACCTAAGAGGGACACCCTCAATCAAACCCTCAATCAAACCTCTAAGTTTATGACACTCAAAATGATGTAGACAGGGAAACAAAATGTTAAATAATGACCATCTTTACAGACAAAGATATTCAGACTGTATCTGCAGAAATATGTCCCTTAAGAAAATACATCAATTCTAAACATTCAGACATCCCGCAATAAACAGCTGAATTCAAACTAACCTCATGCTCAGGGCTGTCTGGTGTGGGACTGAATGTCTGACACTCTGCTCTCAATTCAGTGTCTGTTGAAGAGAACACAGGACATGAAGGCACAGTGCTTTACGGGACCCCAGTATTTCCCAGGCATTGCTTATTCAAGAGGGACTCACTTCTGACTAAATCTGTAGAGAAAACATTGGGTTCCAAGTCATGGGTGTGGTCACCAAGCACTGCAACGGAGTGTTGGCCAGAAGAGAAGCTCGCACCGCTAAGCTGTGTCTAAACAAGTTAAACAGAAAATGCACATGTGAACTTGGACATCACCTACACAACTGTGTTATTGTATAGTTGACCTGACTAAGACAGAGTAACAATTTAAAATGTTCTGACCCTTGAATATGATTGGCTGGATCACACTGGATCCTTTTGGAAAATTTTCATAACGTCACATCTCTGGCTGCATTTTTCCTTTGTTAGTTCAACAAAGTTACGCTGTCTGCATTTGTGAATTACTTGCCTACAATTCAGCTACAGAAAATATATTTTGCGGAAGAACTGTTACTTACGAATAATTAATTACGTTTTGTTGTGCCCTCTGTAGAGAATCGAGGCGAATCAAACACAACTTTATCAAATTAATCTCTCATGGGATTAATTCACAGGGCTTCAACACTCCAAAAGTTCTAGAGCCCACATTCCAGAGTCACGGAACGGCGCCGAGGGTTTGCTTTGGGGGGACAATAACCCCCCCCCCCCCCCCCCCCCCCCCCCTCCGAAGACTTTTATGGTCCTGCAGATAGCAACAGAATGCCACAGGAAGAAACGTGTCAATATGTTAATGGTTTTACTAAGACAAATCGGCTCCAAAATGGTGGAACGAGAGGCTCACAACCAAGACCCCTTTGATCCCCTGACAGAGATGTTCCACAGAACACATCTCCTCGTCCCCCTTACGAGTTGAACTCGCAGTAACCTTGCGGTTGAGATCGGAGATCTCACACATAAAATCATATAAACTCACCACAGAACAATTCTTGGACCTATAACCAATCATAATTGTTGTTGTTCCTACACTTCATGTGTTATTATGCTTAGATCACATAATAACCATCTAATTGTTGTTAACTATTAACTCTTGTAATTGTTATACAACCATTAGAAGTGTGAATGCCTCGTTTGCTCTTAAACGAACCGTATTCTCGTAATTCAAAAGATGGCTTGATTGAAATCTGCGTAAAAGGTTTTGTTTTATGATTATAATTATCATAAGGTTAAAACGATGGTCTTTTGTCTCTGCTAAGTGCTGGAGACCAGCTCACAGACCATGCATAAATTATGATAAAGAAAGAAGTAGATCCACCTCCTGAGATCATGCCATTACCCATTGGCCTGAAGTTTCTTGGAGGTTGGACTAGACTTTAAGTTAAAGATCCGAACAAAGGACCTCATGATCAGATTTTTGAAGATTTTTACAGATTTTTAAGATTTTTGTCCGATTTTTGTTCAGTTCGTTCAGTTCTGTAACTGTTAAGTTAGTGCCTCTCTCTAAAACCAGCAAGAGAGTGTTCTGTTCGTGCTTATCTCTGAAACAAAGAACATGTCCGCATGCTTCTACATCGACTAGACCAAATTCGACCCGCAGACGAATAACCCATCAAGATCAGGGTTACAATTCAGCTCAGTCAAGCCATCCGACTCGTCTTACTTTCATTTCTTTCCTTTATTTCCTTTTTGTAAAAGTCTCGTTTCAAAGTTAAGTTTGCTGCAAAGCTTCGTTTTGAACGGCTCTCCGCAACGCGCTTCGAAATCGTAAAGACTTTTCATTCGGCTGCTAGTCACACGTGACCGGCAAACTCAGAAACTTCCATCCCTGCACTTCAAAGACAACAAACCACGCAACGGACCCGGCCGGGAAACCCCCCTTCGATGCGACGCAGACAAAGGGAATTCCCTCAGCCACTACAAAGCGCAAGTACTCCAGGCTCTAACTGAACTGGTGCTTTAATGTTAATTGAATAACCTCTCTAAGAAATGAAGGTTCAAATTAATGCTTGGTGGTCCCTTCAGGTTATGTCTTACGTGCATATAGAAAGTTGAAACTTTCTCTCACTCTTTCCAACTCACTCTTTCCCTTTCGCGACTGTATGAATGTGTGTGTGTGTGTGTGCGTGATTATGTTTAGTTGTGTTTAGAATAGCTAATAAAGTCTTCCATATATTTGAAAAGATAAATCTTCTTGTGTCGTGTTTGCACATTTAATGTCTTGTACTGTTCGATCTAAAGTTACCTTGCTAAGACATAGTGTTTCACTATAGATTTGGTTATAATTACGGCCCGTTCAAATGAATTCTAAGCGAGTCATTTGCTCGTTTCAGTGATTCGGTTCCATAGATTCATTGCAAATCAATGAATCATTTCCCTTTGAGCTAAATTGGCCTTCGGCCCCCTTAAATACATTTTATGTATATTATTAAATGTTGCATTTGCTACATCTCATTCAATAAAACTATAGCAGGTGTGTGTGGTGATGCTTTGTGTTGTGACATTTCCTTAGCCATTGTAAAACAATGGGACATGTTGCTTTAACAGACACTGTATTCAGCCTTACCTCAGAAGCAGAACAGCCTGATGTCATATTGCAGGACTGGAGTTCTGGTCTCTCTCTGGTCTCTGCAGAATACAGAAAAGAATATGAGCAAGGCCAGGGAGAGTGGGGTTGTGGGTCACTCTAGAAGCAACCACTGGTTCACATCCTTTATAGACACAATAAGTTTATATGCCCACCATAACTACTGTAAAACCATCTCAGTTAACATGGCAATATGGGGCATAAAAGTTTCTTACTCATCTACAGTACACCATTGACAACTAGATAAAACATTAAGTCAAAAAGTCACTGACCTTCAATAAAGACTGTGGATGACATGTCTTGGACACTGGCTTTAGTAGACTCTTGGAAAGAAATGCTTGTAACAGTAGGGGGAATCTAAAAACATACAGGACAACATACACAGATAAGCTTGGTGGCATCAGCTGGGAGAGTCATGCAAAGTTGAGATTAACCTGACAAGGTTGACTGAGAACTGGATTGAATACTACAAAGCAGTGATTTCTGTTTTGTTTTTGTTTTTTTGGTTCAAAATGTCACTAATAAGTAGGGTTGGGAACCGAGAACCGGTTCTTTTCCAGAACCGGTTGTGTTTTTAAAAAAATACCGGAACCGTGCAAAATTCCTAAGTTTCGGTTCCGAAAACGGTTCTGATGCCGATGCGATATCATCATGTGGGCGAAGTGCTGGGAGTAGAAGACGCCGTCTTATTCCTAAATGACAAAAACTTCACCACTGAAGTTGCGATTTGCTCTCACACGCGCTGCATTTGTCACACACAGACACACGCACGCTGCGCGCGCCGACCGCCGAGTCACTCTCTAGCCTACATTCAAATCTGTTTGCGCTGAGAGAGAGAGAGAGAGAGCAGTTGTCGATATGAAACTGCTTTACAATCACACAGTCTCAATATTTATTTGTTTCACATATTCAAATGATTTCCGTTACAGAATTAGTGAGATTATAGTTTGAGTAAACATTGACGGTTATACTGCTCTCCTTGTGCGTTTCCATATGTGTGAACACAATTCAGCAGCAAGCCAAACTCCCTTCAAATAAAGACTGGAGTCAGGGTGCAGTTTTCCAAGAAAAACTCCTGATGTTTACTCCAATATGATTCAAAGAAGAGTGAAACTATCAAAAACAATACACAAATAAAGTGCTTTTAGAAACAGAATACAAAATATATACACAATATTAAGGTTAACAGAGCAGAGTTACCGGTTGAGCAATTGGTGTATAAAACAACACTTAATTATTATCAATATAGCATAGAAGATGTATAAAATATTCTCAATTTACACATTTAACAATGATTACTTACTGACAATGCTTTCGAAGGCATAAACATTAAAGAAAACTGGAGCAGCAGTCACATGGAGCTTAATGCTTGAGAGAGTTAAGCGAAACTGAAACTAAAATGGCTGCTCCCTGCTCAGTCAGGTAATTTTTCAAAATTAGAGTCCCAAATAAAAAACCTAAAATGCTTAGTCCAATTAACATAACACTCTCCGCATGACATCTATAAAGATGTCATCTATAATTATCTGTTTAAAGGTGTTTTTCTTATTTTCTAAGCAGGAGAATGATTTCAGATATAGGCCTCAAGAAAGTTTTGCTGGACCCTCCTTTAGTTACTTTAAGTTCAACTTTTCGAACCTTGCCATCTTGACCAGGGAAAACACTTGTGACGAGTGCCATAGGCCATTCATTTCGGGCTACTTGATTGTCCTTAAGTAGTACTATGTCGCCCTCCTGGATGTTTGGGTATGGATCCTGCCATTTGTGACGAACTTGCAGTGTTTGCAGATATTCCTGTTTCCAGCGACACCAGAATTGGTTGGCTAGGCTCTGTACTTGCCGCCATTGGCGTTTGTAGATGTCCTTTTCGGAGAAGTTTCCTGCTGGAGGTGGAGAACCTGCCTTTTGTGTTAGGAGCATTGCAGGGGTAAGTATCAAGGGTGAGTCTGCGTCCATAGAAACAGGTACTAGAGGTCTACTGTTAATAATGGCCGTCACTTCTGCCATAAGTGTACAAAGCACTTCATCAGAGAGGTTGGAGTGTCCTTCCCGCATCAGCATTGAGTCAAGAATTCTACGAGCGAGACCAATCATACGCTCCCATACGCCTCCCATATGGGAGGAGTGTGGTGGGTTGAAAACCCATGTGCATCCTTCGTCATTGATGTATCTTTGCACCTTGGTTTCCTTAATCACTTTGTGGAATTCAAGCTCGTTGCAAGCGCCAATGAAATTAGTTCCACAGTCAGAATGTAGTTGTTTTGCAGGGCCGCGGATCGCAAAAAACCTGCGAAGGGCATTGATACAACTTGAAGAGTCCATAGACATAATGACTTCAATGTGAACTGCACGGGTGCTCATGCAGGTGAAAAGCACTGCCCAGCGTTTACTGTGAGCTTGACCTCCTCTTGTGCGGCGAGCTACCACTGTCCAAGGGCCAAAGACATCTAAGCCAGTGTAAGTAAACGGTGGTGACACACTTAGTCGTTCTGGTGGCAAGTCTGACATTTTCTGCATCTCTAGTTTACCACGCAGTTTACGACAGGTTACACATGCATGGAGAACACTGCTTATGCATCTCTTGCCTCCAACAAGCCACAATCCAGCAGCACGAACGGCCCCTTCTGTGAATATGCGGCCTTGGTGTTCCACGCGTTCATGGTAGTGCCTTATGAGTAACGTAGAAACGTGATGCTTGCCAGGTAATATGACTGGGTTTTTTTCTGGGTAGCTTAAATCTGCCAGTTTTAATCTGCCTCCGACTCTGAGTAGGCCATCCTCACCTAGGAAAGGATTCAGTTTTGAGAGTGGAACTTTGCTGCTAATGTTTCCTCCCTTAGAGAGTGTTTCAATCTCCTTACTGAATGATTCCTTTTGCACAGAGCGGATTATCACATTCTTGGCTTTTAACAGCTCACTTACATTGTGTGCTTTTGAACAAAGATGCCAACCGCTGCATGTATCGGATTCATTGGTGGATCTAGAAGCTACATGGATGAGCGATGCAATGGCTCTTTGTAAGGATTTCCAAGAGGAGAATCTCTGAAACCTGTCAGAGGTGAGTTGTTTCTCCTTCATTTCTGAGATGCAAGCTGTCACCATTGGCCTGATTTCTGCATCTGAATCTGGGTCCACAAGCGCAAAGTTATCTGACATAATGAAGTCATCTTCATGTGGCTCATGCAGGAATGCCGGACCAGTAAACCAGTTAGATTTGGCAAGCTGAGATGCATGGATTGATCTAGAAGCAATGTCAGCAGGATTGTGCTCTGTGGGTATGTATCGCCACTGCTTTGGTTCTGAAAATTGTCTGATTCTCTGTACCCTGTTGTGGACATAGACGTAGAAACGTTTAGTTTCGTTATAGATGTAGCCAAGTACAATCTTGCTGTCGCAGTAGAAGGTAATAGCATCCGGTTTGATGTCAATCTCTTGAACAATGAGTTCTGCCACCTCCACTGCTAAGACTGCTGCACAAAGCTCTAATCGGGGTATGGTAGGCTGGTTTTTTGGCGTCAGTTTTGCTTTTCCTAAGATGAAGCCAGTGCTGATCTGTCCATCTCCATCTACTGTCCTGAGATATGCTACAGCTCCTATGGCTTTTGTCGACGCATCAGAGAAAACACAGATTTCTTTGTGATTTGCCTTGGAATGAGAGTTGGGTGTGTACGGACGAGGAATGTGAAGGTGTTGCAAGTCTTTCAATGAATGTGTCCATGATTCCCACTCACCGAGTTTCTCTTGTGGCAGTAGTTCATCCCAGTCTGTTCCTTCAATGGATAGCTTTCTGAGTAAAAACCTCCCCTGAATAGTGACAGGAGCCACAAGACCGAGAGGATCAAAGAGACTATTGATTACCGATAGGACACCACGGCGTGTGAATGGTTTGTCGTTGACTGATACTTTGAATGTAAATGTGTCAGTCGCAGTTTCCCAATTAAGACCAAGGCTGCGTTGTGTAGGCATAGTTGTACCATTGAGATCGAGATCTTTGATGTCCTTTGCGTGATCTTCCGTAGGGAATGCTTTGAGTACTTGTAGACTGTTGGATACAAACTTGTGCAGTCGCAGGTTTGATTCCGAGAGGGATGCTTGTGTTCTCTTTAGTAGGTCTATTGCTTCCTCTTCAGTTGGCAAGGAAATTAGTGCATCATCCACATAGAATCCATGTTCCACAAAGTGCCTGGTGTCTTGACCATGTTGCGGCACACCCTTCTCTGCGGCTCGTCTTAGGCAGTAGATTGCAACAGCCGGGGATGGGCTGTTGCCAAACACGTGGACTTTCATCTTGTATTCAACAATGTCCTTGTTAAGGTCATTATCACGGTACCACAGGAAGCGTAGGTAGTCTCTATGATCTTCTCTCACAACAAAACAGTGAAACATATGTTGGATGTCTGCCATCACTGCTACACACTCTTTCCTGAAGCGCATCAAGACACCAATGAGGCTGTTATTAAGGTCTGGTCCGGTGAGGAGCACATCATTGAGAGAGATACCTTCATATCGTGCGCTGGAGTCGAATACCACCCTGATCTGATCGGGTTTTTTGGGATGATAGACTCCGAATAGTGGCAAGTACCAGCATTCATTTCCCTTTGGTAGTGGAGCTGCAAGTTCTGCATGGTCACTGTCAAATAGTTTTTGCATGAAGGTAACAAACTGTTCTTTCATGACTGGCTTCCGTTCTAGGGTACGTCGCAAGGAAGAGAGACGGCTTAGAGCTTGATCTCTGTTGTTTGAAAGAACTGGCCGTGGAGACCTAAAGGGAAGAGGTGCCACCCAACTGTTGGAGTTATCCTGGAAAACGTCTTTCTCCATAATCTTTAGAAATACTTCATCCTCGATGGAGAGTGCAGGCTTATTGTCGTTCTCTGATCTTTTAAATAGAGTCTGACCAAGATTGTCTGTGTTCATGTTCCAGTGGGTTTCGAAGTCATGAGCTGTATGCAAAGCTGTTAAGTTGCTGGTGATCTTTTCTTTAATGTGTACGTGACTTGTACAAGGAATAAACAGTGAGGGTCTTCCATTTTCTAAGATGTTCGTCTTGAAACATGAAACACTGGGCTTGTGCACATCTCCAAGGCATACTTCACCAACCAGCACCCATCCTAAGTCGAGTTTTTGGCCAAAGGGTGTGTTGTGTGGGCCGTTAATTTGCTTCCTCACTTTATGAACTCTAAGTATGTCTCGTCCAAGCAACAGTAGGATGTGGGCTTCAGGGTCCAGAGCTGGGATTTCAGATGCAATATGCCTGAGGTGAGGTTGATGGAGAGCAGCTTCAGGTGTTGGAATTTCATCACGGTTGTTGGGTATTTCGTCACATTCAATTAATGTTGGAAGTGCAAGACTAATTCCACCCTTTGCTGCTTCAATCCGATAACCATTTGCTTTTCTTCCTGAACACTCAATCAACCCAGCACATGTCTTTAGGCTGTAAGGAGATGCTTTGCTCTTAATGTTGAATATGTCGAAAAATCTTGACCTGGCCAGAGATCTGTTGCTCTGATCATCGAGCATAGCATACATTTTTACTGCATTTTCAGGATGCCCTTCAGGAAACACATTGACGAGACATATTTTGGAGCAAGATTTTGTAGAAAGACAATGACAAACTTCAGTGCAAAGGGAGCTCACCTCTTGTGTTATTGGAATTTCTCTTGCATCCTCCCCGCCATGCAATAATGGAGGACTTTGGATTTTGGATGTCCATGAGGGTGGACCAGGATGCAGAGCTGAGTTGTGACTGTCACTGTTGCACTCATCACATTTTAGAATGACTTTGCAATCGCGTGCAACGTGTGATGATGATGAGCAGCACCTGAAACAGATCCCTTGCTCCTTTAGGTATGCTTTTCGCTCATCGATTGTTTTCAATCTGAGAGACTTCGGTTTTGTGTACCAACACTGGCGTCTTGAAGTTAGTGTGTTTTACAGTGGGTCCTTCATACTGTGGTCGGCAACTACTGGAAAAGGCAAAGCTGGGATCGTTACGTGTTTTAGCATGATTGCAAATGAACTGAGTAAAGAACGAGAAAGGAGGATAAGTGACACCAAATTCTTCTTTAAACTTTGAGCCTTGAGAAATCCATTTCTCTTGTAAGGTCTATGGCAGTTTTTCAACAATGGGTCTGATGCCGCGAGCAGTGTCTAAGTAAGCTAAACCTGGTAGATAGCCGTCTTCCTTGGCTGAGAGCAGCTCCATTAAAAGATCTCCGAGCTCTCTTAGTTTGAGGTTGTCTTTACCTGAAATCCTGGGAAAACTATCCAACTTCTTAAACAGTGCACTTTCGATTACTTCAGGTGAGCTGTAACATTCATCAAGCCTGTTCCAGACCATTTTCAAGGCTGTGTCTGGGTTTTCAATATGAACTGCCCTGAGACGTCTCACATATTCTGAAGATTCTTTACCAAGCCACTTTGACAACAAGTCTAGCTCCTCACTGGCTGTAAGACTCAAGTCTTTGATTGTGTTGATAAAAGAGGACCTCCAGGCTCTGTAACTTTCAGGGTGATCATCAAAGCGTGTTAAACCACTGCTCACCAGCTCACGACGTGCAAGATATTTCACTAGATCCATCATGCCTGAAGTTTCAGGGTGTTGTGGGAAATATCCTGATACGCCACTGCACTTAGGCCGTTGCTGCCATTTATTGCTGACTGCTATTTCTTTTGGCTCCTCTTTCACACTTCTTTGGAGTTTTATCTTTTGCAGTTTTGGCACTCTTGGAGGTGAAAATGAAGAATAAGCATCAAGTACGACATACTGGTTATCGTTCACATGCACTATATTTGGCTTAGTTTGAGAGGTTAACTGGTTCTGATCCGTTACTTGGTCTGGTTCAGATTCGCAATCGTGAGACTGATCAATGGCTAAGTCAGCCTGCTCACTGAGATATGTAGCTTGGTCCCTGACATAATCACAAACACGTTTTTCTGTGCTTTGTGCAGATGAAGAGTGACTTTTCATTTCATACAGCACATCATCCTCAAACTCTGCTGCTGCTGCTAAAATATCTGCTTCTGCACTAGCAGCTGCAGCCTCTTTTTCAAGATGCAGGGCTTCCAAGTTAGCTTGTAATCTGGCTGTGTCTACTTTAATTGCAATTTCTCTCTCTGCAAAAGTAACTCGTGCTCGTGCAGCCTCTGCCTTAGCTCTAGCACGTGCTGCAGCAACACCAACTGAAGATCTTGAGGATCTTGAACTTCTTATGGAACTTTTAGAAGATTTGTCAGATGTACTGTTACTTTTAATTTGTATCTTTCTTGATGCGGTCTCTTTTGGATACCTTTCAGCCATGATGATCGCTACTTGCTGCTGTATGGGTCTGCCAAGATGTTCAGCCAGCTGAGTTTATGTCATTTCACTATACTGCTCTCCTTGTGCGTTTCCATATGTGTGAACACAATTCAGCAGCAAGCCAAACTCCCTTCAAATAAAGACTGGAGTCAGGGTGCAGTTTTCCAAGAACAACTCCTGATGTTTACTCCAATATGATTCAAAGAAGAGTGAAACTATCAAAAACAATACACAAATAAAGTGCTTTTAGAAACAGAATACAAAATATATACACAATATTAAGGTTAACAGAGCAGAGTTACCGGTTGAGCAATTGGTGTATAAAACAACACTTAATTATTATCAATATAGCATAGAAGATGTATAAAATATTCTCAATTTACACATTTAACAATGATTACTTACTGACAATGCTTTCGAAGGCATAAACATTAAAGAAAACTGGAGCAGCAGTCACATGGAGCTTAATGCTTGAGAGAGTTGAGCGAAACTGAAACTAAAATGGCTGCTCCCTGCTCAGTCAGGTAATTTTTCAAAATTAGAGTCCCAAATACAAAACCTAAAATGCTTAGTCCAATTAACATAAGAACGGTAGTGGTCAAAACAGATGCAGTCCGTATATTTTTTGTGTTCAGAATTTGCAAAATATATACAATGAGCGAGTACATCATAATGTTTTTTTTTCAAACCGTGTTTTTGTCTTATCTTGAATCACTACGTAAAGCCTGTAATAAGCGTTAATACTCGGACTTCTTGTTTAGACTGGCCGGCGGATCACAGCTGCTGCGGAGTAGCCCAATGCCTGCGTGACTCGTCATGGACATTAACAGAGAGAAGTAGCTCCGGCAACAATGTTCTTCCGCAAGACGCATGCAGTTCTGTTTATTAACTGCTAGAGCGCCGATTTATCCAGTAATGAAATAAGTAAAGTCTTTATAAATCAATCATTCAAACCGTTTTAAAAAATAATCTGTTCTACACACATATGTGTGTTAAAGCATATTCTACTCCTTCTGAGAGGGTATTCTTCACTGTTGGAGATACAATAAAGGAGAGGTCTAAATTATTATAGAGAATGCAGAATTTTTTAATTTCCTTTATATATATATATATATATATATATATATTTTTTTTGTTACAAAGATTGCTTAATAATATTTTGAGTTTGTTTACATTACCAGTCTGTTAAACTAATTTGTCAAGTACTATAAGAAATAAACACAAAAAGGATTGTGGATTTTTCTCTTACTAATATTTTTAATTGAATGGGAACCGGAACCGGAATCGTTTGGCGGAACCGGAATCGGAACCGGAACCGGAAAATTTCTCACGATTCCCAACCCTACTAATAAGCGATAGGTATTGTGTAATCTCTGTGGCATCATGAAACTGACTCAGCATAACACAGTAGCTTTTAAGACAGATGATTGCATTGTTATCAAGATGTCAAAATATAGGCTTTAAACAATGACACCAATTCATAGGGGGAAAAAAAAGAAGACAAGTGACCCACCTCTTTACGCCAGGGCCAATCTTTCCCACCATAGTCATAAGTGATTTCAGTTCCTGCCGTAATTTCCTTCAGAGCAAAAAGGCAGAGATGTGGCTTCCCTTCTACTTCGATCAACTTCATTCTGCAATTCGGTGCCTTGAATTCATCGTTTGCTAAACGCCCAAAAGAACCGTCCTCAAGAGCTCCGTCAATACTGAAAATATACAAACATCATGTACTAAACAGACGTTTATAGTGAAACACTTTTGAATTCAGATGCATTTTTTCTTGATAAAACGATATCAACAGTTTGATAAAGTTTATGCACCAAAAGCAGAAAGAAACTCACTTGAACCATAGTCTGGTAATACCAAACTCTGCGACTTCGCTTTGCTTCGTATAGACAGAGTCTGGCATGGCACAATTACAAAGTTTTCTTTCTCGCTGGGGCGCTACTGAGAGATGTCGATGTACAGAAGCGAAATGAAATTGAGCGGAAGTACAAGTCTGACGTAGTCGGGCTACTTGAATCGCGCACCACACGGAGCATTTATCCGCTCAGCTCAAAGTCCGAGCAGCAGCGCGGCGTGAGCTCGCCAGAGCAGGCGCATTTACTCTCATGAGAAGCGCTTGACTTCAGTGAAGAACACTAATGTCTCAGTGATTTAAATCAGTTTAAAGGCAGATGAAACAACGCTGACGAACAGTGTTGGGAGTAACGGCGTTTGAGTATAACGGCGTTACTAACGGCGTTATTTTTTCAGTAACGGGGTAATCCAATTAATTATTTTTCCCATTTTTGCAACGCCGTTATCGTTACTGAGAACGTAAAGTGGCGCGTTACTACAATTTGGTTGAATGAAGCGCGAGATGTCAGTGTTTGATGCACATCAGCTGCCTGGAGAGAGCAAGGGGTGGGGGGATGATGACACCGTTGCAAATGCGATGATAGGGACTTTAAGCAAAAGCCTCTGGTGGAACGGCAACGGCACTCTGGCGTTCTATTGCGCATGCGCGACATTAACTGCCACTTCTTGACGTTCTACTGTAACCGTCTACTACGGGAGAACAGCTGATTTGCCGTAGTCGTTACTACGTGACCGATTAAGACAGTTAATGTTATGTTTTAGGTTATGTGGCATTGAAATCGTTTCTGTACATCATTAAGTGCTAAAATCAACCCTTCTCTTTCTTTTTAAAACCACTTTCTTTTTGTATTTTGTCTGATGATTAAATTATTCCCTATGCCGTCCTCTTTACTGTTGCTTAGTGATTTTTGCGCTCTTTAGCTACGGCAGTTAACTGTTTATTTCCGGCTGCCGTCGCCGTTCTATCAGCAGCTGTTGCTTAAAGTCCCTAATGATTGGCTGGGTGGGCGGATGCGCTACTCGCGTGCTGTCTCACTGCACGCTCTGACTACCGCTAAACACAAGACAGCGACAATGGCGATGACGAGCCAGGGAAATTCAAAGGTAGCGTTCTCGAACTGGAAGTACCGGCACTATTTCTCGCTTATTGAAATTAAATGCAAGAATGTTTATGTAAAATGCACGCTATGCCCAGGAAAAAAGACTTTATCCACATCTGCCTCAAGCAACTCAAATCTTATGAAGCACCTCACATCAATACGTGCTAACACGACACTTGTTGCTGCTGCCAACCCAAGCCCAAATGCAGCTAGCGTGAGCTCCAGCAGCGAAGGAGACGGAGCCACTCTGTTAAAGCAAGCAACACTCGATTTTTCGGGTCAGCAACAGATGACCAAGCCAGAGCTGAACACATTGATTGCAAGGTATGTTGTTGAAAACATGCTACCCCTGTCCACTGTGGAGTCTGAGTCATTCAGAGCTATCCTTGCTAAAAGGCCAATACGAGGAGGAGGAAGGGGGGTTGCCCCATGCCGCAACACTTTTGCTAAATTCATAGACGGTGAATATGAAAATATGAATATTGAGCTCAAAAAGTCATTTGAGGAACTCGAGTACATTTCAACTACAGCAGACATCTGGACTGCCCACAATAAAAGTTACATGGGTGTGACAGCACATTGGATCAATCCAAATAACATGGAAAGAGAGAAAGCAGCTCTTGCCTGCAGACGGTTTAAGGGGAATCATACTCATGACGCTATTGCAGTTGAGCTTGACAATATACACTCAACATATGGGATAACACATAAAATCACAGCAACAGTGACTGATAATGGCTCTAATTTTGTTAAAGCATTTAAGAGGTACCAGCCACTTGAGGAGAGTGATTCTGAAGAAGATGATGAAGATGAGGTGACATTTACAGACATTAATGATGCTCTACAAGCAACTGATGATAATGATGGTGATGTTGTGATCACTTTGCCCCCTCACAAGAGATGTGCATCACACACACTTAACCTGATTTCATGCACAGATGTTGACAAGTGGCTGCTGTCAAAACCTGCTACAAAGGCTGTTTACAGAAGTGCTACTGCCAAATGTTCTGCCCTATGGAACAAGACTAGTCGATCAACTTTGGCTACTGAAACAGTTGATGAGGTGGTGTCAAAAAAAGCTGCTTGTACCTTGTACAACACGATGGAATTCCTTCTATGATGCCCTGGCTCGAATTTGTGAAATATCCATGGTAGACCTTAACACCATCTCCTCCAAATTAGGACTGACAGCGATAACAGAAAGGGAACACCTGTTTTTAAAGGAGTACTGCACTGCGATGAAGCCCCTTACAGTTGCCCTAGATATACTTCAGGGAGAAGACAACTGTTTTTATGGTACACTCCTGCCAACGATTGAGACATTAATGCTGAAGACAGAAGCCCTTAAAAGTGGCCTGCAAATACTGAGGGACCTTCCTGACGCCATAGTCACAGTAAGAACTTGAATTGAATATTTTATTTTTTATTAAGTGACGTTGTATGATAATACATACTACTACTACTACTAATAATAATAACAACAACACTGATTTGTGTTTTGGATACATTTAATGCGATTATTCTTATAATTTCAGGCTATCAAAACCAGATTTGCTGATGTCCTGGGAAATGAAGAGGCTACACTTGCTGCTGTAACTCTTCCAAAATTCAAACTTCGCTGGCTGCGGTCACGGGAGTTAAAGGATAAGGCTGAGGCAAGTTTGCTGACAGAGTGCCGTAAGATTATCTTCGAAGAACCACCACAGCCAGGTACCACCAGCACATCTTCACATCACACAGATTCAGCCAAAGAGAACGATTTCTTTTCCTTTGAGGAGGATGAGGAGGACACCTCCTCTTCAGCAGAAAACCAGGTGGCAGATTATATTAGATCTTCAGCACAAAACTTTAACTCTCTGTGTGGATTTTCTCTTATCGAGAAAATTTCACTACGTTACAATGCTGCTACTCCATCTAGTGCACCTGTTGAGAGACTGTTCAGCCTGGGCAAGCTTGTCTTCTCTCCAAAGAGGAACAGACTGTCAGACAAAAGATTTGAAAAGCTTCTCCTCCTACGTTACAACCACTGGTTTAGTCGTTAGATGAGAGGAGTATTTTAGTAGATTAATGTTGTTAATTTTCACTGAGAACGAACAACATGTTAATCTCCTTGAATCTCCTGCAATAATATACAGGTACAGAGATTTGCACTACTTAATGGCCAGATCTTCCTTTGTTTCTTTTTACCCAAGTTTACATTTGTGTGCTTAGTTTTGCATTTGATTGCAAAGTGTGTGAATAACTGAATATTATTTATTTTAAATATTTAACTTTTATTACTTCACTAACTATTTAAGAGTTGGATAGTGCTCGGTTTATTGTGCCGTAGTATTATACAGATACAGATAATTGCACTAATTAAAGGCCAGATTTTCCTTTGTTTCTTATTACTCAAGGCTGCTGTCAAAGCAGCAGTGTGTGTCTTAGTTTTGCACTTGAATGAAAACTGTGTGAACATTTAATTTTGTTAGTGTACTCAATATTTAAGAGTTAGATAGTGTTATGTTTATTGTGCAGTAGGCCTAGTATACAGTTACAGAGATTTGCACTACCTAATGGCCAGATTTTCCTTTGTTTCTTTTTACCCAAGTTTACATTTGTGTTTCTTAATTTTGCACTTGAATTTGACTTTCAATATTTATTTTTTATGCTTTTATTTCAATGCATATCATTCAAATAAATACCAAATGTTCTAAAATACTGTAGATAGTGTTCTTATTCTTCAATCAGTTAATATAAACATCTTTAATGTTAAATATGTTATAGAACTTAATAGCGTTATAGAACATAAATAACATCAGTTACTTTGCTGAGCAACTAATTACTTTTACAATGTGGTAACTGAGTTACTAACTTAATTACTTTTTGGGAGAAGTAATTTGTAACTGTAACTAATTACTTTTTTAAAGTAAGATGACCAACACTGCTGACGAACAGGAGAAACACTGTGCGCAACGGTACAGTCAGAATCTAAATTGATACTGAATCCATTTTTCATGGATTTACTGTAATGTTAGCCTAGTAATATTAACTGAAATGAGGTATATACTGAATTGTATTATATTATTAATGTAGAAAATGTATTAAATGACTAATAAAAATATAATTAGTATTTAATAATGTATTTAGCAGGCATGTGATTGGCTAAGGACAAAAAAGCAGGAAAATATAGCGAGCCACCCCCCCAGGATCAATATATATCCCAATATCTTTTCCGCAAAGTGAGAGCAATTATTCAATCAAAGTCAAATATAGTCTTCACTGTATAGATGACACATTGATTCTTATTAAAGCTACTATTACAGTTCTCAAGAGCAGTGAGTGATTTCCTCTGTGTTTTGTTGTTTAATTAACATTAATAGTTCTCCCAAAAATTGTAATTGTCATCATTTACTCTCAAGTTGTTTAAAACCTAAATAAGTTTCTTTCTTCTGTTTAAGTTATTTGGAAGAATGTGGGTAACAAAACAGTTGATGTACCCCAGTGATTTCCATACTAAAATTTTCCCTATGGAAGTCAATGGGGACCAGCAACTGTCTGGTTACCCACATCTTCTTTTTTGTTCAGCACAAGAAATAAATTAATACAGGTTTGGAACAACATTACAGTGAATAAATAATAACAGAATTTTTATTTTGGGGTCAACTATCCCTTTAAGAACAAGCGGCTGCATTTTTATTATTAGGGCTACTGTCACTTTAAGACCTGTACGCGACACGTCTAATATACACGGAGCATTTGACAAGCAGATTTCTCTCAATTTTCTCGGTTTGCTTTCAGTTGGCCTCCCCGGAGAAAATTTTGATTTCTCTGACCAAATTATGTGCCATTTAAGACTTTTGAAGGACAAAAAAAGGATAATAAATAGCTTTAAAACCATGTCAGTGGGCATTCGATTATTTTGTCAATAGCCTGCTCTCTTCTCATCTACATCTTTATTTTTCTCAGTCTCCTTATCCTGCCCTATTTCTTCCCCTCCTAAACTCCTAAACCCCCTGAACTTTGACTGATAGTCTTTCATTTGCATCTGTCAGTGAAGTAAATAATTGATAATTATATGTTTCATGAATCATTATCTTAAACAAGTTAATTTACTCAAGGCTACCAGGTCTGTATTGCCACCTAATACAAGCTTTGGAATTTAAAAATGTAATTTTAAATAATACAAATTATTTGGTGGAATTGGCAGACGTTCCCTCATGCGCTGTGCAAACCCGTGAAAACATTCTCAGGATTCTATGCAGCATTAAATGCACGCAGGTGATTTTTGAATATTAATGAACGAATATTAATGTCGATATACAATGGTTTGTTAAAACTTATCCTGCTATTGATCTCTTTGTAAGACCCTAGAACAGCGGCTATAGGGAAAACAAATGTCAGGCGAAATATTTCGGACCTAAAACTAACTTTACCGCGCTCAACCACCGCAAGTGCATTTCAAGCATTTGTAAAGCCTTGTGTATAACTAGACGCGTCCGCACGAGCGCGGGGCTCCGCGCGCACCTCTCCAAACGGACGAGGCGTTTATAGCTACTTTATATAGTTTATACTTTATGCTGTTATACTTTATACAGTTTATACTTTATATAGTTTATACTTTGTGTTTATCGCTCGCGTTCAGCGGGGAGGAAGGGAAGTTGGTCCATATCGGGAGAGATTCGTTGAGATTAATTAATCTATTTATTTATTTATTTATCTGAGGTGCCGGAACGCAGTTCCGGACCACTTTAACCCCTGGACATAACCAAACGTTCTTATGTAAACCTTGTGTATATTTGAGAGTATTAGCGAAATAATACTACTCGAAAGATAACTTAGTCCAGCAACCAGGCGCTGTTACAAGCTTTAGTGCATGTGCGCATTAGCAGTGAATGACATGTTTAACCGGCAAGGCTTTAAAGCAGATGCAAATTAACTTTTGTGAACTCGCTGAACTGATGTAGCCGTTCCTCAGCGAGTATCTGTCGCGTTGTACACTAATGCTGTTGAGACGGAGGTGTCAGGACTGCAACTGACAGAATGCACGATAGCTGCAGTCTGCAGCTTGCTTGGAGCAAGGATCATAGCGCAAATTTGAAATATATCGATATATCGCCCAGCCCTGGTGACCTAACTGTGATGTTCTTGTCAACTGACAATACCAGCGCGAGAGCGACTTAGATACGAAATTGAGCAGGTGAACAAGCTGAACCAAATAGACATTCTTTGGCTGAACGCAAATACGTCCTTGTTGATACTTTGAAAGGAACTTTCTGTACGCACGTCAGCCAGTTGTGGGTTATGTCCTCATATTCTCTCCTTTTCACTCCGGCTGCCGACATCCGACACCCCCCACCCCCCGTTTTTTTTTTTTTTACAGATCTGCATGATTCACGTGGGTCACATTTTCAGGTCGGAAAATCCGGAATTCCGGATTAATCCGGAAAAATCACATCCCTGATTTAGGCTACTGTTTTTCATACAAATACCATAGAAACCATAAAGTTACAATTTGCCATGATAGTGAGGTGCTAAGTTATAGGCTATGCCTGGCTTTATCTGTGGTTATCATGATCTAAGCGCATGATACTGGATGACCAATGGTTAATTTTAATAAAAATCAAACAGTCAGAATATTACATTTTACCAAATAAAAATATGGTCATATATATATATATATATATATATATATATATATATATATATATCTTACAGATGTTACTGTTTTTGTTAATAAACATTAATTTAACATAGTAGTATTAGCTTGAGTTAGGATGCAGATTTACTGTCAACTCACTGTCAAATATGCTTTTCGAGACAAAACATGCAACAGCACTGCAAACTGAGCAAAAATGACAAATATTTGAATGTTCAAACATGAATGTTGAATGTTCTACATGGGGTGTGACCGGTTAATAAACGGAGGTCTGAAATCTCTGCCGCTTTACCAATCAGAGTAACACGGTTGACCGCTGACACAGAGTAAAGCCTTGTATATACTCGACGCGTCCGCACGAGCATGAAGGTGCGCGCGGCAAAAATAGCGCGTTCGGTGCGCAAGAACGGCAAGACCCCATTTCGCTAGGTGGTGTGCACGCCTTTTTTTGTAACATCGCGTGGCGCCGTGTCCGAGGACGACCGACTTCAAACCGAATCTGCCCGAGCATGTAGCTACGTCTCACCGCACCGGCACGCAGTTTGCGCGTCTAAATTACAAAGTTTTTAATTCATTTAATGGAAAGCACATTCACATCAAGTTGTCTTGCTGTTAATTTTAAATAAACGTAGAGCAAGTAGCTAATCAGTGTCCGTTCGTTCAGTTGTCCTATAACAGACGAACGTCGCAACGCATAAGCCCTACTTCAGAAATCCTGACTTCACAATAGAAATCTAAACAAATTAGTCATTCTGAACCTACCACCATGTCTTCCTCTTCCATTTAAACTCAAACATGAAGGTCGAACACGCATTGTGGTACAGTTTACGTCTATGTTCAGCTTCAGCTGCATCAATGAGCTCCGCTCTGTACTCCACCACAAAGTCTCCTTGATTGAAAACATCTAAAGTGAAGATACCACGACCTGCAAACACAACCTTATTAATGTTTGTAAAATTAATAGTCATAAACTGATAACAATTATAACATCAATTCAAGAACCAGTGACGTGTAACCCCTCAGGCTAGCCTACAGTGTGTCAAAGTCACTTACCTTTAACTGGATTAATATATTTAATTTCTAACATTGAACTCTTGTCTCTTCCAGCAAGGATGTGATTAGTGGCATCCTGAAGGGGAGTAGTTCTCCGTGGCATGACTGAATTTGCTAAGGAAATTAAGATCAAAAATGTTAACACCACATCTTCTCACATCTCAACACTACTTTTAATCTCACTACATGGATATTTAAACAGTTTCAATTGAGCTATGCTTTCATAACATTCACATAAAATTTCCCTGCTGTCAGTATATCAATACCTTTTAAGTTCAGTGAGGAGATAGACACCGACAGACAGATGAACAAAAGGGTCTAATTTCAATGCCTTAAAACATTAGCCCTCGGTTTCACAGACAAGGCTTAAGCTAGTCCCAGACTAACATGCATGACTGAGCTGTTTTAACTCAAAAAAACTTGCATTGACAGATCTTAAAATACAGTATGTCAGTCATAGTTTTGTCTCAAAATGCACACCAGCGTAATCCTGGCTTAGTGTAAACCAGTGGTTCTCAACTCTAGTCCTCGCAACCCACTGCTCTGCATATTGTGTATGTCTCCCTTATTGAATACACCTGATTCAGAGCCTCAGCTCGAGCTAAGGATCTGAATCAGGTGTGTTAAATAAGGAGTTGAGAACCACTGGTGTAAACCATGTCTGTGAAACAGGGCTTTAGATCTCTTAGAAATGTAATGTGCTTCACTAATACAACTATAAGAGTGCAAAAAATAATATAATGCAATTTAAAAATGTAAAACTTTAAAATATTATGTAAACAAATATCTCCAGTGTATACTGAATAATATGTCCTGTCATCCATGTTCAGTTACTCTGTCAATCCTGTTACTTTCATTAATTTCTTAAAAAGTATTAACAATTATATTTGTAATGATCTTATATATATATATATTAAAATATATATAATATATGATCCTATATATATATATTAATTGACATGTGATCACCCTCATGGAAAATGTAAGATTGAAAAAAAAAAATTCAACATTTGCAAATCCCAGGGAAAAGAAGCACTAAAATACTTGTGACATACACCTAGTGGGTGCTTTCTTCCGTTACCTTGTGGGTAACTGTAGCCTTCTGCCAGGAGCAGATGTCGTCAGGTGGTACACAACCTTCACTGGGTGTTTCGGCCCTCAACCACAACACCCTCCGGTTGGTGGGCCGGCAGTGATGGCCAAGTCACTGCCCATCTGCTCCTGGCTTCCAGCTTTCCTCCTCCCTCCTGTTCCATATCCAGCAGGAGGCACGTTCTGCCTCCTCCCCCATCCGACGTACTGCTTGTTTTTTCCTTCTTTCATCCATGCCCAGAGCTGATAGTAACCGCCAGGTTGATTTAGCGGGGAAACCTCTGCAGCCAACCTCCACTGGGAACAACCAGGCCTGCCATCCCTTGTCCTTGCAGTCCTGAAGAAGGGACTGATACTTCAAGGCCTTCCTCTCATGGGCAACCTCACATCCCTCCTCCCAAGGCACCGTCAGCTCAACTAGGATTATTTTCTTGGACGGAGGGCTGTGAGCACCACCCCTGGGAATTGCAGCCTTTTTCCCACGTCCACCCTCATCTCCCAGGACCTGGCGTTTTGAAGGAGATTGGGTTTCGATGGTTTGGTTAAAACAGGCCTTTCTCCCTCCTTGATGAAGGTGATCGCCCTCTTCAAGCCCATACCGGCAGGCCTTTTCGTGCATCTCTCCTGTTCCAGTATGTCAGCAAGGGACAGTAACACTTTGTCATGACGCCACCTATACCGACCCTGAGTGAGAGCTGTTTTGCACCCTGATAGTATATGTGCCAATGTTCCCTTTTGCCCACATAACTTGCAGTTAGGATCTTCCCTCAGCCCCCATACATGTAAGTGTGTCATAGACCGATCGCAGTAGGAAGGAAATTCGGTAGGGCTCCAGACGCCACAACTCTTGCCAGGAGATCTTGCGCTTGGGAAGGTCCCATTTTGTCCATGCGCCCTGGGATCCTTGTTCCACTGCCCTTGCCATCCGCCTTTCCTCCTCACGGGCCCGCACCTCAGCCTGAACCATCTCCTGCCTGCTCTTTACACCAGCGCTTCTCCATTGCTGGAAACGTGCAGAGCCGAGTCCTCTCCGTCCGATGCGAGGGCTTCCAAGAATATCTCGCAGCCTCAGAGCACTCTCCGCCTGCTCTACAGCTGTGCTGGCTGCCCATTTACGTCCAGACCTGGTCATGACCCCTGCTTGCCTTACCAGTTCGTCTTTGGAGTCTCTGAGGCTAAGTAGGACTCTACACTTTGCCACTTTAAACTCTTCTACGATGGAGGACAAGGGAAGTTGCAGTCGGCCTGACCGAATGTAGAGGCCCGCTGCGGAAAAACTAGGGGGAATCCCCAACCACCTTCGCAGGTGCTTGTTAGTCTTCCTTTCTATGCCCTCCACAGCCGTCATGGGTAACTCGTACGTAGTAAAGAGCCAAAGAAGCCTGGGCAGGAGACCATGCTGGTACAGCCAGGTCTTGAATTTACCAGGGAGCTTGGACTTGTCGATCTTCTTTAGCCATTCCTCAGCTTGCTCCACCGTGTTTTTGGCATTGGCCCGATCTGAGAGTGACGCGTCGAACCACTGTCCTAAACACTTTACTGGGTTATCTTCAATTGATGGAATGGCCTCTCCCTGGACATGAAGACTGAACCTCCCTGTGGGCTTGCCCTTCCTGATCACCAGACTCCTAGACTTATTGGCCTTGAAAGACATCCTTGCCCACGTAGCTACAGCACCAAGGGTTTCCAAGACCCATCTTGCTTGAACGCGTGTACCAGTTGTTATTGTAATATCGTCCATAAACGCTCGGAGCACTGGCTGGGAGATGCCCGACTCTAACGTGGGACCACGGGTTACTCCTTCTGCTGCTCCAACCAGAAGGTTCATGCCCATGACGAACAAGATAGGGGAGATGGTGCACCCCGTAGGAATCCCCTTTTGAAGATCTTGCCAGTTAGTTGTAAACTGCCCTGCTGTAAATCTAAGCTTAATCCCTCCTAGGTAGCTGGAGATCATGTCACGGATAGCCGTAGGGATATGATAGTGGTCCAGTCCTTCTTGAATTAGGCCGTGCGGAACTGAACCGTAGGCATTTGCAAGATCTAACCATATGACCGTCAGGTCACTTTTCTTCTGCTTTGCCTCTTGGATCAGTTGGGTGATCATTGAAGTGTGCTCCAGGCACCCTGAAAAGCCTGGAACGCCTCCTTTCTGTATGGAGGTGTTGATGTATTGATTTTGAGTCATATAGGAGGTCAGTCTTTTTGCAAGCACAGAGAAGAATATCTTGCATTCCACACTCAGTAGAGAGATTGTCCTAAATCGGGCGATTGAGGAGGAACCCTCTTCCTTAGGAACAAAACAGCCCTCTGCTAGCTTCCAGCTTGGTGGGACCGATCCTTTTGCCCAGATATTCCTCAGGATCCTCCACAACCTTTTAAGCAGTTGTGGACAATGCTTGTATACCTTGTATGGTATGCCACTCGGACCTGGGGCTGCTGAAGCCTTGGCTTTCCGGATAATATCCTGCATTTCCTGCCAAGTTGGCTCCTTCGTATTCAGCTCCACTGATGGTTCTTCAGGCTTCCTGATGCTATTATTTTGTCCTAGACCCCCGCCCCTGAAAGGGTCACTGTGTGCTTCTCGCAGAAACTCCTCTACCTCTGATTTTGAGCTGGATAATGTGCCGGATTTTCGTTGACCAAGCAGAGTTCTAGTGAAGCTAAACGGGTCTTTGAGAAACTGCATTCGCCTCTTTGCTTTCTTTTTCCTCTGTTGCCGTAGATATTCGGCCCTTCGGAGTTTGCACATCTGATCCCGCAACTTGCTTGTTAAGTCCTTAATACCCTCTCTTTCAGCTGGTGGCCCGATTTTGAATTGCTTATTAAGGGTCTTTATTTCGCTTCTTAAGCTGTGAATCTCTCTTTCCCTCCTGTTTGGTTGCCTTGGTGACTGGGGCTGACTCCTCTGCTCTATTGGGCCAAATCTCTCCTTCGCCAGATTGTACGTCACGGCTGTGAGTGACTCGATCTTCCTGTGCACGGGACCGGCCAAAGTGGCTTCCAGGATACCATTGAGGTCGTCATCAAACTGCGTCCATGCCTTACTGTCAGACGATGTGGGCCACTTGATTCTCTCTCTTCTTGACGAATGGATGGGGATAACCGAAGGGGAACCTGCTCGATCTGTCCTCTGGCTCTGGGGCGGCTCAAGTGCGTAGAGATCTTCAGCACTGTGGGGTGCTACCTGGCTGGAGCTCTCCTTCTTCTCACCAGACACTGTGTCTGCGCGCTGCACTTGGGTCACTGACCTTCCACAAGAAGACCTGCTCTGATGTATCTTAAGCCCTCTGGTGCCTTTGCAAACTATTGTAGTAATGCATGCGTCTGTAAAGGCATGACAAAAATATCAGCACATGAGGTAGATAAATAGTCATAAAATAAAAAAAGATGGCACAATACAATTTCTTGTAACTCTTAAGCTGGCTTCATTTAATGGATATTTTTAACAAATCGATCAAATGTAACGCTATTATATTTTTTAATGCGTCAAAGTTGAAGGCCTTGAATTTGCGGAAAGACCCGTTTTACTGTTAAGTTTAACTTTATATTGTCTTTATTTGTATGTCTCTTTGGAAAAAAGCATCTGCTAAACACCAAAACCGTAACAATACTTGTCATTGGAACCTATTAAAACGTTTAGTTATTGATTTCTTACCTGCTCTCCACGACGTGCTTCTCAGAACTCCCGGGAAAATTAATCAGCTGATGACTGACGTAGCTCTCTCCTATCCAGCCAATCAAAATGAGTTTTCAAATGTGAGCATGCGCAGTTCCCGCCTTGTGTATAATGTCCCGCGTTGTGTATAATTTCCCACGCTTGTGTGTCCCAACATGCAGGGACCCCGACAACCGATAGGGGGCAGTGTCGGACACACGACTATACAAAATATGTCAGGTTTTTGGTACATGAAGACTTTTGAGAAAACCACTTTTTGGGTATTAAAACATGCTGAGAAAAGGTTTTATAAGGTTTATTTTTATGAGGACAGCCAACTGTCCTCATATACCAGAGGGTCCTCATTGCTCTTTGAAATGTCTTGAAATTTGTCCTTCTATGCCCCAAAACAAACACACACTTTTAACACTTTGAAGATGGCAGCAAGTGTATGTACCAGCAGCACAATAGCTGAATGGTATCTTGAAAAGAAGAAGAACGAGAAACTAACTAAACTTTTGAAAAAAGGACTGGACATTAATGCATCTATGAATGAGCAGTTAAGCTGGTTCGAGTCCCAAAAAGACAAGATAAAATCAAAAGCATTTCCAATTTTAGCAGCTAATTGGATTGTGAAACAAGGTGGAATATGTTGTGATTTAGATGGAGGTCCGGTTCCGCTTGTTGAAGTTATGAAGCCTCAGAAAATCATGTCCATCACATGTCCAGAGAAGGAAAACACAACCAGTGATGATGTATTTGATCCAGATTGGACAAATATAACAACTGAAGCTGAAAGGAAATATTCACAAGCACCAGTGAAATACGCCTCCACCTTACAAACCAATTTATCCACCTTTGCCTGAACAATATACAAGTTCATCTAAACCTCTGACGCAGCCTCAAGCTTCAAGATCAAACGGAGGTCCAGTTGACAAAATGTATATTGCATCTGCACAAGCAGCTCCAATAATAACAAGATCTAAATCAGCCCAGCCCCAAGCAGAGACATGATGAGATGTACTCATAATTATGGATCTGACTGGGGTGATGAGACAAGAGATGATGACATGATCACAATTGACAAAATCGGTCCTGAATTTCCGATCAAACAAGGAAGAAGGAAACAAGACAAATCGAAAAGGAGTGGCGGCAGCTCAATACAACATGGATACAAAGAATAAGATTGTTGTTTGCGGCAATTGTGGAAAGCGTGGCCACTCAAGAAAAGACTGCTGGCCTAAAGGTGGTGGAGCAGAAGGTCAAGGTCCATCATTTAAACAAGTCACTGCGAAAAATCGTGATGAAACCTCTCAAGGGAAGACATGGACAAGGGAATTATGCGTCCGCAATAGGAATCAGCGGCCCCCTGTATTAGTAAGAAAAGAGACAATCGCCTTTTCATCAATGCATTAATAGGGGGCCACCCATGTGATATCCTGGTTGACACAGGAGCCTCAATTTCTATAACAGATCTGAACCTACCTACAACATTGACCCTGTTGTTATTGAAGGGCCGACACATGCCCCTCGTAAACAATACCCTATCCGACTTGGAAGCTGAAGGGATCATCAGACAAACTTCATCAACCACTAATAGTCCTGTCTGGCCTGTCAAGAAATCGGATAACTCATGGAGATTAACCATTGATTACACAAGACTCAACAGCGTAACACCAAAACCGCATCCTATTGTGGCCAATCCTGCCACCATTCTGAATGATATTCCAGGAAATGCAAGGATTTTCACAGTACTAGATGTACTGTCGGCTTTCTGGTCTATGCAAAACAGTGTGTCTGGAACAGACTCCCACAAGGACTCAATATTTCTCCTGTGGTATTTCATAGAACTTTGGATCAGTGTTTGCCTCCAATACGTGGATGACTTGTTAATTGCAAGCCCAGATGAAAACAGCCACATATTTGCTCTGAATATTGTCCTACAAGCCCTTAAGAAAGGAGGATTCAAAGTCAACCCCGACAAAGCACAGCTGGCCAAAACCAAGGTTATCTACTTGGGCCAAGAAATATCTGTCGAGGGAAGGAGACTGACAACAGAGCGTGTGGAGGCATTACGGCAACTTCCAAAACCTCTAACAGTTACAGGAATGAGGAAAGTGATGGGACTTTTCAACTATTGTCGTCAGTATATTCCTGATTTTGCCAGCATCACCGGAAGCTGAGGAAGCATTTACTTCAATGAAAGAAAAACTGACTTCAGCCCCAGCCTTGGGACTTCCTGATGGACGATTGCCGTTTCATTTGTGGACCAGGGTGGGAGATGAGACGTACTCAGCAGTACTGTGTCAAAAACCAGGCGATCGATACTTTTCCACAAAGATTCCTGTTACAATGATTGGTCAACCACGATGTATACAAGCTCTCGATGGTGCCACATGGGCAGTGGATGCTGTGGAAAACTTGATAGGAGCACAAACAATCATATTGCATACTCCACACAGTATAGTGACGTTGCTGAACAACACAAACATCAAGATGGGAAGCAACTTTGTTGAACAAGGATTTGAGAGTGGAAATCATCAGAGACACATCCCTTAACCCTGCAACGATGATGATCGAACCACACGAGGGAACACCACATGAGTGTGAAAAACAAGTAGAAGAAGAAAGTCTTGAAAATCCAGACAAGGAGTTATGGGTCGATGGATCCAGTTACTATGTTGATGGAAAACGACATACTGGATGGGCTGTAGTGGAAGCTGATGGAAATGTCGTGAAGAAAGGAGCTCTTTCTGGGCATTTTTCAGCACAAGTAGCTGAGCTCATAGCACTTGCAGAAGCTTTCGAATTATCGGAAGGACAACGAGTCAACATCTACACAGATAGTCGTTATGCTTTTGGAGTGGTCCCTGTGGAAAAAACGTGGACTTATCACCAGCAATGGGAGCGAAATACAACATGCTTCCATAATTCGTCGTTCGATTGAGCGTTTGGAGCGAAAGAGGATGATCAAGGTATCTGGAGAATTCCAACAGGACAAGTGGTGATGCCTATCGGAACAAGAAGGGAACTAATGCAGCTGTATCATGGAAAAGTACATGCTGGAGCAAAAGCAATGAAAGCTCAAATCAGCGAGACGTGGTGGTGGCCACGAATGATGAGAGACATTGATGATTACTGTAGAAGATGCTTGATCTGTCTGAAAGCAAATGTTGGAAAATCTGTAAAGGTGCGGATGTCACATGCACCCAGACCAACAGGTCCATGGACACATCTCCAAATCATCTCCATTCCCAACAAAAACCTGCACTGCTGAAGCAGCCGCACGAGTTATGGTTGAACAAGTCTTTCCTCGCTGGGGTCTTCCATATGAACTTGACTCTGACAATGGAACTCACTTCACTGGAAAACTGATGAAGGTAGCAATGAAATTGATGGGGATTAAACAGAAGTTTCACGTCCCATACAGACCTCAAAGTTCAGGCCTGGTGGAACGAATGAACAGATCGTTAAAAACCGCTCTTACCAAGGCCATTCTGCAAACTGGCCAAGGATGGCATAAGTTGTTACCCGCAGTTTTGTGGAATCTGAGAGCAACCCCGAACAGAGTAACGGGACTGACTCCTTTTGAACTGATGACTGGAAGAGCAATGGTTCTGCCTCCTGATGCTCCGCCGCCTGCGGGAACAGGAGGAGACTCTACTTTGTTCCAAGAGAAAGCAATCGAAGACAATAATAAGAAAGTGCGAGAAGCTCAACAGCAATGGGATGAAAAACATACCACTACTGACGTTCCACACATTCCTGAGTTAGGCAGTTTTGTTATGGTCAAACGTATTCCCAGGAAAGGTTTAGAACCTAGGTGGGAGGGGCCATATGAGGTACTCTTAACAACAGATACAAGTGTCTGCCTAAAAGGGAAGGGTGTAGGAACAGATAGATGGTATCATTGGTCGCAAGCACTGTTCACTCATTAACTTTGGGAAAAAGGAGTGATGATTAATTATTTTTCTGCTTCCATTTCAGGAATCAATTCCATTGACATTGATTAGAGATGGTCGCAAGTTATTCTCGATACACAACGACAATGGTATGCTTGTTTTTAATTTTACTTGGCATTTACCAAGGAAGCCAAGCTTTATGGACTCCTCGAGTTCAAGAAATTACTTTCTATGGGATGCTACCTCCAGGACAACTAGATTCAAGGGAAATTACATACGAGTTTGGCATTCGGAAGATGCGAATGAATATTGTGAGACTGAATTAGAAACTGGGGAAATTGGACGGTGTTTTTATCTTTCTGCGGGAAAGACAAACAAAGCTAAAACATGCCCAAGTACAACTATTGCACCAACTCATGGTATATTGCTAGCAAAGGAAACCAAAACCTTGATAAACGAAGCTCGAAGCTATGGTGCGACAACGCATTAATTATAACTTGATGTCTCTTCTTACTGTTTACGATCAGTCCTATTGTGGAAAAGTTGGTTGGAAAAAGAAATTAAATATTATACCTCTAAGGATCCTCTTGGAAGTCGAAATCGTAAACCTCGAAGTATATGGGGAGACATAGCGGGGGTATTTGGCTCTGTCAATTCAATTAGTAATACTGCTCAGATGAAGTACTCTCAGTGGGTGGGAACAATGACTGGCAAAGGACTTACTGAGACTCTTCAAGGTTCTCTACATATTATAGCAGCGGGTCAGCATCTTAATGACGCAGCGAGGGAATTGGCAGATGCATTAGTGAAATCGTCTAATTTTGAGACACATCGTGCAGCGTGTTTATTTTTGGCTCAGAATTTGAAGGATCAAATGGTAGAGGATATTCAGGTTATTCGAATGGGTCAAGTTCCTGAGCGAATAACGGAATCTTTGTTACTAGTTTTCGGAAATCAACTTAATTTGACTTCTGCTAAACATGCTCCATTAGTTAAAATCGCAATCAATGAAGATTCGTTGTCAGGTTCTGGGAATGGATATTGGGATATTGGGCATGAATTTGCTCATGTTCTACAATGTTTAGTCTGTCTCTTAATGGATCTGCAGTTTGGGAAGTAGTTCCTTTAGATCAAGCCACAGGTGCATGGCAGGTGTCAGAAGCACAGTGGTGTATATTACATGACGGAATAAATGAAAATATGATATACGGAGGAAAGCTATGTCCAATTCCTTCTGATCCATTTTGCGTTGAGATTCTCTATCCTCTTCAATTGGGTGGAATTCATGTTCCACATGTACAATTGTTGCAGTTAGATCCACAGTGGTGGAATAATGATTTGGTGGAAGAGAGGAATTATGAACTCTTTGAAATGGTTAAGAGAGTTAAAGCAAGCGTTAAGGCAGCTCAAGAGGAGGGAATTCAAGCAATGGGTCATGTTATCGTAGCGAATGGAGTAGCTAAATTGATGTCTGAGAGGAAATTAGCTCGAATTCCAGGGAATTTAACATGGTCAGAATGGATAGTTTTGACTATGGTAGGAGTTTTGTGTTTCTGTTAGTAATAAAACTTATCATATATGTGATAAGAAAGAGAAGTACCAAACCTTTTAGATTGGTTATTACTAACAAAATGGATAGAACCGAGAATGGAAAATTCGGAGTGAGATAGGAGATTTTATACACTACACTACATACAAAACACAACCTCACAAACAATGAACACCCGCTTACTGATTTACAACCCCAAGGGATAGGACCCTTTTAACATCAATGTTTATTTCCGGTTGTTATGTTAGCGCGGAACTGGGGGATTTAATTAATTAACGAGTTAATTAATTAATGAGTCCAGGCACGGGCAGAAGACTTTTTTAGTTTTTCTTTTTTTAGATGATTGGGGTTCATTTTAAATGCTCACACATAGATGTTTAATGACACATAGCATACGGGGACATAACATGGGTTGGGTTTTTGTTTGTTATTTCTTTTCTTTTCTGTTTCCATTCTTTTGTCTTCTATGTCTCGGTCTACTATTTCTCCTCAGCACTATCACTTCAATAGGTTGGCCACCTGGAGATGATGGTGTGGAACTGACGGCCGTAGTTCCAGAGGAGGGACTGAAGATTCACAATCTCATCATTTAATGTTGTTTTTATTAATAATTATAATCGTTAGTATTATGCATGTGTTTAATACTTTTCATATACATTTTTTATACTTTTCATATATATTCATAATCATTTATAATCTACATTTACTGTACGTGGAAGACTTTGAGAGTTTGGGGGACTTTGGGGGGGAAGTTAAATGTATTATGTTTCTTTCCATCGAGCAGAATATACATTTCAACGATTAATGGAAAGCAGATGTTTCTCTTTGTTTAAGCAGAGAGAGGGAAAAATACAGAGAAGCAAGAAGGAAGATCTTTGCTGGTCCATTGGTATAAATTGGTAAAATAAATAACATATATTGGCAGAATGACTGGTGTCTTTTCATTAAATTAAATAACAAGGGGAAACGAAGATTTTAAATCTACAGTCTTTCTTCAGAACCTCCGTCTGACGGAACCTAGCGTCGTTAGATCCCGCGTGCGGCGCGACAGCTCCGACGCGCTTTTCACCGTTCAAAATCTCAGTTACCCGCGCAGTGATAACCAGAAAAGCAATGACTGCGCACCTTACTTTTGCTTAACGTAGCGTGGACCTGCCGGACGGTGGAATCGCCGACGATCGCGGCGTTACGTTCCGTTCTCTAGCCTATGTATCGTTCTTGATTCGGTACAAACTACCCCTAAAATTGCAGAATCGTCCTGTACGATAGATTCCTCCTCTCCTACAGGTTGACAAGCAACTTTGGTCAGTCTGACACCTGTTTGGTACTCGTTAGCTGTGAATGGGATTCTTCTTCCGTTGCAGCTACCGCATGAACTGGAACTGCCACGGAGCCCTCTCCCCGACTTTCACGGCAGTGTGAGTTGTCAGCAAAACCTGAAATGGCCCCTGCCACCTCTCACCACCGCTGCTTTGACCTGTTTTGAGATATCAGAGAACACCTTATCGAGTTCAACACAATATTTCAACATGTCATGTTCACAAAGAGTGTGGTTCCCAGCCCATGTGAGGTGGACGACCAAACAGAATCTCAAATGGAGTGAGCTGTGCGCGTCCCCTCTTTCTCATTCTCATGCAATGGGCAAGGCCTTTGGCCAAGGAAGCCCCTTTTTCGTCACAAATATTTACCAGTTTATTCTTAATGGTTCCATCGTGGGACAATTTCCTGTAGGAATAGTTTTGCCATCCCTTTTGCATCTGCCCTTGTTGTTGGCATCGGCTTCTAGCCAATTTGAAAACATGTTCACCGCAACTATGCGGTATTTCTTTTCGTCACTTAGTGTCAATTCAATATGTTGCGGGTCCCAGCTAGGTCTCCGCTGGCAGATGTATAGATAATCCTATCCCGCAAATATACATAATATTCAAGAGAAATCAGTGACGCAGGAACACAGTTGCTCATTCTCCATCGGATTATCTTTATTTTCAACTTCAATTTAACTTTGTATCTGCAATCATGAGTTACTTTCTGTTATTTTGTCTGCTTTGCAATATTCAATATTTAAATATTTCTTTTCACATAAATGTAGAAATTTTTACAATCATTAGCTTATCAAAATGTGTATTCAACCAAAAATAAACATTTTCCATTGAAATCACATTTGTTCTTTCATCAATCATATATGCACTTTTCTCTTTAACATCTGTCATCCTTGTCCTCTTATCAAAAGAGCATTTTACTCTTTTTACAACAGAATAACTCTCAATTGCAGAATAAGAACTCACACACAGATCTAACTTTACAAAACAAAAATTCAAATGGAACGTTATCTGTTTTAATGTAGGCGTGACAAAAATAGTCACACTCGTGGTCTTCGGGGTCCATTGGACCCCAAAAAATAACATTTAATTTTGCAACAGAACAATAGTTTTTTTTTTTTTTTTTTACAAATATTATTTTACTGTTTATTAATCTTTTTACTCAACATTTGTGCAGTTTTTGGAGGATTTATGACATCTTTTACATATCTATAAATAAATAAATAAAGATTTATTTATCATTGGACTCAAAAGAGACTAAATTCATCATCAAAATCAGAAATCACGCACAACACAGATGACAGAAATCAAGTGGCACACTTCCAAAAATGCAAAAAAAAAAAAAAAAACTCTTCCAAAATCCTAAATTATCATGCTCACACACCAGGAAAGCAATGACTTAGTCTACAAAAATGCCCCGAAGCCAGAAGAAAGAAATAAAAACAATCTGCGGGCATCGGCCGCCATTTTCTCAACTGCGTAATGTCAATTTTAACTGTTTACACATTTGACAAGTTATATAAGCTTATACACATCTGGAGTCACATCAAAGGTGTGTAACTGACCTGGAAATATATATCAGTGACGCAGGAACACAGTTGTTCATTCTCCACTGACTCGATGAGCCTATCTTGCTCTGCGCATCGCTCAATGTCCCCGTGTGACGCTATTCGCGATTACTGCCACCCTGTGTCCATTTTAGGAAATAAATGTCATTGTGCTTTTTCCATACCCTCTCATGAATGTTTAATTATATAAACTAAATAAAATAAAATAATGCTACAATTAAATAAAACAAAAAGTAATAATCTCAACAAAACTTATTTTGTGAGTGTCACAAATATAATCAAGCATTACATGTCAGAATGGTCTTTGAGGAATGGGATGCCCCGCCTGTGTCATTGTCTGACCCATGCCGACATTGATAGTTCCGCGAATCATACATCTGCTGCACAAATCTGCTGCCACTGTGGAAAAATCTTTTGTAAACCAGTTATTTTGCATACATTTCAGCATCCGCCCTTTTGACACACCGTCCAACACGTGCATCAACTTAGCAAAAGCTGTAAAGAAATTTATTTTTGTTAGTGACGACATCTATTAACTCATCTGCTTGTCTGGACGGTTTTTTTAGTAGAAAAAAATAAGGGCCATTAGTTTTTTTCTACTTATTAGAAATGAGGTATTTATGGGCCTCTGAAGTCGAATAATGGGACATTTCTCCAAAATGCTACAGTAAAATTGTTTGATATGAGGTGCGTGTACTGTGTGGGAAGTCCCGTATAAGAATTGGCCATTAGTTTTTTCTACTTATTAGAAATGAGGTATTTATGGCCCTCTGAAGTCGAATAATGGGACATTTCTCCAAAATGCTGCAGTAAAATGGTTTGATGTGAGGTGTGTGTACTGTGTGGGACGTCCCGTATAAGAATTGGCCATTAGTTTTTTCTACTTATTAGAAATTAGGTATTTATGGGCCTCTGAAGTCGAATAATGGGACATTTCTCCAAAATGCGACAGTAAAATGGTTTGATATGAGGTGTGTGTACTGTGTGGGACGTCCCGTACAAGAAGTGGCCATTAGTTTTTTCTACTTATTCGAAATGAGGTATATATGGGCCTCTGAAGTCGAATAATGGGACATTTCTCCAAAATGCGACAGTAAAATGGTTTGATGTGAGGTGTGTGTACTCTATGGGACGTCCCGTATAAGAACTGACCATTATTTTTTTCTACTTATTAGAAATGAGGTATTTACGGCCCTCTGAAGTCGAATAATGGGACATTTCTCCAAAATGTTACAGTAAAATGGTTTTTATATGAGTTGTGTGTACTGTGTGGGACGTCCCGTACATGACCTGAACATTGTTTTTTTCTACTTATTAGAAAAGAGGTATTTATGGCCCTCTGAAGTCAAATAATGTGTAATTTCTCCAAAATGCTACAGTAAAATGGTTTGACGTGAGGTGTGTATACTGTATGGGACGTGCCCTATAATAATTGGCCATTATTTTTTTCTACTTATGAGAAATGAGATATTTATGGACCTCTGAAGTAGAATAATGCTACATTTCTCAAAAATGCTACAGTAAAATGGTTTGATACGAGGTGCGTATACTGTATGGGACGTCCCATATAAGAACTGACCGTCATTTTTTTCTACTTATTGGAAAAGAGGTATAATGGCCCTCTGAAGTCAAATAATGTAACATTACTCCAAAATGCTGCAGTAAAATTGTTTGATATGAGGTGTGTGTAGTCTATGGGATGTCCCCTACAAGAACTGACAGTTATTTTTTTCTACTTATTAGAAATAAGGTATTTATGGCCCTCTGAAGTTGAATAATGGGACATTTATCCAAAATGCTATAAAATTGTTTGATATGAGGTGATACTGCATGGACAGAAGAAAGAAAGAAAGAAAGAAAGAAAGAAAGAAAGAAAGAAAGAAAGAAAGAAAGAAAGAAAGAAAGAAAGAAAGAAAGAAAGAAAGAAAGAAAGAAAGAAAGAAAGAAAGAAAGAAAGAAAGAAAGAAAGAGAAAGGTTATGAATATATAGATAGAAATAAAGAAAAAGATAGATAGATAGATAGATAGATAGATAGATAGATAGATAGATAGATAGATAGATAGATAGATAGATAGATAGATAGATAGATAGATAGATATATAGATAGATAGAGAGAGAAAGATAAAGAAAGAGAAAAAAAGATAAAGAAAGAAAGAAAGAAAGAAAGAAAGAAAGAAAGAAAGAAAGAAAGAAAGAAAGAAAGAAAGAAAGAAAGAAAGAAAGAAAGAAAGAAAGAAAGAAAAGATAGATATATCGATCTGGGCAACTCAAGCGCTCTGAAGCGCGTTCTTCCTCTGCTGTTACTGAAATTACCGTATTCATAGTAATAGGCGCACGCGCTTATTTTTTTAGCGGCTGGCTTGACCGTGTATTTTCAAACTGCGGCTGGCTTGACCGCAGTGTCCAGTTCAGTGTTTACCCTAACTGGGCAACTCAACCGAGCGGTCACACAACTTTTCTGAGGCAACAGAGAGATACATTTTATTATCACGTTTCTTCCATTCAACAAAAAGATAATCATTAGGAAGTCTAGAACATGAAATCCAACCAAAAAATGTCTTACCTTCAATTTTCGCGTCACTGGCAGCCATTGTTTGAAGAGAGATCACGACAATAATCTTCCGGTTCAGATTCAGCTCGTCTCAGCAACACATATTTTAGTACAACATTGCCACCCAGTGGATATAATTGTCATTACACATTCTATTCAGTGAGAGGAATAAGAACAAACAGCTAAAAATGGAGTTTGGCGAGTATTAATAACAGGAATTTGACCGCGGAAAAAAGTCAACCGCACGGTTACAATGCACGTTAAAGGGTTAAGGACTGTATATTACTGGAGTAGGTGGATTTGTATCCGCACTGGTGTGTCGGTAAGAACACATACGACTCAGAGTTTGCAGCAGAGTTTGTGGTTTACTCTTGATTCACGTTGGATAGGAACAGTGAGTGGTAACAGTAAGTGGTCTGAAAATAATACAGAATAACAATAATATTAGAGATACAGCTAAATCGATAACATTCATCAAGGCAATAGAACTGGTAACATTATTCAAGTTATTGCAGTTCCTAGATAATATTTCACAGTTCATATTTCGTTCGTCTCTTACTGACTAGGCGCTGACTGACGTCATTCAATAAACACGACTCTCTGATTGGCTGAAACCTTCTTAACATTGCCGCCCCCAAATATGCCAAGCATATTTGAACTCTATAAATTCATCAGTATGAGGGGCTAAGACAAGTTCCTTTTGAGAAACGGGCCGGATGTAGGTCTTATCCTTAACTTGAATCTCAGCAGATCTGGTACGGCCATCCGAACTTGGGAAGGTCTTCGCAACTTTGTCTACCAACCGCAATGCTCGTGGTAGTTGTGGATCGATGAGCGTTACCACTGTTCCGATAGAAATGTCACCGGCATCTGTGTGCCACTTGTTGCGGGTCTGTAGCGTGGGCAGGTAATGCTGGGTGAAACTTGACCAGAGGATAGACTACGAGTGGCAGTGAGCTATCTGGCCGCCCCATCGGCAAATCATTTGCTGTAACAGGGTCAAGGTCAGCTACATTGCTGGAAGTGTAACCCAAGGGCTTGCTATTAAGCATTCCCTCCACCTCAATGAGGACTGTTTGGAGAACTTCCTCAGTTACGACTTGGGAGCTGACTGTGATGCGAAGAGCAGTCTTGACTGACCTCATTTCTCTTTCCCACACACCACCAAAGTGTGGGGCTCCAGGTGGGTTAAAGTGGAAAGAAATCTTTTGTTTAGCTAAATGCAGCTGGATCTGTGATGGAGCGAGCGACGCAAAGGCTTCCCGCAACTCTTTCCGTCCTCCGTGAAAGTTAGTGCCGTTGTCTGAATATAACTCGCTATAAACCTCCTCAAAGCCATCAGAAAGGAATCAGCATCAATAGCTGTGAGAAGGTCTCGATGAACACTTCGTGTCGTGAGGCACTTAAAGATGATTCCCCACCTTTTCTCACATCGTCTGCCAATCTTAATTTGGAACGGCCCGAAACAGTCCATGCCCGTACTGTAGAATGGGGGTTTGAGCAGTCTGAGTCGAGCTGGAGGTAGATCTGCCATTCGGGGAATAACTGGTTTGTTCTTCCATGTTTGGCAGTCTTTGCACAAATGTTGCTGTTGTTTTCGTATAGCTTCTCGTACCTCTCGGTATCCAAAAGCTTCTCCTTAACCAGCTCTTAGGAGTTTGTATTCATCTGGAAAACTATCCATTTGAGATTTCTGAAGGATATGCCATTCTGCAGTTTGGTAGTCCACTGCTGAAGGTGGTCCTGTATCAATTAGACCTTGAACTGTGGCCTCCAGGGAATCGGGAATGTCAGGAACATCTACTTCCGTCATGAGTCCACAGAAGATTCCTTTGCGCTGCTCTGTTTTGATTTCTGGTGGTTGAATAGAAGGACAGAAAGGCCATACTGACTCAGACTCAAGCAGGAATGATGGTCCTTGGCTCCATTTGTCGGGCACTGACAGCTGAAGAAGAGTTTTACCTCGGGTCAGGTCATCAGCTGGATTACTGCCGGAATCCACACATCGCCAGGAACATTCAGTTGTCGGCTCTCGAATTTCGGCTATCCCGGTTCCAACAAACACCTTGAAACACGGTGGTGGACTCGGTCCATGGCGTCACTGTATTCATCTCGACGGTGAGCTCGGTTTTTTTCAACGGTTTGGCTAATTGGGCACCATTCAGGGCAGCACGAAGCTCTGGTCGAGGAATCGTCAGACGTCGTTTTGGGGCGACCTTGGACCTCGCTAGTACAAAGGCTAATTGAATACGACCACCGTCATCATTAGTACGTAGGCAGGCGACAGATCCGTAAGCTTGCTCGGAAGCGTCGCGAAAGATGCGAATCTGTCTGGTGTCGTGGGAACGATTAATGTCCGAAGATGTGACACAGCGTGGGTAGTGAAATACTTGCCACCGTAGGAAGTTCCGCCTCCCATTCTCTCCGGGATCTCAAAAGGTCGTCAGGTAGGTTTGGGTCGTCCCAGTCTCGTTGCTCGTCCCATAACCTCTGAACTAAAATCTTGGCTCGGGCGGCGAAGGGGAGCGTGAAGCCTAAGGGGTCGTACTGGGTCGCAAGTACCTCGTAAACATGTCCGAGAGCACACGGTCCGGGCTCAGCGGGACGGCTTTCATACCCGAGAAGGTCTGATTTGCTGTGCCACCTCAAACCCAGTGCGGATTCTCGAGCATCGGAACGATCTCGAGATTCAGCCACAATTCGGTACTACTGGATCTCGCGTCTGCTGGAAGGTGGTCCACCGCAACTGGGATCGTTACTCGCCCACTGGCGAAGTTCGAACCCACCACTGGCAAAGAGGGCGCGGAGTCTGCCCACAAGCGGCCTTGCCTCTTGAGCTGACGGTAGGCTCTTCGAGCGACCGTCCACGTAGAAATTCCCTTCTACCGTAGTTCTGATATCGTCATCAGGAGCGCAATGATCCGCAACGCGTCGCCGGACGGCATGAACGGCACAACGCGGACTCCGAGTAGTGCCAAAAGGTAGCACTTGCCGTTCGTAAATGTCTGGTGGTTTAGATCCGTCCGTGTCTCGCCGTGAGAAACAGGGGAGACGCCCATCTTCAGGGAGGAGACGAACTTGGTGGAACATCCCTTTCATATCCCCGCTTATCGCCACTGGACGCTCACGGAAGCGCAGGAATACACCAAGCAACGACGGACCCGAGGCTGGTCCTGGCAGCGGATGGTTATTCAGGTTATGGCCTCCAAAGTCAAACGAACAGTCAAAAACCACACGGTTCTTACCGTTGTGCTGCACGAGGTGGTGAGGGATGAACCACGACTCACTTCGTGAATCAACTGCTTCAGGTGGGAGTTTGACAACATAGCCCGAGGTCTCGCGGCGCAGCGACTTACGCCATCGATCATTACTCCGACACAGTCTGTGACTGAAGCAAGTCGAGGGCTGCTTGGTCCTGCTTAGACCGAGTGACAGATTTCTCGTTTCTGTTGGGAATCACGTCTGCTTGCCGGAGTCTCTCGACATTCCGGAACGACTCTGTCACTGAGGGATTAGTGGCAATGTGCGGACCCTGCTGGGATTCAACATTATCTCCACATACTCTCGCTGGGCCTTGTAAAGACCGACCCAGTCTCGTCCCGACAGCTGCCGGACCTCCAGGTTCGATCGGAGTGACGAGGTGAGGATGATCTGCTCCAATCGGTAACAGGGGACAGGCTTTGTGAATAGGCTGTAACGGTAAGCCTTTCAAATGCCGGTATCTTTGTTGAAGGTCCGCAACGGGGTAGGAATGTTCAGCTAAGCTAAGTGGTTCTGCTGTGAAGGCTCCCGTTGTTTTATTATAACTCCTGCCAGGTTGGGATGGAGTTGAAATTTGAAAGGACACCGAAGTACCGCAAAGCTTAAGTAATGTCTCGCCTCACAGTTCTTAAGGCCGAGTCCTCCGCCCGGCCAGTGAGTCCCAGTCTCCGGGCTGCTGCTGGTAACAGCGTAGTCCGTTCAGGACCGTCATCGAGCACAGCGCGAGCATCTAGGCTTTGTCCCTTATGCTTCAGGAGGACACTGCCGAGACCTTGAGGGCGGTCAAGGCACAGCATTTTGCCAGTCGAGCCGACTAAACGTGTCCCTTCTTTCGTTGGCTTAAAGTTGACCCTGTGAACGATCTGGAGGTGCTTTCCCTTGCACAGACGGCAGAGTTTCTTTAGAGTACACTGCGCAGCTCTACGGTCGCGTCCACACTTCCAGCATCCGTTATTAGTCTTAATCCGGTCGATCACTTGGTCTTTGGTTAAGGACTGGAATGCGGCACATTGACTAAGGTAATGTTCTTTACGGTCACAGTGTGGACAGAAGGCAAAGGTTTTATCTCGACTCTCGGTTGACACTGGTTCTACCGAGGAAGATAATTCACGTGAGCCACGAAGGACGGTAGTCTGTCTGACCCTGGCTTTAGTTTCCTTCTGTTGATCCGCTCGGGAACGGGCTCTATCTTTCCGAGGCTTGCATCCGCCAAAGCTCTCTGGATCCTGGCACCAGGATTACAAATTAAGCCACTTAGCTAGATCAAGAAGCGTGTACACTGAGCCAGGTTCATAACTCGCGTGCCGGCGGAAAGACGCTCTCTGTTCTGGAGGGAGCTCGGACAAAAGTCGAGCCACGCGGGATCCACGATGCGATTCGACGTCTCCTTCTGTTCCTAATGTCTTAAGGAATCCTACCAAGGCTTGTATCTGAAAGCCTACAGTGTCGCCGGACTGAATATCTGACGCATCCATAATGGCAGCAATTTGGCTCAGGGCGGCAAGCTGACGAGGTCGACCGAACCGTTCGGTGAGGGCTGCCGTGGTATCGGAGTAGGGAGTGGATGAATTTTAAAAAAAAGGAATCGGCGATGAGGCGAGCATCTGTTCACTTTAGGCGATCTACCAGAATTTGGTACTTGAATAGCTCCGTAGCTTCATCAGGTAGTAGGTTATTCAAGGCAAGTTTGAGACGGGCCAATTCACCAGGATCTCGACGGGTCAAATCTGGAATGGTTGGCCGCGGACCTCTATGAACTATCTCCCGTCTTGCGGCATTAGTCTGGATCGGCGGAAAGTTAGCTGGTGCTACGAGCGGCTGACTGGAGTGAGCTGAAGGAGGTGTGTGGTTAAAATAGAAGTTCTTCTTACTGTTGTTCTTGGCTGCCTTGTGCTCCACACATCTCTTGTGATCGTCAACCATGCCCGAGGAAATCCGAGCTCCCGCGTTATCCGGAACAATGGCATTTGTGTAAGGCTGCATTGGAGGAGCATTCTGCGCATGGCTAACTGTATCTGCATGAGGGATCTGTATTCTTAGATGTAGAAAGGTGGCGTGGTGCTGGGACTGGAAAGGCTCCAGGAGCTGGTGAAGTGAGTCGTTCACCAACCAAGAAATGTGCTGGCGTTAGTGGCTACGGCTCATCGAGCTCATTGTGAACAAAAGTGAGAGGTCTGGAATTCAGTATGGCTTCTACTTCTGCAAGAAGCGTAGACGTTTCTTCAAATGTGAGCGATGCCTTTCCTAGCACCTTCCTCGTGCTCATTTTCACAGACCTTACAAGTCTTTCCCCAAAATCCACCCCACCAGGCAGCTCGTTCTACAATGAAACGCCAAGTTGTTCCTTTTCCTGAGAAGTATTCCAGGATTTGTGGATCTTTGATGGCTTTCCACAGCTCGCTAAGGTCTTGGTTCGCTCTTTTAAGGGTTTTGGCGTCGTCCGAATAGATGACTTTACACAACCCTCTTCTGGAAATGAATCGCTTGAGTGCTAACAAGAAACTCTCTGTCGACTGACTTGAAACCAGTTCTGAATGCACCGCTCTCGTGACGGCACATGTAAACAGAGCAACGTAGGCCTTGCGTAATGCACGATCGCCCTTCACGCACAGCGGTCCTGCAAAGTCTATGCCAGTCACTTCAAAAATGGTGGTTTCTCAGATACTCTGTCCCTTGGCAATGGAGCCGTGTCCCGCTGCGCGGGCTCGACTTTGAATCTCTTACACGCGGTACGTTTTGACAAAACACCTTTAACGATTTGTCTGGCTCTCGAAATCCGGTATCTACTTCTTGTTTGCACTAGTGTGTCTCTCAAACCAGAATGCGTGATCAATTCATGGTTGTACTGGACCAGCAACTCACAATATCGGTCTTTGTTGGGCAAAACCCATGGATGTTTCTCTCTGTAGCTGAAGTCTGACCGTTGGAGTCTGCCTCCAACACAGAGCAAATCAAATCTCTGATTTTTGAGTCTGCGTTCAGTGTCTTTCCAGCTTTCAGCGAACTGATTTCGGGACTGAAGCTTCTTTCTTGTGTCAACTTTATCCAATACTTTTCAGCTTCAGACATTTCATCTGCAGTCAACTCACCACGCACCTTGGAGCTTGAACTGGCATTATGCACAAACCGCTTAATCCAAGCAGTGACTCGCAGAACTCGCTTTAGCTTACTGTACTTCATTAAGTCCACAACGGGTTCCTTTTCTCGTTTTTTCACCGCTGCCGAGTTGCACCGCAATCTGCTGATCTTGTGTTAACTCACCAACCACAATTTCGTCACTTGTCTCTTCTTCGCTTCCAAATCTCACTTTCCTTCAGGTTAGCTACAGTCAGACCTCTGGTGGGAAGGTCTGCGGGATTGAACTTGCTCCTACAGTGAGACCACATTTCAGGATTGGTTAAAAGCTGAATTTCTGACACTCTTTCTTGCCACAAACTGTTTCCATCCACTGCAGCACAATCGTCGAATCCGTCCACATACGAACTTGACGAAGCTCCACATTCAGAGGCTTTAACAGACTGCTTCCGAGTCTCGCTCCGATTACCGCTCCCGTCGGCTCAAGACGGGGCAGTGAGATCTTCTTCAGTGGGGCTACCCTGGACTTTGAAGCAACGAGGCACGTCGTTTTGGTTCCATCGTCAGCTACTCGAAGCAGGTAAGCAACAGCGCTGTAAGCTTTCTCGCTTGCGTCACAGAACACGTGGAGTTGATGTGCGTCGCGCCTATGCATGCATTTTGATCCATACCGACGAGGAATGTGTATGTGACGGATCTGTGGTAGCTCTGCACACCATCCTTGCCGTTCTTGCGCGAGACCCGAGGGCAGCTCCTCATCCCAGCCGAGTCCTCGTATCCGCAGCTCTTGGAAAAGACATTTTACTCGCACAGTAAACGGAGTCAGAAACCCTATTGGGTCGATTATATGCGAGCGGATAGCTTTAGAACACTCCTTTTAGTACTCTCCCTCTCTTCTTCTCTCACTGCATCTCTATCCGTCTCAGCGAGAGAAATCTGCAAGAAAGCCTTTTCAATGTCTGCAGTAAAAGCAATCTCATTCAGTCTGAATTTGATCAGTATGCCAAGCAGATCTGGATTCAGGTTAGGACCAGTAAGTAGACAGTCATTTAATGATGGAACCCCAACTTCATGTGATGAAGCATCAAATACTACTCTGAGCTTTGTGGTTACCTTGTCCTCTCGAAGAACAGCATGACGAGGCATGCGAAACTTTACAGCGTTTGAAGATGATCCGTTCTCCACAACATCTTCGGCAATGCCCTGCTGAAGGTCATCGTTCACCACTTCATTATACCTGTGATGCATTACCACATCTGACCGCAACCTCCTTTTTTTAGTCCTTCAAATCTTTTCTTTGCCATTCTGTAGTTATCCGGGAGCTCTGGTTTGCCAGGTCGCCGTGGCAGCTCAACTTCATATCGCCCGTTCTTATACGGAGTAGTTTTTTCAAACATGCGAAGAGCATCCTCTTCTTCGGGGCTGTTGGACTGCTGCATGGTAATGCCAAGGGATTCGGTCTCCCAGAAGGCCTTCGAGCGTTCTGAAACCAGTGCGTCTTCATCGATATGGATGTGCGTGCACGCTGCGTCGGAAACACCGGACATTGTGACTGGTCCCTGCACTGACCGTCCAAAGATGCTCTCAACGGCCACCAGTGCATCCGTGATTCAATGCGAGCCTTTTCGTTTCATTTCTGCTTGGATGTGCTCACCTGGAATCTTCGTCACAGCAGTGCACACTTGTGGAGTTTCGAGAGCCTCCGCTTCCACTTCCTGATCTTTGTTCCAGATGCTTTGCAGAGTTACCTTCACTGTGTCGCGCCCGGATGTTGCTGGTGCCGTGGATCCGAAGGTATGAAGAGTGAACGTTTCTTGCTTCGTCACAGGTAACTTTAAAGCTCTCACCGTGTTCTCGCTGATGAAACTTCTCTGGCTGCCACCGTCCAGTGAGCAGCGAATGCTTTTACGTCCACTGGGTCCTTCTGCCCACGCTCTTACGGTCTGAAGGAGCACCGTGTTCTGCTTAACGGACTGCATTTTAACGGAATGGGAAGCAAACGAAGAAACTACGTCATCTTTATCGTCGACGTCTGAACCGGTTGTTTCTCCTTTCTCGCACACAGTGCTATGATGCCTGCCACCACACACAGAGTACAGGACACTTTGGCTTTGCAGACTCTTGCTATATGCTTCTGTCCAAGACAAACAAAGCATCGTCCCAGTTTCATCAATTTTGCTTTTCGTGCAGCAATTTCAGTTACTCTACACAGTTCTGTTTTGTGCGCTGCGCTATCACGGAAAAGACAGTTTGGTATTTTTTGACTAGAGGTTTGCAGCACCGCAGCTGATGGCACGTTATGTTTTTTCTGCTTCATTTCAATGAATGTCTCTGGTCTTTTAAATGGTTTGTGATAGCGCTGGCTGTCTTTGGAATGACCTGACTTAATCAGTTGCGTTGTTCTTTCTCTGCTCAAAATCTCGTTCTGCAGAAACTCCATAACTTCTGAGACTTTCCATTCATCACTGGATCCTCTTTGTCGACTGTGCTGAAGTGCAATGTCTTCCGGAATCATTCGTAGCAGAACAGGGCATAACAAGCTGCCATATGCTTCTGATGCAACACCCAGCGATTCGAAGCTACGAATCTGTACTTCACATTCGTCGTAGGATTTCTTCACTGGGCAGATATTCGACGACTTGGTCACGTGCGCATCAATGAACAGATCTTTTCTTCCGAACCGGTTCTGAAGCAGATCGATCGCGTGATCGTAATTGCTGTCGGTCAACATCAGTCCCGCTATGGCCTTTGAAGCAGCGCCGGCCACATATGCCTTTAAGTAATTAAACTTCTCCGTTTTGCTCGGCGCGTCATTTCTGTGAATGGCCGTTTCAAACTGATTCCAAAAGTCCTGCCACAAGCTAATGTCACCGCTGAACTTGTTGATGATTAACTCGGGTAACTTAACTGTTTGTCCGCGCCGAGCTGGTAACGGCTTCACGCGGCCTGCGGTCAGTGTTTTCCCGAACTCTCCGCATCACACGCCGCACGCGGGCTTTCGCGCTGATGACTCGCTGGCCGTACTCCTGAGCGTCGACGACTTCATTTTCAAGATCCTCCGCATCTGTGTGCTCCTCTAGTTCGGGATCTAACTCCAGCAGCGTTTCCTCTTTTGCAGATAACACGGCTAACGGTTCGCATAATCTGTCAACGACTGGATCTTCCTTGCCAACCTCCGTTTCTATGTCTTGCGAAAGTCTCGTCGTGGAACCGCGCACAGCTCTCCGTTTCCCGAGTAGTCTTTCAAGTCGCTCCGCCATTTCGGATGTTGCTTGCAAGTTATCCCGGGTTTCGGCACCAAAGAACGTCGTGTATTTTCTTCCTTGACCAGCGATAATGACCACTGACGACTTGAATTGAATAAACTGAACTGTTTACTGAAGTTTCTGAACTTGAATCATTAGACACAGCGCTCGCACGTGAAAACAATCTCTTTCTCTTTTTTTCCTCACATACACTGATGCATTATTGGTAGAATTCTCTTAAAGCTGAACACCCCCATTGACGTCAAACTGTTTCTGTTATTATTAAAGATAACAAATTCACATTTCTATTCTGATTAATTCACAACACTGGTAACATTATTGAAGTTATCGCAGTTCCTAGATAACATTTCACAATTCACATTTCGTTCGTCTCTTACTGACTAGGCACTGACCGACGTCATTCAATAAACACGACTCTCTGATTGGCTGAAACCTTCTTAAGCATATTTGAACTCTATAAATTCATCAGTATGAGGGGCTAAGACAAGTTCCTTTTGAGAAACGGGCCGGATGTAGGTCTTATCCTTAACTTGAATCTCAGCAGATCTGGTACGGCCATCCGAACTTGGGAAGGTCTTCGCAGCTTTGCCTACCAACCGCAATGCTCGTGGTAGTTGCGGATCGATGAGCGCGTTACCACTGTTCCGATAAAAATGTCACCGGCGTCTGTGTGCCACTTGTTGCGGGTCTGTAGCGTGGGCAGGTAATGCTGGGTGAAACTTGACCAGAGGATAGACTACGAGTGGCAGTGAGCTATCTGGCCGCCCCGTCGGCAAATAATTCGCTGCAACAGGGTCGAGGTCAGCTGCATCGCTGGAAGTGTAACCCAAGGGCTTGCTATTAAGCATTCCCTCCACCTCAATGAGGACTGTTTGGAGAACTTCCTCAGTTACGACTTGGGAGCTGACTGTGATGCGAAGAGCAGTCTTGACTGACCTCATGTCTCTTTCCCACACACCACCAAAGTGTGGGGCTCCAGGTGGGTTAAAGTGGAAAGAAATCTTTTGTTTAGCTAAATGCAGCTGGATCTGTGACGGAGCGAGCGACGCAAAGGCTTCCCGCAACTCTTTCCGTCCTCCGTGAAAGTCAGTGCCGTTGTCTGAATATAACTCGCTATAAACCTCCTCAAAGCCATCAGAAAGGAATCAGCGTCAACAGCGGTGAGAAGGTCTCGATGAACACTTCGTGTCGTGAGGCACTTAAAGACGGAATGTCAGGAACATCTACTTCCGTCATGAGTCCACAGAAGATTCCTTTGCGCTGCTCTGTTTTGACTTCTAGTGGTTGAATAGAAGGACAGACAGGCCATACTGACTCGGACTCGAGCAGGAACGATGGTCCTCGGCTCCATCTGTCGGGCACTGACAGCTGAAGAAGAGTTTTGCCTCGGGTCAGGTCATCGGCTGGATTAGTGCCGGAATCCACACGTCGCCAGGAACATTCAGTTGTCGGCCCTCGAATTTCGGCTATCCCGGTTCCAACAAACACCTTGAATCGGTACGATTCAGATTTGAGCCGGGCTAGAACGGCGGTGGACTCGGTCCATGGCGTCACTGTGTTCATCTCGACGGTGAGCTCGTTTTTTTTCAACGGTTTGGCTAATTGGGCACCATTCAGGGCAGCACGAAGCTCTCGTCGAGGAATCGTCAGACGTCGTTTTGGGGCGACCTTGGACCTCGCTAGTACAAAGGCTAATTGAATACGACCACCGTCATCGTTAGTACGTAGGCAGGCGACAGATCCGTGAGCTTGCTCGGAAGCGTCGCGAAAGATGCGAATCTGTCTGGTGTCGTGGGAACGATTAATGTCCGAAGATGTGACACGGCGTGGGTAGTGAAATACGTCAGGTAGGTTTGGGTCGTCCCAGTCTCGTTGCTCGTCCCATAACCTCTGAACTAAAATCTTGGCTCGGGCGGTGAAGGGGAGCGTGAAGCCTAAGGGGTCGTACTGGGTCGCAAGTACCTCGTAAACATGTCCGAGAGCGCACGGTCCGGGCTCAGCGGGACGGCTTTCGTACCCGAGAAGGTCTGATTTGCGGTGCCACCTCAAACCCAGTGCGGATTCTCGAGCATCGGAACGATCTCGAGATTCAGCCACAATTCGGTACTACTGGATCTCGCGTCTGCTGGAAGGTGGTCCACCGCAACTGGGATCGTTACTCGCCCACTGGCGAAGTTCGAACCCACCACTGGCAAAGAGGGCGCGGAGTCTGCCCACAAGCGGCCTTGCCTCTTGAGCTGACGGTAGGCTCTTCGAGCGACCGTCCACGTAGAAATTCCCTTCTACCGTGGTTCTGATATCGTCATCAGGAGCGCAATGATCCGCAACGCGTCGCCGGACGGCATGAACGGCACAACGCGGACTCCGAGTAGTGCCAAAAGGTAGCGCTTGCCGTTCGTAAATGTCTGGTGGTTTAGATCCGTCCGTGTCTCGCCGTGAGAAACAGGGGAGACGCCCATCTTCAGGGAGGAGACGAACTTGGTGGAACATCCCTTTCATATCCCCGCTTATTGCCACTGGACGCTCACGGAAGCGCAGGAACACACCAAGCAACGACGGACCCGAGGCCGGTCCTGGCAGCGGATGGTTATTCAGGTTATGGCCTCCAAAGTCAAATGAACAGTCAAAAACCACACGGTTCTTACCGTTGTGCTGCACGAGGTGGTGAGGGATGAACCACGACTCACTTCGTGAATCAACTGCTTCAGGTGGGAGTTTGACAACATAGCCCGAGGTCTCGCGGCGCAGCGACTTACGCCATCGATCATTACTCCGACACAGTCTGTGACTGAAGCAAGTCGAGGGCTGCTTGGTCCTGCTTAGACCGAGTGACAGATTTCTCGTTTCTGTTGGGAATCACGTCTGCTTGCCGGAGTCTCTCGATGTTCCGGAACGACTCTGTCACTGAGGGATTAGTGGCAATGTGCGGACCCTGCTGGGATTCAACATTATCTCCACATACTCTCGCTGGGCCTTGTAAAGACCGACCCAGTCTTGTCCCGACAGCTGCCGGACCTCCGGGCGGACCGAGACGGAGCGGTTCGATCGGAGTGACGAGGTGAGGATGATCTGCTCCAATCGGTAACAGGGGACAGGCTTTGTGAACAGGCTGTTACGGTAAGCCTTTCAAATGCCGGTATCTTTGTTGAAGGTCTGCAACGGGTTAGGAATGTTCAGCTAAGCTAAGTGGTTCTGCTGTGAAGGCTCCCGTTGTTTTATTATAACTCCTGCCAGGTTGGGATGGAGTTGAAATTTGAAAGGACACCGAAGTACCGCAAAGCTTAAGTAATGTCTTGAGGCCTCACAGTTCTTAAGCCCGAGTCCTCCGCCTGGCCAGTGAGTCCCAGTCTCCGGGCTGCTGCTGGTAACAGCGTAGTCCGTTCAGGACCGTCATCAAGCACAGCGCGAGCATCTAGGCTTTGTCCCTTATGCTTCAGGAGGACACTGCCGAGTCCTTGAGTCAAGCGGTCAAGGCACAGCGTTTTGCCAGTCGAGCCGACTAAACGTGTCCCTTCTTTCGTTGGCTTAAAGTTGACCCCGTGAACGATCTGGAGGTTCTTTCCCTTGCACAGACGGCAGAGTTTCTTTAGAGTACACTGTGCAGCTCTATGACCTTGGCTTTAGTTTCCTTCTGTTGATCCGCTCGGGAACGGGCTCTATCTTTCCGAGGCTTACATCCGCCAAAGCTCTCTGGATCCTGGCACCAGGATTCGAAATTAAGCCATTTAGCTAGATCAACAAGCGTGTACACTGAGCCAGGTTCATAACTCACGTGCCGGCGGAAAGACGCTCTTTGTTCTGGAGGGAGCTCGGACAAAAGTCGAGCCACGTGGGATCCACGATGCGATTCGACGTCTCCTTCTGTTCCTAATGTCTTAGGGAATCCTACCAAGGCTTGTATCTGAAAGCCTACAGTGTCGCCAGACTGAATATCTGACGCATCCATAATGGCAGCAATTTGGCTCAGGGCAAGCTGACGAGGTCGACCGAACCGTTCAGTGAGGGCTGCCGTGGTATCGGAGTAGGGAGTGGATGAATTTAAAAAAAGGAATCGGCGATGAGGCGAGCATCTGTTCACTTTAGGTGATCTACCAGAATTTGGTACTTGAATAGCTCCGTAGCTTCATCAGGTAGTAGGTTATTCAAGGCAAGTTTGAGACGGGCCAATTCACCAGGATCTCGAAGGGTCAAATCTGGAATGGTTGGCTGCGGACCTCTATAAACTATCTCCCGTCTTGCGGCATTAGTCTGGATCGGCGGAAAGTTAGCTGGTGCTACGAGCGGCTGACTGGAGTGAGCTGAAGGAGGTGTGTGGTTAAAATAGAAGTTCTTCTTACTGTTGTTGGCTGCCTTGTGCTCCACACATCTCTTGTGATTGTCAACCGTGCCCGAGGAAATCCGAGCTCCCACGTTATCCGGAACAATGGCATTTGTGTAAGGCTGCATTGGAGGAGCATTCTGCGCATGGCTAACTGTATCTGCATGAGGGATCTGTATTCTTAGATGTAGAAAGGTGGCGTGGTGCTGGGACTGGAAAGGCTCTAGGAGCTGGTGAAGGCTGTCTGCTTGCAACTCTAGGCAGAGGAACTGGAGGGGTTAATACTTGGAATGGTGCGACTGGTTTATCAGCATCTTCTGCATACTTTTCTGGATCTCCATCAGTTGGCTAATCTCCTCCCTCGTGGAAAGTTGAGTAGTACGGAGACGTCTGTTCTCTTGTTCCAGATCGTGCACTGTGCTTTGGATATCAAGTGGTAAAGAATGTCCATACCGGTCAGGGCTGCGTTCATCTCTCTCACTCCAATGATCCGTGGTAAGGTACCAGGCCTCTGAAGCAGCCAAGTGTGGTGTTTCTAACGAATCAGGTGATCCAACATCCCATTCTCTTTGATCGTGATGAGAAATAGATGCTTGCGGATGGGCCATAGGAATATCTCTGTCTTCGTCATCCTCTTGAAAGTCGTACGACCCACGTGGTCGCGGTGTTGACTGAGGCGGAAGGACATTAGCTCTAGGCAGTCCAGCATACTGTAATTCGAAATCTTGTAAGTAGGCTGGTTGACCAACTATACGTCTAGGGCGTGCTCCTTCAACTTGATACTCTGCATTCTGGTCCTCTGACACCAAATGTTTTTGAGCTTTAATCAAGGACTGTATATCACTGGAGTAGGTGGATTTGTATCCGCACTGGTGTGTCGGTAAGAACACATACGACTCAGAGTTTGTAGTTTACTCTTGATTCAAGTTGAATAGGAACAGTGAGTGGTAACAGTAAGTGGTCTGAAAATAATACAGAAGAACAATAATATTAGAGATACAGCTAAATCAATAACATTCATCAAGGCAATAGAACTGGTAACATTATTCAAGTTATTGCAGTTCCTAGATAATCCACAAGGATTGGGCACATGGAATTAGTTGTTATGTAGGACTCCATTACAGTGTCATTTCGGGCAGCAACGTATATGAAACAGCACAGAACACAATATTTACGCAAATATAGGCAAATAACCATATAAATCACCGTCCAGATATCTTACACTATGAAAGTACTCATGCGTTACTTAAACTTAAAGGATGAATTTTGGCGCGAGCTGCCGCGATGGTGCGCAAACAAGCTCGTGATAACTCAGTGAAGTACATAAATCTGCTTTAAACGCATATAGCATCGTAAGATAAAAGGAAATAAACAGCTTACATTTTGTCATTAACTCACTCACATAAAACCCCTTCTGAAGGAACGATTGAGCTATCAGTCTTCTGCATCAGAGCATTCATATTTCGTTCGTCTCTTACTGACTAGGCACTGACTGACGTCATTCAATAAACGACTCTCTGATTGGCTGAAACCTTCTTAATCTGTCAATTTAAATCATTTAGCGTATATTTCGAAACGACCAGTTTTTGGAGTAACAATCTCTGTAGAGTGATCTCAGTGAGCCGCAGAACATCAAAATTATTATCTGTGACTTATTTACAATAACCTAATGTTTAGAAGACCTAGCTTTGCTAATTGTTTTTGTACGCTAAAAGCAACATTTTTCTTTTTTTGTTCGAATAACTTCAATTTTATCCGACAGAAGATCTGCCCCCATTTTACTTGGACGTGAGCCTCGGTCGTTCCCGAAACAGATTCCAATTATTTACAAAGAGCCGTTTCTGATCGGTGCACCGTGACGATAACCGTTCATTTAGAGCGAATAATCGAATGAACTTTTCATGCCCTAGTCCAGACGCTATAATCGATGTTTCAGGCGATGTGCTGCGTACCGTCTTGAAGATTCACAATCTCATCATTTAATGTTGTTTTTAGTTTTTTTTTATTGTTTTTATTTAATAATTACAATCGTTAGTATTACGCATGTGTTTTATACTTTTGTAGATTTTAAATCTACATTTTTGGCGTCACACGAAAAGGATCGCATACCCAGGCGTTCGTCTCAATCATTTCAGGTAAGACTTTTTTTCCTTTCTAAAAAGTTATACGTCTCCCTGATGATTAGAGACAGTGACTGAAATGCTGAAAAGAACTGTGTTATTTTAAGTACCAGTTGTTTTGCCAATGAATATGGGACATAAGGAAAAATTGGTATAAAATTAATCGGATTAAATAATCAAATTGAATTAGGCTTATTTAAGGTTCTCTGAAAAGTAAACCTCAAACAATATTTGAAATGCTGGGATAGAGATGGATCTTTTTTTTAGAAAAAAGACCATCTAGTCAGAAATTTGGAATTAGCTGTAAAACGGTTAAGCTAGTAAAATTTGCTTGGTCATGACTGCGACGTGGTTGGATAGTGATAGGATAGTGCGACAGTGTTAGACTCGGCTGACCTTGACTTTAGATGCGCTAGAGTATCAATATTATAGGTATGTAGATAGGTTCATGATAAAAGATATTTTAGATTTAGTCTGAGAGTTTTCTGTTCCTCCATTGAACATGTGTGTACGGTATACTGTTCTTGTCCAGAAAGGAAATAAAGACATCATCAAAGGAGTCCATGTGACATCAGTGGGTTAGTTACAATGTTTTGAAGCGTCGAAAAAACAATTTTGGTCCAAAAATAACAAAAAAAACTACGACTTCATTCAGCATTGCGTCGTCTTCCCGGTCTGTTGTCAACTTCACAGTGACCCTGCTGATGACGTCAGTGGTGTAGTCTACTTTTTTGTAGTGAGTATACTGTGATATACCAGCATACCCCCCCCCCCCCCCCCCCCCGTTGCCACTACCACCCATTTGCGAAAAATTTTAAAAACTTGTGTGATATTCCTTTAGAATTCTGTTTTAGGTAACACTTTAGTTTAGGATCTAATGCTCACTATTAACCAGTTTCATTACATGCAAAGGCAGGGTTTTATAATCACTGTTGTCCCAAATGTGAGGTAGGTTAGTCATGGGGATTCAGGGTTTCCCTGAGAAAATTTGTATTTCTCTGATCTACATATGTGCATTTTAGGATGTTTTGAAGGCCAAAAAAATAAAAAATAAATAATAATAATAGATAACAGCTTTAAAACCATGTCAGTGGGCAGCTGATTATTTCTCTCTCCTCATCAGCATCACCCTCTTTTTCTCTTTGTTTTTTATCTTGCCCTGTCTCTTCCTCTCCTAAAGATGAGCTTTGACTGATATAGGCTTTTCATTTTTATCAGTCAGTGAAGACAGTAAACATGGGGTCAACTGATAGGTGGATTTTCCCTATGAATAATTTTTCTTTGACACGTTTATTCACTGAAAGCTACTAAAGCTAGGTAATTAAGTTTATTAAATGCATTCAAAACATATAGGCTACACATTGATCTTACAGGGCCATATAGGGCTTTATAATCAAAGAGGTCCTAAATTTGAGGTTGGGGCTTCAATTTTTTTTAAAATTTCTCTGATGTGCATTTCAAGACGTTTGAAGACCAAAAAAAGAATAAGAAATAGCTTTAAAACCATGTCAGTGGGCAGTACATTCTCTTCCCCGATGAGCTTTTTTAATGTACTAAAGGCTACAATTTTTATTATATTCTCAATATGTACACATTCGTTATTACTCTTGTGGCTAAAATGATGAAAACGGCTTTGTTAATGTTTCTTGTCCCCTCGCAATGACAGTAAACTATTAAATTGCATGAGTCACGTTACAGGCCTATTTATTTCAGTTCAAAATGGCGAAATTAGACAAAACTATATTAGTTTGCCTGGTTTTTTTTTTTTGTCATTCGTTTAACATTTATGACCTAAAAAATGTAAAATATGAAGTTTAGCCACTTACATCTTATCTTGCACTTGCCCGTAAACTGAAGCGTCGAGTCACTCTGCTGAAATTCGCGCTCAGCGTCTGTGAATTTAAAGCCCGCCTACTTTGATTTGATTTGTCATCTCAAATATTCTGACATTGACGAGCAGTGACAGACCAATGAGGCTCAGATGAACACGAACACACACACACACACACACCTTGTCCTCTGTTTTTGACGTGCTCTCTGCTCGCGCGCTGAATCTGATAACAGAACTTACTTAGGGAACACGGAATTCTGTCGCCTACGTTTAGGGGTGCTGATGTCGTAGGAAATGTATTTCACAAAACGATGTTGTTACGAATCCTCGCGCTTTTTAAAGTGGGCATACGGAGATCTTTGACATTTCCTAGTGGGTATACGCAAATCCTTGACATTTTCTAGTGGGTATACGGCGTATACCTGCGTATCACGTAGACTACACCACTGGATGACGTGTTGATCTGGTGCACCCGAGCGCTTTTGGCGATTAGGATCTGCGACATGCACACTGGCGCACCATTGTAAAAAAATACTAAAATACAAACAATGTAGAATAGCTTGAATACAGTGTGCGTCTCCCCCAGACAGTCAACAACGCTCGGGTGCACCAGATCAACACGTCATCAGCTGGGAAGACAATACAATGCTGAATGAAGTCGTAGATTTCGTTATTTTTGGAGCAAATGTATTTTTGATGCTCCAAAACATTCTAACTACCCCACTGATGTCACATGGACTACTTTGATGATGTCTTTATTTCCTTTCTGGACAAGGACAGTATACCGTACACACGTGTTCAATGGAAGATCAGAAAACTCTCGGACTAAATCTAAAATATCTTCAACTGTGTTCAGAAGATGAACAGAGGACTTACGTGCTTGGAACGACATGAGGGCGAGTCATTAAATGACATCGTTATACTTTTTATGGCGAACTAACCTTTGAGTGAACTAAAACATTTCTGAACATAGAACAGCAACTTGCGAAACATGACTAGAAAGGTAAAGGCTAAGGCGATCCAAAAGTGCATTTAGCGCTTAGCATTTGAATGTCTTTTAAACGCCAAGCCCCTGTTGCGAACAAAATCTCGAATGTTCCGAATGGATCTTTTCTCCAAGATAGGTTGTTGTGACACTTCAGACACTGCTCACTGGTGGCAGTGACACCGTTTTCAATTAAAGGCCTCATATGTTTCATCACAGCTCGTATCTCCTCCTCAGACCATGGAAACCTGAACAATTAAAAAAATATTAGAAGATAAAAACAAAAGATAAAAGAGCCATCAAGATGTACTTGTAGGTAGGGATGTTGCTGTTCAAAATTGACAAACAAGCTGGAACTTGTGTAGACAATGTGTGTGATAATAAATTGACTTTAGTTCTGCTAAAACACTCCTTATTAAAAAACAACACATCCAGCTTCTTTTAATACCTTATACGTCTAAACAAACCACGTAAGTGTTGACTGCACATTAGTGAGGTGATCCGGAAGTTACACAGGCAGCGTTCCCCTGGTCATCTAAAAAAAAAAAAAAAAAATTGCACAGTATAAATGTATGGGCTTAAAGAGCCTGTCTGCCAACCAATGTAAGTGTTGACTGCACATAAGTGGTGCCTAGTGATGGACATGGCATCGCATTAATACAATACCTTGAGTGACTGAGTCGGGGAGATGAGGTGATCTGGAAGTTACACAGGCAGCGTTCCCCTGGTCATCTAAAAAAAAAATATCGCACAGTATAAATGTATGGGCTTAAAGAGCGTGTCTGCCTACCATGGGCATGGAGGGGATACACGTAGCACTGTAGACAGCCAATTCTATATATTATACCCGAGTGATAATTTTACTAGGAAATTATGTAGATTTTACCCAGTCCAAGTCTTCACTGTTGTTTTAAAATGATCATGCAAACTACTGAACACATCAAAATACTAGCCAACTTTATAACCATCATACTACTGGAAAATTCCTGACTAAAACATTTTAATAAACTCTAATGATGACATGATATTTGTTGGGCAAACTTTGGGTCCTTCATTCAGATTATACCTTGAGCTGCAGTCTCGGAGAGGTGAGGTGATTCAAAAGTCCCAGAAGCCAACATTTCTTCGACATTTCATTTCATGCAACAATTTCAGTAGCCTTGGAACCCAATTTAACAGTACCTTGCAATGTGGAAACATTAAGGAGTAGTTGTGATCCTGTATCCATATCGTCGTCTATGCCATCTATTAAATGACATTGTAAAAATTAACACATTTTATTACACATACACCAAAGTAGATTTAACAACATGTAAATGATACGTACCACCAATTTCGTCCAGAGATTTTCCTTGAATATCCTTCACACTTCCCTTCTCCATAGCCATAAGCAGCTTTGAGATCTTAGCCAGCTGAATTGTAGACTGGGGCAGTCGACAGTACTCCCTATGCACCCTAATGTCATGGCCGAGAAAATCGGCCAGCTGGTCCAGTTCATTATCTTTCAAGTTCATGACTTGGCTTATTGTGGCGATCTGTTTGCCAAGGTAAGTTGATCTGAGGTTTTGAGGATCTTCGGCTCCACAAGCATCTGCATATTTACCAAACTGCCCTCTGTAGTGAGTGACCATCACTACAAGGAACAGCGAACAGGTAATTGTTGTTTTCTGTTACTCCACACTCTTTCCGCTTACTAACGAGGAGTGACAGGTTAGCGGTCATATCAGGGGTCAGGATCACAGCAACCTTTCGTCCTCTACCCACCCCCCCCCCCCCCCCCTCAATTCTACGCTGGCGAATTGTTTGCAAAGTCTCTTCTCAACTTCTGTCAGCCCAGTGCTTATGTCATCGTTTAGCTGTGACACGTCACGACCTTCAACATTTTTTACAGTCATCCGTGCCACTGAAGTCAAACAAAATGACTTGACAGAGGGTCACCTTTGCTAGTGCTGCATAAGTGCCTGTTGTTGGGTCTTCGGCTAGTTTCTCCTTAGCCAATTCCACTTGCTGACCAAGATATAACTGTAGCTTCTGAACGTCTTTGGCCAGTGGAAGCCTGCTGCTCTTGTTGTATTTTGCCTCACTCAGGTTAGATAAGGCAGAATGGGAAACTAATTCAGACCACTTTGTTTCATGAAGTGCACGAAACCTCCTGATGGAATCGATCGCCTCTTGGTCCTCTTCCATGAGGACACGACACATGATGAGGTCACTTATCTTTCTGAGAGAATGCCCAATTTTCAGGGCCAAACTTGGGGCTTTGAAAGTGTTGTTTTCACGATCAAAACCTGAAACTCTCTTGACGGCACTAGTAAGAATAAAGAGGTTGCATGGTTTTATCGCTTCTTCCATGTTATGGATTCTAGTTGCGTGGCGCAAAGTCACAAGTAATCTCCCAAGTTCCCGTACTTTCTGTCTTATATACTCATGCTTTGATCTGTCATTCCCATGCTTATTAAAGAGGGACTGGGCAAACTGCATGACATAATGATCATTCCTTATTGCGGTGGACACGTCATCCCTGTGCATTTTGCCCAACACGGACCAAAGTTCACTTGAAATTGGCTGGGACATTGTAGACTGAGCAGATGCTATACCAAAGGCTCTCTCTCTCTAAACTCAGGTCCCTCTTCAGTACTATTCTCAGGTCTTAGAGCACATCTCTTCATGTGCCGAGAAAGTTCGGCTCTGGATAACATACCCTTACAGTACAAGCAGTGATCGTAAGTCTCAGTGCTGCTGCTCTGTTTGGAACTGACCCTGTGGTTTTAACAGTAGAGTTATGCTCGAAGTTGCCAAGGTTTCGGAATTTCTCAAGAAGAACCTTTCTGTCCTTTGATGATTTTTTGGGAACTGGAGCGCCTGTGCGATTTCAGCATTTTCATTGACATGCCTCTCGAGATGACGTGCAAATTTTGTTGGAGGTTTTTCACATACAAAACAATAAATGAATTTCGCTGATTTGGTTGGGGATTTACTTTGGCCAAGAACACCCACAGTACCCTTTTCGTTACTCGCATCTTTTGTTTTCCGCAGGTATGACTCTGAGCTTTCTGGTTCTGGGTCACTTTGGAGATCGCCAGTAGTTTCTAGATCCATCAGGATATTCTTACAGATATCCCTTGAGTTGTCCTCTATATCTATGGTCTGGTCTTGTTCAGGGAAAGTAACACCTAAATCAGGCAAATTAGTAGTGGTATGGGACTTTTTGGATGGTCCAGGCAACTCAACACTCAACTCTGTCCCTGAGCTTTCTGAATCCGATACAGATGCTGGGATGTACTCGTCGCCAGATGAGACATCGTCCTGTAAAGTACATTAAATTAATTAATGAAATTTAAATTTAGTTAACAGCATACTTTAACAGAAATACAAATAGGAAGGATGGATAAGAGCCATCCTATTGATATTAAGCATATTGTACTTCAATGCACACTTACATCTGAAATATCCCAGTCTTCTGAGGATTTCTGGAGGCAGATTTTACGCCACACACTAGAACATTCTTCACAGACAAAATTAGGCAGCGTTAGACAACAATTAGTCAATTCCCCATGCTGACCAATTACATACTAATTTTCTTATTAAATGCAAACAGCTTCACGCTAATGATCAAGAAATACTAACAAAATGAACTGTTCAGTACAAATGCACAGTTTGAGTGATGGCTAAAACTTTCCATTTAGACAAAAAGTAGACAGGTTTCGACCATTAAGGCAGAATTCACTGGAGTGGCAGAGCATTTGTAAACACAGACACATTAACAGCCTGACCTGACAAAACACATTCTTTTTTAAATGTGCAACATGGAAGGTGTGAGGCCATACAAGCTATGATTCAGAATGCATCCTTGGCCCAGAGAGTTCTGGCAGAATAGTCTAATGGGGAACAGAAATTATGAAATGTTCATCCTACATTAATTAATAAGGCTAGTGAGAATAAAAAGGAAAGTAATTGGAAAGGTGTGGAGACACCTCCAAGCATTTGGATAGCCAATTGCTCGGTGGCTCTATTGAATTAGGTCCTGATTTATTAGCCCTAATTTTTTGGTTCATTATGAGCTTTTATATACAGTTCATCCATCATCTCAATCAGCCAAACTAAATTCTAATTCCACTCGAAAAGCCCACTGAAACTATCATCAACTCAGATGCGTAAATAAGGCCCAGTGACTTATTGGAAGGCACGAAGTAAAAAAAATATATATATAAAAACACTTGGAAATGCTTATTGGTCAGACAAAAAGAAATTTGCAAGTTTGAAGTTTCTGCTCAAAGGGTTTAACATCCTATTTGAAGTTTGTGAGCATATGCATAATTACAGAAAGACTTTAGCAATGACATGAGTGCACCACGGACTTGAGGGCATTTTGCTTGTTGTTACTCATTAGACGTAATGAAATGTTTGTGCATTATGCTTCTCAGCCAAGCGAATCTTTAAAAATGCTGACGAAGAAGCACAAATATTGCCCTATGTTCACGTAGCACATCAAACAAAGAACTGCCGTTTTTGCATTGTTATCGTCGCAAATATGGGATCGTTGAAATTTGTCTACAACAAATTCAAACAGCGATGTTTCGCTTATTGTGCGATTGGGTCAACATTGCAAACAACTCCTCTATAAGTTGTCATTTTATTTCCGTCACACCAATGAATAAAGTCCATTAAAGACGCGTTTAGCTGAGCTGCAGCGAACCGGATAAAAGAAGAAGACATTTGTGAGAATTTTACGTTGTAGCCTAACTTAGGCCTAAGTCTAATCAACAAAGAGCAATAGGACAGTTAGCCTAATAATATAAATGATCACAGCAAAGGAATTAAGAACTTGTTCAACATCCAAAAACCAAAGTCTCCAGGGGTTAGGGAAACCCTGCGCGATCTGATTAGAAATGCCAAAATGGTAAATTTAGCCAAAAGGCAACAAGTTTGCAGGTATGCTCTCTGTTCTTTGCTATGTGCCTCAGCTTGCAAACTCACTTGCCTGGTACGTCATAGTATCTGCCACTCCAGTGTTTTCCACCGCAATGGTTTTTGAACTGATAAAACATTCAATCAACATGCTTTATAGGTGCGAGTCTGGAACTGACCGATAACATGAAATTAAACAACTTATGGTGTACTGAGAAATGCATTAATTAGGAGAAAATGAATAACACACTTACGTTTGCATCTTACACCGTGCCATTTGATAGATGTCAAAGGTGAATGGCATATCCAGCATTTGTCAATTCTCACCAGTTCAAAAACCAGCTTATGGACTGTACACTGTGAAAACATTTTTTTAAAACAAATATAAATATAAAACCTTTACACACACAAATTATATCATGAATTAATTTTTTTGTGTGAGTTTTTTTTTACTTTCACACAACCAAGAGATAAAATCAGGAGAGATAAAAAAAGGGGGAAATAAGTTACTTTTGAGATATAATAGCAAAGTAAATATATTCAATTCATATGACTTAAGTTTAGGTTGGTTAACTGTTGGGGTGTCACTCGTCACACACACAAAAGAGAAAGATTTACTTCTGCTTGGAACGATGGCAAAAACAACAACTCCTCAGAATAATTAAGTAAACTTTCATCTGGCATTTAAAAAAACCAACACATCTAGTTTCTGAACCTGTGTCCAAAGCCCAGGGACGTGCACAGGGGGGTTGCTCAGGTTGCCCGGGCAACTGCCCATATGCCCTTCTCGACTCAGGTTGCCCTTCTGAGGAAAAAAAAAAAATCGTACAATGGATGTAGAATTTCACCTAGGCCTAGACAAAAAGTAATATAAAAATCGCAAAGCCTCATTCACTTCCAAAAAAAAAAAAAAAATTGAAATTCAAACTGTTTCCACGAGACTATAGACTGCACGCGACCGTATGGTAAGGCACCGCAAATTTAAATTACTCAGGCTGCGCCTCCATCTCGTGTCGCGCGCTAATTAATGTGTACGAAGTCCATGACAAAATGAAGCGAAACTATCCTTCTCGTCACGAAAAGAGGAAGAAGAAAAACATGAGAGTGAATTGCGGGAACAGCAGTCAGGTAAACTTGTGTTCTGTACTCTCTAGTGTCAGCAAAGTTTGATGGTTTTGTCTGGGCAGGCAATGCATCTCTTGCATCACTTTTTGCCTGACAAAAGTGAGAGTAAAATACCATTATTTATTACGTTTTGTTTTTGATAAACGACAAAGTGCAACAACAGTGTTTGTTTACTGCAGCTCGGAAAACATAACCGCATCGCGTGTGTTGCGTTCATATGCGCGTGCACGAAATGAAACTCGCATTTTTCAAGCAGAAATGTGGAGACCAGAGAAATAGCCTACTGTACAATACTTGAATGATGGCACTCCCAATCAAAGTACACATTATAAAGACACTGATTATCTAGTCTCAGTGTAGTTAAAAACTCTAAACAACTGCACTAATTATGCAAGATATAAACCAATGTATTGGCAATTTGACATTGATTGACTATTGATTTATAGGCTATATTGAATTTAAAATGATGATTAGATGGACATTCTGGTCAATATGGATGCAAATCCCTCAGTAAATAACCATAAATTAAGATTTGCTTTAACATGCATAAAAATAAATAAATAAATAAATAAAAATCATAGGCTACTGATTCCGAAAATACCCTGGCTGTAGAGAGAACCAAAGTTAATCCCAAAAGCCAAAGTTCAGGGTTGTACTTTATTATTTTCTTCTTGTTTATGTTTACGTTAATATTCACTTGTTATCTTAACATTCTATAAAAATGCTTTATTCAGTAAATATTGTTTGTTTGAACCTCATTCTGTTCTATATTGTTGTACTTATTCTTTGACTGTTTTGTTTAAATGAGGGAGGATTGTATTGGGCGGTATTGAGTGGCAATGGCAAATGTTTTACATGGCTCACGGCATCACAGATCAGGTAGAGGGCCCCTTAGCAGAATTTTGCTTAGGGCCCCAGGGGGAGGTCAGGATTGGCAAAAAAAGAATTGTATTTTTTCCCGAAATCTAAGCGTTTTTTATTTTTTCGAGTTTTTTCCATTCAATCCAGATTATTTCTTTTCAAATAAATAAATAGATAAATAAATAATAATTAAAAAAAAAACAATAAACAACAATATAAAGAACTCTTTTGCTCATTTGTCTCATCTCTGACATTTTGCAATCTTTATAAATAATTATAAGACCATAAGATGAGGCATTGCGTTTGGACATAAACACGGCCAGATAAGGCAACTTGGAAGGGGACAAATTCAACTGAATATATTCCTTCATATAGCCCGTGAGTGGGGAGGAGGGGGGAGGGGGGGTGCCCTTTATTCAGGTCAGAGCAACTGCCCCTCAAAATTCCTGTGCACGTCCCTGCCAAAGCCAAATTTAGATTTACTCTGCTTAACTTCTATTATCTGTAAAAAGTCAGCGAGTGCTGTAGGTTGAAAAAAAAAAAAAAAAAAAAAAATCTACAATACAGACCACTAGCAAAAAAGCGGGCAACTAACTTATAGGGGCAAGGAAACTGATTATCCTCTTCTTTCTAGCCACAGCACTACATAACCTCAAACTGCAAGAAAATAGGTTGATTAAACCTGGACTATCTAATTAAGCAAAGCAAGAAAAGTAAAGCCAATTCTAAGAAACTAAAGTAAAAACAAAAAAAAAATGTGAAAAAAAAGGTAAAAATCTTTGTACGTGTGTAACACTCACAAACTCTAGGTATGCAAGGACACTTTCCTTTGGACTATCAATGACATCCATGCTGAAACTAACACTATTGAACTCCCAGTGTGTGTTGGGGGACACCGTGATTAGAAAAGACCATCCATCCTGAATAGAGGACATAATGGATGGGCAGCTTCACACAGGACGGCAACTTCTGTCCTGCAGAGTTTAGCTCCAACCCTGACAAACTCTTTTCTAGTAATCCTGAAAACATTGACTAGCTTTTTCAGGTGTGTTTAATTCGGCGTGGTGCTAAACTCTGCAGGACAGAAGCTGCCCATCCATTATGTCCTCTATTCAGGATGGATGGTCTTTTCTAATCACGGTGTCCCCCCAACACTGGATTTTTTCTGAGTGCGCCACACACTGGGAGTTCAATAGTGGAAGTCTTAGTTTCAGCACGGATGTCATTGATAGTCCAAAGGAAAGTGTCCTTACATACCTAGAGTTTGTGTGTGTTACAACCTGTCCTAACATAACATGAATATTCCTGTAACACACAAACTCTAGGTATGCAAGGACAAAGACATCCATGCTCAAACTTTAAGACTTCCACTATTGAACTGCCAGTGTGTGGCACACTCAGAAAAAGACCATCCATACTGAATAGAGGACATGACCACCATAGCTGCAAGAGGTTTATTAAAACACTGAAAACTGTTCCAAGGAACATCCCATTACTTCTAACCACTGGTCAATTTCGAAACACAAGTGAATTCAAACTCACCTCACAAGCAGAGTCATTCGGCGCAGCTCTGGATGCGTGACACTCTGATCTCGGTTCAGTCCCTGTACAAGGGAACACGCAAGATTCAGTGCTTGGCTTTCCTCATATCATAAAACCACATATAGGCAAAACATAGTCAACTCACATCCCTGATAGACAAAGTTCTACTCAAAATGTCCATCAAACCATAAAATAATTATCTAAAAATAGCCTGACAGTGCCAGATGTTTTTTATGCTTTAAACCCTTAGGAGGCATGACATTCATTCCCAGAAGTCAACAACATTTACTCAAAACTATAACTGACCACTGGCAGGGTCTGTTGATGACACAGGGGGCGAGCCCTCCTGGGGCTGGACATCAACTTCACCAATCCCCTCTTTCTCAGAAGTGCCACATTGACCTCTGACATGGTGTACCTAAAACAAGAACAGCAATATGCAAAGATGAACAGGCATCAACTGGCACAGATGATAATACTGCATATGTGCAAAGACAGAATTTTGAACAAAATTAGGAACCATTTTGTATAGGGGAGACATGTCACTGAAAAAAAATAATTTTACCATCAAGCCGCAAGAAACAGCTGACCATGGTCCATGAACCATATAGGTACACGTAGATGCCACAACTAAGAATGTATATAAAATAGGGAAAACCCTATTCCTTAACTAGCCACTTTACAAGCACATGTTGTAGTTTCTACATCGTCTGTGTGTGTTACAGGAATATTCATGTTATGCGAGGACAGGTTGTAACACACACAAACTCTAGGTATGTAAGGACACTTTCCTTTGGACTATCAATGACATCCGTGCTGAAACGAAGACTTCCACTATTGAACTGCCAGTGTGTGGCACACTCCACACCATCCAGACCATCCATCCCGAATAGAGGACATGACCACCGTACTGTAGCTGCAAGAGGTTTATTAAAACACTGAAAACTGTTCCACGGAACATCCCATTACTTCTAACCACTGGTCAATTTCAAAACACAAAGTGAATTCAAACTCACCTCACAAGCAGAGTCATTCGGCGCAGCTCTGGATGCGTGACACTCTGATCTCGGTTCAGTCCCTGTACAAGGGAACACGCAAGATTCAGTGCTTGGCTTTCCTCGTATCATAAAACAAGTTTACAGTTTATGTCAAGTTTAGGCTTAGAATCAGGGTGAAGTACTTTAACATCAGTGTTTTTCACCTATCATTACCCTATAATTTTAGGGAAAAATTATGGGTGGGGTTAGGTTTAGGGGTAGGGATTGGGTAATGACTCAATTTGGGACAGGAATGTTAATCCAGGATCAATAAAATATGTTGATCCAGGACCATGTATTACTTGGCAAAATCACAGCGACCCTGTAAACCCTCAGCAGGCATGACATGCATTCCCAGAAGTTAACTCAAAACTATAACTGACCACTGGCAGGGTCTGTTAATTAATTACGAATAATTAATTACGTTTTGTTGTGCCCTCGTTCAATAAAACTATACCAGGTGTATGTGGTGATGCTTTGTGTTGTGACATTTCCTTAGCCATTGTAAAACAATGGGACATGTTGCTTTAACAGACACTGTATTCAGCCTTACCTCAGAAGCAGAACAGCCTGATGTCATATTGCAGGACGACTGGAGTTCTGGTCTCTCTCTGGTCTCTGCAGAATACAGAAAAGAATATGAGCAAGGCCAGGGAGAGTGGGGTTGTGGGTCACTCTAGAAGCAACCACTGGTTCACATCCTTTATAGACACAATAAGTTTCTATGCCCACCATAACTCCTGTAAAACCATCTCAGTTAACATGGCAATATGGGGCATAAAAGTTTCTTACTCATCTACGGTACACCATTGACAACTAGATAAAACATTAAGTCAAAAAGTCACTGACCTTCAATAAAGACTGTGGATGACATGTCTTGGACACTGTCTTTAGTAGACTCTTGGAAAGAAATGCTTGTAACAGTAGGGGGAATCTAAAAACATACAGGACAACATACACAGATAAGCTTGGTGGCATCAGCTGGGAGAGTCATGCAAAGTTGAGATTAACCTGACAAGGTTGACTGAGAACTGGATTGAATACTACAAAGCAGTGATTTCTGTTTTGTTTTTTTTTTTGGTTCTAAATGTCACTAATAAGCGATAGGTATTGTGTAATCTCTGTGGCATCATGAAACTGACTCAGCATAACACACAGTAGCTTTTAAGACAGATGATTGCATTGTTATCAAGATGTCAAAATATAGGCTTTAAACAATGACACCAATTCATAGGGGGAAAAAAAAGAAGACAAGAGACCCACCTCTTTACGCCAGGGCCAATCTTTCCCACCATAGTCATAAGTGATTTCAGTTCTGAGATCTTCTCGAAACTCTGGATTCTGACAGAGGGCCATGAGACTTAGACCTGAGTGCAAAAATGGAGGCTCTAGACCCTTCCTGAGCTGAGATATTGAGATATATAACATATATTTTTAGATTACTCAACTTAAATATGAATATTATATATATATATATATATATATATATATATATATATATATAAAATATTCATATTTAAGTTGCGCTTTCCATTTAAATCAAATCCATATTGTTTTGGCCGGAAGTTATTTTACTTTATAAAGTTTGAAATATGGATGTTTTTCTTACATCTCCATCTTCCTCATTACTCCACATAAATTCAACATCTGAGATATTTTCACTCCGCATTCCCTCATTAGTACCAGGTGAAGCTAATCTGAAATCAGTTGCGCGTGCACAGGCTGGATAAGGCAACACGCCGCTTCTATTGTTTGTGTGCACTGGGAACTAATGCTACGGCAGACAGCAGCGCTGGCTCAAGAAGTAGAGCTTGGTGTCTGTTTTGAACACTGTGCGGGACTGGGTACTCACCAAAAGAACTCTGGAGTGACAGCCGGTTTTTTACCTACAAGTAAATAAATGGATGTAAAAAATGCAAAGGCCTAATCATTGAGTGGAATCCAGTGTATAGCTTCAGATAGTGAGAAGAACCTATCTCTTTCAAGTGTGGGGAAAACGCACAAAGTCAAGTCACATAAACGCTTGACAGTAAAAAACCGCCAGGATTGGAGGACCTTGAAACTCACCTGGAGGCCTGGGAGAAGAAAAGTAAACTGCTCTAGCATTATCCCAAAGTGTGCATTATTGTTCTGTTGATACAGCCAAAGGATATGGCGGAGACAAAGTCGTTAGAGCAGCTCAAAGCTGAAAGAACCAGTGCAAAAAGACTCTTTTCTCGGCTTGCCAATTCAGTTTCTAGGACACATTTGGACATGTGTGAGGAGGAGCTCAAAGAAAGTTTCAAAAATCTCTCACTACAGGCCACTAAAGTCATGGAAGCAAATGAGGACGTGGAGGCTGCTTTGATCGCAGAGGCTGAGCTGGATGAAGAGGATGAGCCAGCATTAAATCCGCAACAAAAGGCTGACCTAGAGAAGACGGCAAGTGAATGTGACCAGAGACTGAGGGAGGGAAAAGCTCTAATTTTGAAAACACTCTGGGCTAGTTTTGGGGATCCCCAAACGTCCCTGGCTTTTCAAGTGGCAGAGACGGAGTGTGACCGGGTCCTTTCTGTTCAATCTTGTGCAAACCTGGAAGCGTATGACTTCATGCTCAACCACCTGGGAGAATTGGTTAAAGCTGCAAGAGAAGCGCACGTCCGGTGGAATCGTTGGGCACCTTCTGCTGAGCAAAAAGACCTTAAAAGCCGTCTGAGGGAGCTTGAGGTTTGTCTACCAAAGCTGGTTTCCAGAAAGGCTGAATTCATTCAGGCAAAAGTCGAACAGGATTCTGAGAGAGCTGGTGCAGCCCATAGTTCTCCAAGGCAAGCCATCAAGTTGAAGCCTACTTCCCTTCCCAAGTTTGCTGGAAGTAAACGGGATTTTCATCGCTGGAGAAAGGAGTGGGAAGCTCTGCAAAAGCAAGGTGAACCTACTGGATCAAAAGAGGTGAAGAAATTTCAGCTCCTGGACAGTCTCGATGATAAAGTGGCCAGAGAGTTTCGACTTGCAGCTTATAATACAGCAGAAGAAATATTCCGTGTCCTGGAGAATCGCTTTGGGAATAAAGCCACTATTGCCTTGGAAATTGTAGAAGAGTTGCAAGCAATGCCACCAGTAAGAGGTCACCAAGCCAGGAAAATAGTGGAATTGATTCAAATGATTGAAAAAGCCCTTTATGATCTAGGTGAGCTTGGAGACACTGGTGCCATGAAAAACCCCTTGGTGACAAAATCCATTGAGAGCAAACTCCCTGAGTCACTGAAGAAGGAATGGTTGGTTTATATTGCTGATGAGAAGAATGCTGGTGTACAACAAGCTCGTTTCGACAAACTTCTCGAATTCCTCAAAACCCAGGAGGCAATATATGAGCAGCTGGAACAGTTAAGAGAAGATGAGCCCAGCAGGAAGGAGTCCAGGTCTGACCCAAGGCATGCCAGGACAAGAGCCACCGAATTGAGCAGTGATCCAGCAGGTTGTATTGTCTGTGGAGACAGCAAACACAAGAAGAAACTGTATTTCTGCAAGAAATTTAGGACCCTGAAACCTTCAGAGAAAGAGAATGTGATGAGGAGGCTCAGAGCATGCAAAAGATGTCTGGAAATCCATGAAGGAGCTGCATATTGCAAATTCACTTACTTGTGCAGGAATCTGGAACGCAAAGACCAGCAGACCCCCGAGCATCATTATTACCTGTGTCCATATGCTGAAACCAGAAGGACACCCCAAAAAAGAACAAAAACTGGTTCGGTGGGAGGTGGAAAGTGCACAGAGTCTCAGGAGGAATTCCTCTCCAAGCTGTCACCTGAGTTGGCTCAGCAGTGTCGAGATGCATTCTGCAATTCAGCATTCAGGACCCTCAACTCTGGGGCACGCGAGCAGGGGCTACTAACAGAAAGTGGTTTGCAAGAATTTCCAGTTATCATGATGCTTCAATGGGTAACGGCCAATGCTGGACAAAAGGTTGGAACCTTGATTGATCTGGCCTCAGATACAAACTACATAACTCATAGAGTAGAAAATAAATTGAACCTTCGAAGTGAAGACGTTACTCTGGTGGTCCATGGAGTCGGTGGTATGAAGGTATCAGTTAAAACCAAGAGGTACCTGCTGAAGATCAGAGTTAGTACTCCCCGAGGCACTCTTAAGTCACACCAGTTAGTGTGTTATGGACTTGACAGTATTGCAGAGATCCATCGACATGTGACGGCCAAGAAGCTGCAAAGAATATTCCCTGATGTTCCACTGCATGAGCTGGTAAGACCCAGAGAAATCCAACTCCTGATAAGTCATAGGGAAGGACAGCTGGTGCCCCAGAAGATTCGTGCAGTTGGAGACCTTGTCCTCTGGGACGGCCCACTGGGGAAAACTATCGGAGGTAGTCACCCTGACCTTTTTGAAGAGCTTGCTGTGACTGCACATATGTCAAAAACTCATTTTGCATGCTCAATGAGGACTGCAGCAGTTAAGTACGAAGAATTCACCTGTAAAAGTCCAGCTGATCATCAGTCTCCCATGTGTTCTGTTGCTCATTCTAGCACTGCAGCCCTCAAGCGAGATATCCTGGAATGGTGGAAGTGGGACGGCATTGGGGCCGCTTGCGAGCCCAAGTGCGGTGGTTGTCGCTGCGGGAATTGCCAGCCAGGGGGCAAAGAGATGACACTTGCAATGGGAAAGAGAGGCAGAAATGGTTACAAATGGCTTGACGTATGTGAATGGAGATGAGCACTGTGAGGAACCACACTGGCATGTTAGATATCCATGGAGAGAGGATCCGGTTTCCTTGCCAAACAACAGAGGGGCTGTTGAAGCGACATTCCTCAGGACAGAAAAACAGCTGGCAAAGGAACCAGAATGGAAAGTTGCCTACGCAGCGCAAGTGCATGACATGGTCCATCGCAAAGCTGCAGTAAAGTTGTCAAATGAGGTGTTAAAGAGCTGGACCGGGCCAGTTTGGTACATCAGTCACCTAATCGCTCCAAATCCTCACTCAGTCACAACCCCAGTAAGGCTTGTCTGGAATAGCAGCCAAAAGTTTAGAGGTTTGAGCTTGAATGATCTGCTGTTCAAAGGTCCTGACGTGCTCAACCCCATTCGTGCTGTTCTGTTGAGGTTCAGTGCTGGAGTCTTTGCTGCCTTGGGCGATATACGGAAAATGTATAACTCTGTCTGGCTGGAAGAACGAGAAGTCCATCTGCACCGATTCCTCTGGCGTGATTCTGCAGGAGATGAGATTGAAGAATATGCTATAACAAGGGTAAATATTGGAGACAAACCGGCAGGCTGCATCGCTCAACTGGCTATGCGGGAGACCGCAAACTTACCCATATTCAGTCACTTCAAGGAAGAGCGACGTGTGCTGCAAGAAGATGTTTATGTCGATGACATCCTGACTTCCCACAACAGCATGGATCAACTGAAACTCATCACGTCTAATGTCGAGCAGATCTTAAAAACTGGTGGATTCCACATCAAGCCCTGGCTATACTCCGATCAAAGTGGGAGGAAAGAGTCCAGAGACAAAGAGACTGAGCCACAGACTGTGTTCTTACCAAATCAGCTGACAGAAGAGGACAATAAAGCCCTTGGCCTGGGACACACAGTAAAAGATGACAAGCTTCATGTCGTGATTGCTGTAAACTTCTCAAAGAAGAAGAAAAAGATGAGAATTGGCCAAAATTTGTTGAAGGAGGAGGTAAGATCACAAACGCCAAATCCACTCACCAGAAGAGAACTTCTAAGTCAAGTCTCAGGGCTCTATGATCCACTAGGCTTGGTGACCCCTGCTAAGCAAAAAGGTGCAATTCTGGTGCGAAGAGCATTTCAAGAGGCAAAAGTTAACTATGGCCTAAGCGAGAATACCTGGGATGCAGCTTTGTCAGAAGGGCTCCGGGAGGATGCAATCAAGCTTCTGGAAGAGTATTCTGAGCTTGGGCAAGTACAATTTGTCAGATCCCTGACACCCCCAGATGCCGCCGCTGAACCCTTTGGCATCACCTTCTCCGATGGCAGTGAACAAGCATATGGAGCAGTATTGTATTTGCGTTGGAGCTGCAGTCAAGACATTACTGTGAGGCTCGTCGAATCCAAGGCCAAACTAACCCCCCTTGACCATAAGGGCGACGCCGTAAAAGCGGAGGTGTGCGGAGCTGTATTTGCTGCCCGGTTAAAGAAATATTTCCAAAGGCATTGCAGGATTCAAGTTGAGAAGTGGTACCATCTTGTTGATAGCCAGACCATCTTGGGGAGCAATACAGCGTGAAAGTTATGGTTACCAAACCTTTTTTGCGAATCGAATTGGAGAGATTCAAAGCAGCACTAACGTGCAGGATTGGTGGTGGGTTCCAGGGCCAATGAATATTGCAGACATTATCACGAGAGGGGCTGGCCCAAAAGATTTGGATAATGATTCTGAGTGGCAGTCAGGTCCGAAGTTCATCAGTCAACCAGTAAATGAGTGGCCAATTAGATCGGCTAAAGATGTTGCTGCGGCAGCCAGAGAAAACCTCACCAAGATCCAAAAGAAAGCGTTTGTTGCTGCGCTTACCAGAGCTCAGCTGAAGAAACAAGAGCCAGTGGAAAACCAGAGTTCAACCCGGATGGAGCCAAGTAGACCACCTGGTGGAATAACAGTTCAAAAGTTAATTGATGTGAAGAGATTCAGCAATCTAACACGGCCGATCAAGACAGTGGCATTGGTCTGGAGAGCTGCAAAGAAGTTCCTTCGAGTCAAGACAATGGACAAACTAAAGTGGGAGGCGGTATCTTCAGTTGGTATCATCACTCTCCAAGAGAGAAGAGATGCATTTAGGGACCTCTGCCTAGCAGTTCAAGAAGGTGTGACCTTCTCAAACACCACAATGGATCGACTGGTTGTGTACAGAGACATGGCAACTGGACTTCTGGTGTGTGGTGGCAGAGTTCAAGCCTTCCAGGAGGATCTCAAAGCTGTTCCCCTCGTACCCTTTGATGCCTGGATTTCAACCTTGTTGGCTCGTGAAGCTCATGATGAGGGGCATGATGGAGTGGCGGGCACCTTACTGAGGATGGGTAAAAGGGCATGGGTTTTGAGAGGAAGAAGGGTTGCTCAAAGAGTCGTTAACCGATGTGTCTCCTGCAAAGAGGCAAGAGTTAAAACATGTCAACAAGTAATGGGCAAGCTACCTGAAGAGAGAACGAGACCTTGTGCACCATTTGAGTTCACCGCCATCGATCTGTTTGGACCTTACCAAGTAAAGGACGATGTCAAGAGAAGAGCATCAATGAAAGTATGGGGAGTTGTCTTTTCCTGTATGGCAAGTAGAGCTATTCATACAGAGCTGGCTAATACGCTATCTACAGAGAGCTTCCTATTGGCATACCAGAGGTTTACTGCACTCAGAGGTCACCCCCGAAAGGTCTGGTCCGATCCAGGAACCAATTTCATTGGTGCAAAACCTGTACTGAAAGATCTGTGTGGCTTCCTGGAAAGTCAAGACAAAGGAACCCTGGAAGAGTATGCAGTTAAGAATGGAACACAGTTTGTCTGGAAATTTCATCCAGCCGACTCACCACATCGGAACGGAGCTGCGGAAGCTGCAGTGCGTATTACAAAGAGAGCGCTCCAGAGTCTTGGAAAAGGGTCAGACCTCACTTTCAGTGAGTTTTTAACAGCACTTCAACTTGCAGCAAATCTTGCAAATGAACGTCCCATCGACGCAAGAGTTCAGAGCCGGGAGGGCTGCATACAATATGTTACGCCAAACACACTTTTGCTTGGTCGAGCCACACAGACAGGGGACTCCAAGACATTCGATTTTGCTAGCTATCCCTATAAGAGGTTACGAGAGATAACAACTCAAGTCAATTACTTTTGGAGATCCTGGAGCCAACTTGCTGGTCCAAATCTGTTTGTTCGGAACAAGTGGCATACAGCAGAGAGGAACGTCGCTGTTGGAGACATCGTCTGGCTATGCGATCAAAATGCACTAAGGGGACAGTTTAAGCTCGGGAGGGTCATTAGTGTAAACTCTGATCCAAGGGGCATCGTAAGGGATGCGAATGTTCGAGTTTCTCCAAACCATTGTGTCCCTGTCCAGAGGTCAACTGTCAGAGAATCTGCATCTTCTGATAGGAAGAGGGTCTGTCAGGGTACTGTGCTGCACAGGGACGTTAGACGACTTGTTGTTCTTCTCCCAATTGAAGAGCAGATGGAGAAAGAGTAAAGGCTACAAACAAAGCGGTTGCCTAGCTGTGCGATCTTCACAGAGAACTATGAAAGATCGAGTGGGAGGTGTTGCGGCAAACGGCGCGTCACTCCGCATTCCCTCATTAGTACCAGGTGAAGCTAATCTGAAATCAGTTGCGCGTGCACAGGCTGGATAAGGCAACACGCCGCTTCTATTGTTTGTGTGCACTGGGAACTAATGCTACGGCAGACAGCAGCGCTGGCTCAAGAAGTAGAGCTTGGTGTCTGTTTTGAACACTGTGCGGGACTGGGTACTCACCAAAAGAACTCTGGAGTGACAGCCGGTTTTTTACCTACAAGTAAATAAATGGATGGAAAAAATGCAAAGGCCTAATCATTGAGTGGAATCCAGTGTATAGCTTCAGATAGTGAGAAGAACCTATCTCTTTCAAGTGTGGGGAAAACGCACAGTCACATAAACGCTTGACAGTAAAAAACCGCCAGGATTGGAGGACCTTGAAACTCACCTGGAGGCCTGGGAGAAGAAAAGTAAACTGCTCTAGCATTATCCCAAAGTGTGCATTATTGTTCTGTTGATACAGCCAAAGGATATGGCGGAGACAAAGTCGTTAGAGCAGCTCAAAGCTGAAAGAACCAGTGCAAAAAGACTCTTTTCTCGGCTTGCCAATTCAGTTTCTAGGACACATTTGGACATGTGTGAGGAGGAGCTCAAAGAAAGTTTCAAAAATCTCTCACTACAGGCCACTAAAGTCATGGAAGCAAATGAGGACGTGGAGGCTGCTTTGATCGCAGAGGCTGAGCTGGATGAAGAGGATGAGCCAGCATTAAATCCGCAACAAAAGGCCGACCTAGAGAAGACGGCAAGTGAATGTGACCAGAGACTGAGGGAGGGAAAAGCTCTAATTTTGAAAACACTCTGGGCTAGTTTTGGGGATCCCCAAACGTCCCTGGCTTTTCAAGTGGCAGAGACGGAGTGTGACCGGGTCCTTTCTGTTCAATCTTGTGCAAACCTGGAAGCATATGACTTCATGCTCAACCACCTGGGAGAATTGGTTAAAGCTGCAAGAGAAGCGCACGTCCGGTGGAATCGTTGGGCACCTTCTGCTGAGCAAAAAGACCTTAAAAGCCGTCTGAGGGAGCTTGAGGTTTGTCTACCAAAGCTGGTTTCCAGAAAGGCTGAATTCATTCAGGCAAAAGTCGAACAGGATTCCGAGAGAGCTGGTGCAGCCCATAGTTCTCCAAGGCCAGCCATCAAGTTGAAGCCTACTTCCCTTCCCAAGTTTGCTGGAAGTAAACGGGATTTTCATCGCTGGAGAAAGGAGTGGGAAGCTCTGCAAAAGCAAGGTGAACCTACTGGATCAAAAGAGGTGAAGAAATTTCAGCTCCTGGACAGTCTCGATGATAAAGTGGCCAGAGAGTTTCGACTTGCAGCTTATAATACAGCAGAAGAAATATTCCGTGTCCTGGAGAATCGCTTTGGGAATAAAGCCACTATTGCCTTGGAAATTGCAGAAGAGTTGCAAGCAATGCCACCAGTAAGAGGTCACCAAGCCAGGAAAATAGTGGAATTGATTCAAATGATTGAAAAAGCCCTTTATGATCTAGGTGAGCTTGGAGACACTGGTGCCATGAAAAACCCCTTGGTGACAAAATCCATTGAGAGCAAACTCCCTGAGTCACTGAAGAAGGAATGGTTGGTTTATATTGCTGATGAGAAGAATGCTGGTGTACAACAAGCTCGTTTCGACAAACTTCTCGAATTCCTCAAAACCCAGGAGGCAATATATGAGCAGCTGGAACAGTTAAGAGAAGATGAGCCCAGCAGGAAGGAGTCCAGGTCTGACCCAAGGCATGCCAGGACAAGAGCCACCGAATTGAGCAGTGATCCAGCAGGTTGTATTGTCTGTGGAGACAGCAAACACAAGAAGAAACTGTATTTCTGCAAGAAATTTAGGACCCTGAAACCTTCAGAGAAAGAGAATGTGATGAGGAGGCTCAGAGCATGCAAAAGATGTCTGGAAATCCATGAAGGAGCTGCATATTGCAAATCCACTTACTTGTGCAGGAATCTGGAGCGCAAAGACCAGCAGACCCCCGAGCATCATTATTACCTGTGTCCATATGCTGAAACCAGAAGGACACCCCAAAAAAGAACAAAAACTGGTTCGGTGGGAGGTGGAAAGTGCACAGAGTCTCAGGAGGAATTCCTCTCCAAGCTGTCACCTGAGTTGGCTCAGCAGTGTCGAGATGCATTCTGCAATTCAGCATTCAGGACCCTCAACTCTGGGGCACGCGAGCAGGGGCTACTAACAGAAAGTGGTTTGCAAGAATTTCCAGTTATCATGATGCTTCAATGGGTAACGGCTAATGCTGGACAAAAGGTTGGAACCTTGATTGATCTGGCCTCAGATACAAACTACATAACTCATAGAGTAGCAAATAAATTGAACCTTCGAAGTGAAGACGTTACTCTGGTGGTCCATGGAGTCGGTGGTATGAAGGTATCAGTTAAAACCAAGAGGTACCTGCTGAAGATCAGAGTTAGTACTCCCCGAGGCACTCTTAAGTCACACCAGTTAGTGTGTTATGGACTTGACAGTATTGCAGAGATCCATCGACATGTGACGGCCAAGAAGCTGCAAAGAATATTCCCTGATGTTCCACTGCATGAGCTGGTAAGACCCAGAGAAATCCAACTCCTGATAAGTCATAGGGAAGGACAGCTGGTGCCCCAGAAGATTCGTGCAGTTGGAGACCTTGTCCTCTGGGACGGCCCGCTGGGGAAAACTATCGGAGGTAGTCACCCTGACCTTTTTGAAGAGCTTGCTGTAACTGCACATATGTCAAAAACTCATTTTGCACGCTCAATGAGGACTGCAGCAGTTAAGTACGAAGAATTCACCTGTAAAAGTCCAGCTGATCATCAGTCTCCCATGTGTTCTGTTGCTCATTCTAGCACTGCAGCCCTCAAGCGAGATATCCTGGAATGGTGGAAGTGGGACGGCATTGGGGCCGCTTGCGAGCCCAAGTGCGGTGGTTGTCGCTGCGGGAATTGCCAGCCAGGGGGCAAAGAGATGACACTTGCTGAGGAAAGAGAGGCAGAAATGGTTAAAAATGGCTTGACGTACGTGAATGGAGATGAGCACTGTGAGGAACCACACTGGCATGTTAGATATCCATGGAGAGAGGATCCGGTTTCCTTGCCAAACAACAGAGGGGCTGTTGAAGCGACATTCCTCAGGACAGAAAAACAGCTGGCAAAGGAACCAGAATGGAAAGTTGCCTACGCAGCGCAAGTGCATGACATGGTCCATCGCAAAGCTGCAGTAAAGTTGTCAAATGAGGTGTTAAAGAGCTGGACCGGGCCAGTTTGGCTTGTCTGGAATAGCAGCCAAAAGTTTAGAGGTTTGAGCTTGAATGATCTGCTGTTCAAAGGTCCTGACGTGCTCAACCCCATTCGTGCTGTTCTGTTGAGGTTCCGTGCTGGAGTCTTTGCTGCCTTGGGCGATATACGGAAAATGTATAACTCTGTCTGGCTGGAAGAACGAGAAGTCCATCTGCACCGATTCCTCTGGCGTGATTCTGCAGGAGATGAGATTGAAGAATATGCTATAACAAGGGTAAATATTGGAGACAAACCGGCAGGCTGCATTGCTCAACTGGCTATGCGGGAGACCGCAAACTTAGCCATATTCAGTCACTTCAAGGAAGAGCGACGTGTGCTGCAAGAAGATGTTTATGTCGATGACATCCTGACTTCCCACAACAGCATGGATCAACTGAAACTCATCACGTCTAATGTCGAGCAGATCTTAAAAACTGGTGGATTCCACATCAAGCCCTGGCTATACTCCGATCAAAGTGGGAGGAAAGAGTCCAGAGACAAAGAGACTGAGCCACAGACTGTGTTCTTACCAAATCAGCTGACAGAAGAGGACAATAAAGCCCTTGGCCTGGGACACACAGTAAAAGATGACAAGCTTCATGTCATGATTGCTGTAAACTTCTCAAAGAAGAAGAAAAAGATGAGACTTGGCCAAAATTTGTTGAAGGAGGAGGTAAGATCACAAACGCCAAATCCACTCACCAGAAGAGAACTTCTAAGTCAAGTCTCAGGGCTCTATGATCCACTAGGCTTGGTGACCCCTGCTAAGCAAAAAGGTGCAATTCTGGTGCGAAGAGCATTTCAAGAGGCAAAAGTTAACTATGGCCTAAGCGAGAATACCTGGGATGCAGCTTTGTCAGAAGGGCTCCGGGAGGATGCAATCAAGCTTCTGGAAGAGTATTCTGAGCTTGGGCAAGTACAATTTGTCAGATCCCTGACACCCCCAGATGCCGCCGCTGAACCCTTTGGCCATCACCTTCTCCGATGGCAGTGAACAAGCATATGGAGCAGTATTGTATTTGCGTTGGAGCTGCAGTCAAGACATTACTGTGAGGCTCGTCGAATCCAAGGCCAAACTAACCCCCCTTGACCATAAGGGCGACGCCGTAAAAGCGGAGGTGTGCGGAGCTGTATTTGCTGCCCGGTTAAAGAAATATTTCCAAAGGCATTGCAGGATTCAAGTTGAGAAGTGGTACCATCTTGTTGATAGCCAGACCATCTTGGGAGCAATACAGCGTGAAAGTTATGGTTACCAAACCTTTTTTGCGAATCGAATTGGAGAGATTCAAAGCAGCACTAACGTGCAGGATTGGTGGTGGGTTCCAGGGCCAATGAATATTGCAGACATTATCACGAGAGGGGCTGGCCCAAAAGATTTGGATAATGATTCTGAGTGGCAGTCAGGTCCGAAGTTCATCAGTCAACCAGTAAACGAGTGGCCAATTAGATCGGCTAAAGATGTTGCTGCGGCAGCCAGAGAAAACCTCACCAAGATCCAAAAGAAAGCGTTTGTTGCTGCGCTTACCAGAGCTCAGCTGAAGAAACAAGAGCCAGTGGAAAACCAGAGTTCAACCCGGATGGAGCCAAGTAGACCACCTGGTGGAATAACAGTTCAAAAGTTAATTGATGTGAAGAGATTCAGCAATCTAACACGGCCGATCAAGACAGTGGCATTGGTCTGGAGAGCTGCAAAGAAGTTCCTTCGAGTCAAGACAATGGACAAACTAAAGTGGGAGGCGGTATCTTCAGTTGGTATCATCACTCTCCAAGAGAGAAGAGATGCATTTAGGGACCTCTGCCTAGCAGTTCAAGAAGGTGTGACCTTCTCAAACACCACAATGGATCGACGGGTTGTGTACAGAGACATGGCAACTGGACTTCTGGTGTGTGGTGGCAGAGTTCAAGCCTTCCAGGAGGATCTCAAAGCTGTTCCCCTCGTACCCTTTGATGCCTGGATTTCAACCTTGTTGGCTCGTGAAGCTCATGATGAGGGGCATGATGGAGTGGCGGGCACCTTACTGAGGATGGGTAAAAGGGCATGGGTTTTGAGAGGAAGAAGGGTTGCTCAAAGAGTCGTTAACCGATGTGTCTCCTGCAAAAAGGCAAGAGTTAAAACATGTCAACAAGTAATGGGCAAGCTACCTGAAGAGAGAACGAGACCTTGTGCACCATTTGAGTTCACCGCCATCGATCTGTTTGGACCTTACCAAGTAAAGGACGATGTCAAGAGAAGAGCATCAATGAAAGTATGGGGAGTTGTCTTTTCCTGTATGGCAAGTAGAGCTATTCATACAGAGCTGGCTAATACGCTATCTACAGAGAGCTTCCTATTGGCATACCAGAGGTTTACTGCACTCAGAGGTCACCCCCGAAAGGTCTGGTCCGATCCAGGAACCAATTTCATTGGTGCAAAACCTGTACTGAAAGATCTGTATGGCTTCCTGGAAAGTCAAGACAAAGGAACCCTGGAAGAGTATGCAGTTAAGAATGGAACAGAGTTTGTCTGGAAATTTCATCCAGCCGACTCACCACATCGGAACGGAGCTGCGGAAGCTGCAGTGCGTATTACAAAGAGAGCGCTCCAGAGTCTTGGAAAAGGGTCAGACCTCACTTTCAGTGAGTTTTTAACAGCACTTCAACTTGCAGCAAATCTTGCAAATGAACGTCCCATTGACGCAAGAGTTCAGAGCCGGGAGGGCTGCATACAATATGTTACGCCAAACACACTTTTGCTTGGTCGAGCCAGACAGACAGGGGACTCCAAGACATTCGATTTTGCTAGCTATCCCTATAAGAGGTTACGAGAGATAACAACTCAAGTCAATTACTTTTGGAGATCCTGGAGCCAACTTGCTGGTCCAAATCTGTTTGTTCGGAACAAGTGGCATACAGCAGAGAGGAACGTCGCTGTTGGAGACATCGTCTGGCTATGCGATCAAAATGCACTAAGGGGACAGTTTAAGCTCGGGAGGGTCATTAGTGTAAACTCTGATCCAAGGGGCATCGTAAGGGATGTGAATGTTCGAGTTTCTCCAAACCATTGTGTCCCTGTCCAGAGGTCAACTGTCAGAGAATCTGCATCTTCTGATAGGAAGAGGGTCTGTCAGGGTACTGTGCTGCACAGGGACGTTAGACGACTTGTTGTTCTTCTCCCAATTGAAGAGCAGATGGAGAAAGAGTAAAGGCTACAAACAAAGCGGTTGCCTAGCTGTGCGATCTTCACAGAGAACTATGAAAGATCGAGTGGGAGGTGTTGCGGCAAACGGCGCGTCACTCTGCATTCCCTCATTAGTACCAGGTGAAGCTAATCTGAAATCAGTTGCGCGTGCACAGGCTGGATAAGGCAACACGCCGCTTCTATTGTTTGCGTGCACTGGGAACTAATGCTACGGCAGACAGCAGCGCTGGCTCAAGAAGTAGAGCTTGGTGTCTGTTTTGAACACTGTGCGGGACTGGGTACTCACCAAAAGAACTCTGGAGTGACAGCCGGTTTTTTACCTACAAGTAAATAAATGGATGGAAAAAATGCAAAGGCCTAATCATTGAGTGGAATCCAGTTTATAGCTTCAGATAGTGAGAAGAACCTATCTCTTTCAAGTGTGGGGAAAACGCACAGTCACATAAACGCTTGACAGTAAAAAACCGCCAGGATTGGAGGACCTTGAAACTCACCTGGAGGCCTGGGAGAAGAAAAGTAAACTGCTCTAGCATTATCCCAAAGTGTGCATTATTGTTCTGTTGATACAGCCGAAGGATATGGCGGAGACAAAGTCGTTAGAGCAGCTCAAAGCTGAAAGAACCAGTGCAAAAAGACTCTTTTCTCGGCTTGCCAATTCAGTTTCTAGGACACATTTGGACATGTGTGAGGAGGAGCTCAAAGAAAGTTTCAAAAATCTCTCACTACAGGCCACTAAAGTCATGGAAGCAAATGAGGACGTGGAGGCTGCCTTGATCGCAGAGGCTGAGCTGGATGAAGAGGATGAGCCAGCATTAAATCCGCAACAAAAGGCCGACCTAGAGAAGACGGCAAGTGAATGTGACCAGAGACTGAGGGAGGGAAAAGCTCTAATTTTGAAAACACTCTGGGCTAGTTTTGGGGATCCCCAAGCGTCCCTGGCTTTTCAAGTGGCAGAGACGGAGTGTGACCGGGTCATTTCTGTTCAATCTTGTGCAAACCTGGAAGCATATGACTTCATGCTCAACCACCTGGGAGAATTGGTTAAAGCTGCAAGAGAAGCGCACGTCCGGTGGAATCGTTGGGCACCTTCTGCTGAGCAAAAAGACCTTAAAAGCCGTCTGAGGGAGCTTGAGGTTTGTCTACCAAAGCTGGTTTCCAGAAAGGCTGAATTCATTCAGGCAAAAGTCGAACAGGATTCTGAGAGAGCTGGTGCAGCCCATAGTTCTCCAAGGCCAGCCATCAAGTTGAAGCCTACTTCCCTTCCCAAGTTTGCTGGAAGTAAACGGGATTTTCATCGCTGGAGAAAGGAGTGGGAAGCTCTGCAAAAGCAAGGTGAACCTACTGGATCAAAAGAGGTGAAGAAATTTCAGCTCCTGGACAGTCTCGATGATAAAGTGGCCAGAGAGTTTCGACTTGCAGCTTATAATACAGCAGAAGAAATATTCCGTGTCCTGGAGAATCGCTTTGGGAATAAAGCCACTATTGCCTTGGAAATTGCAGAAGAGTTGCAAGCAATGCCACCAGTAAGAGGTCACCAAGCCAGGAAAATAGTGGAATTGATTCAAATGATTGAAAAAGCCCTTTATGATCTAGGTGAGCTTGGAGACACTGGTGCCATGAAAAACCCCTTGGTGACAAAATCCATTGAGAGCAAACTCCCTGAGTCACTGAAGAAGGAATGGTTGGTTTATATTGCTGATGAGAAGAATGCTGGTGTACAACAAGCTCGTTTCGACAAACTTCTCGAATTCCTCAAAACCCAGGAGGCAATATATGAGCAGCTGGAACAGTTAAGAGAAGATGAGCCCAGCAGGAAGGAGTCCAGGTCTGACCCAAGGCATGCCAGGACAAGAGCCACCGAATTGAGCAGTGATCCAGCAGGTTGTATTGTCTGTGGAGACAGCAAACACAAGAAGAAACTGTATTTCTGCAAGAAATTTAGGACCCTGAAACCTTCAGAGAAAGAGAATGTGATGAGGAGGCTCAGAGCATGCAAAAGATGTCTGGAAATCCATGAAGGAGCTGCATATTGCAAATCCACTTACTTGTGCAGGAATCTGGAGTGCAAAGACCAGCAGACCCCCGAGCATCATTATTACCTGTGTCCATATGCTGAAACCAGAAGGACACCCCAAAAAAGAACAAAAACTGGTTCGGTGGGAGGTGGAAAGTGCACAGAGTCTCAGGAGGAATTCCTCTCCAAGCTGTCACCTGAGTTGGCTCAGCAGTGTCGAGATGCATTCTGCAATTCAGCATTCAGGACCCTCAACTCTGGGGCACGCGAGCAGGGGCTACTAACAGAAAGTGGTTTGCAAGAATTTCCAGTTATCATGATGCTTCAATAGGTAACGGCTAATGCTGGACAAAAGGTTGGAACCTTGATTGATCTGGCCTCAGATACAAACTACATAACTCATAGAGTAGCAAATAAATTGAACCTTCGAAGTGAAGACGTTACTCTGGTGGTCCATGGAGTCGGTGGTATGAAGGTATCAGTTAAAACCAAGAGGTACCTGCTGAAGATCAGAGTTAGTACTCCCCGAGGCACTCTTAAGTCACACCAGTTAGTGTGTTATGGACTTGACAGTATTGCAGAGATCCATCGACATGTGACGGCCAAGAAGCTGCAAAGAATATTCCCTGATGTTCCACTGCATGAGCTGGTAAGACCCAGAGAAATCCAACTCCTGATAAGTCATAGGGAAGGACAGCTGGTGCCCCAGAAGATTCGTGCAGTTGGAGACCTTGTCCTCTGGGACGGCCCGCTGGGGAAAACTATCGGAGGTAGTCACCCTGACCTTTTTGAAGAGCTTGCTGTAACTGCACATATGTCAAAAACTCATTTTGCACGCTCAATGAGGACTGCAGCAGTTAAGTACGAAGAATTCACCTGTAAAAGTCCAGCTGATCATCAGTCTCCCATGTGTTCTGTTGCTCATTCTAGCACTGCAGCCCTCAAGCGAGATATCCTGGAATGGTGGAAGTGGGACGGCATTGGGGCCGCTTGCGAGCCCAAGTGCGGTGGTTGTCGCTGCGGGAATTGCCAGCCAGGGGGCAAAGAGATGACACTTGCTGAGGAAAGAGAGGCAGAAATGGTTAAAAATGGCTTGACGTACGTGAATGGAGATGAGCACTGTGAGGAACCACACTGGCATGTTAGATATCCATGGAGAGAGGATCCGGTTTCCTTGCCAAACAACAGAGGGGCTGTTGAAGCGACATTCCTCAGGACAGAAAAACAGCTGGCAAAGGAACCAGAATGGAAAGTTGCCTACGCAGCGCAAGTGCATGACATGGTCCATCGCAAAGCTGCAGTAAAGTTGTCAAATGAGGTGTTAAAGAGCTGGACCGGGCCAGTTTGGTACATCAGTCACCTAATCGCTCCAAATCCTCACTCAGTCACAACCCCAGTAAGGCTTGTCTGGAATAGCAGCCAAAAGTTTAGAGGTTTGAGCTTGAATGATCTGCTGTTCAAAGGTCCTGACGTGCTCAACCCCATTCGTGCTGTTCTGTTGAGGTTCCGTGCTGGAGTCTTTGCTGCCTTGGGCGATATACGGAAAATGTATAACTCTGTCTGGCTGGAAGAACGAGAAGTCCATCTGCACCGATTCCTCTGGCGTGATTCTGCAGGAGATGAGATTGAAGAATATGCTATAACAAGGGTAAATATTGGAGACAAACCGGCAGGCTGCATTGCTCAACTGGCTATGCGGGAGACCGCAAACTTAGCCATATTCAGTCACTTCAAGGAAGAGCGACGTGTGCTGCAAGAAGATGTTTATGTCGATGACATCCTGACTTCCCACAACAGCATGGATCAACTGAAACTCATCACGTCTAATGTCGAGCAGATCTTAAAAACTGGTGGATTCCACATCAAGCCCTGGCTATACTCCGATCAAAGTGGGAGGAAAGAGTCCAGAGACAAAGAGACTGAGCCACAGACTGTGTTCTTACCAAATCAGCTGACAGAAGAGGACAATAAAGCCCTTGGCCTGGGACACACAGTAAAAGATGACAAGCTTCATGTCATGATTGCTGTAAACTTCTCAAAGAAGAAGAAAAAGATGAGACTTGGCCAAAATTTGTTGAAGGAGGAGGTAAGATCACAAACGCCAAATCCACTCACCAGAAGAGAACTTCTAAGTCAAGTCTCAGGGCTCTATGATCCACTAGGCTTGGTGACCCCTGCTAAGCAAAAAGGTGCAATTCTGGTGCGAAGAGCATTTCAAGAGGCAAAAGTTAACTATGGCCTAAGCGAGAATACCTGGGATGCAGCTTTGTCAGAAGGGCTCCGGGAGGATGCAATCAAGCTTCTGGAAGAGTATTCTGAGCTTGGGCAAGTACAATTTGTCAGATCCCTGACACCCCCAGATGCCGCCGCTGAACCCTTTGGCCATCACCTTCTCCGATGGCAGTGAACAAGCATATGGAGCAGTATTGTATTTGCGTTGGAGCTGCAGTCAAGACATTACTGTGAGGCTCGTCGAATCCAAGGCCAAACTAACCCCCCTTGACCATAAGGGCGACGCCGTAAAAGCGGAGGTGTGCGGAGCTGTATTTGCTGCCCGGTTAAAGAAATATTTCCAAAGGCATTGCAGGATTCAAGTTGAGAAGTGGTACCATCTTGTTGATAGCCAGACCATCTTGGGAGCAATACAGCGTGAAAGTTATGGTTACCAAACCTTTTTTGCGAATCGAATTGGAGAGATTCAAAGCAGCACTAACGTGCAGGATTGGTGGTGGGTTCCAGGGCCAATGAATATTGCAGACATTATCACGAGAGGGGCTGGCCCAAAAGATTTGGATAATGATTCTGAGTGGCAGTCAGGTCCGAAGTTCATCAGTCAACCAGTAAACGAGTGGCCAATTAGATCGGCTAAAGATGTTGCTGCGGCAGCCAGAGAAAACCTCACCAAGATCCAAAAGAAAGCGTTTGTTGCTGCGCTTACCAGAGCTCAGCTGAAGAAACAAGAGCCAGTGGAAAACCAGAGTTCAACCCGGATGGAGCCAAGTAGACCACCTGGTGGAATAACAGTTCAAAAGTTAATTGATGTGAAGAGATTCAGCAATCTAACACGGCCGATCAAGACAGTGGCATTGGTCTGGAGAGCTGCAAAGAAGTTCCTTCGAGTCAAGACAATGGACAAACTAAAGTGGGAGGCGGTATCTTCAGTTGGTATCATCACTCTCCAAGAGAGAAGAGATGCATTTAGGGACCTCTGCCTAGCAGTTCAAGAAGGTGTGACCTTCTCAAACACCACAATGGATCGACGGGTTGTGTACAGAGACATGGCAACTGGACTTCTGGTGTGTGGTGGCAGAGTTCAAGCCTTCCAGGAGGATCTCAAAGCTGTTCCCCTCGTACCCTTTGATGCCTGGATTTCAACCTTGTTGGCTCGTGAAGCTCATGATGAGGGGCATGATGGAGTGGCGGGCACCTTACTGAGGATGGGTAAAAGGGCATGGGTTTTGAGAGGAAGAAGGGTTGCTCAAAGAGTCGTTAACCGATGTGTCTCCTGCAAAAAGGCAAGAGTTAAAACATGTCAACAAGTAATGGGCAAGCTACCTGAAGAGAGAACGAGACCTTGTGCACCATTTGAGTTCACCGCCATCGATCTGTTTGGACCTTACCAAGTAAAGGACGATGTCAAGAGAAGAGCATCAATGAAAGTATGGGGAGTTGTCTTTTCCTGTATGGCAAGTAGAGCTATTCATACAGAGCTGGCTAATACGCTATCTACAGAGAGCTTCCTATTGGCATACCAGAGGTTTACTGCACTCAGAGGTCACCCCCGAAAGGTCTGGTCCGATCCAGGAACCAATTTCATTGGTGCAAAACCTGTACTGAAAGATCTGTATGGCTTCCTGGAAAGTCAAGACAAAGGAACCCTGGAAGAGTATGCAGTTAAGAATGGAACACAGTTTGTCTGGAAATTTCATCCAGCCGACTCACCACATCGGAACGGAGCTGCGGAAGCTGCAGTGCGTATTACAAAGAGAGCGCTCCAGAGTCTTGGAAAAGGGTCAGACCTCACTTTCAGTGAGTTTTTAACAGCACTTCAACTTGCAGCAAATCTTGCAAATGAACGTCCCATTGACGCAAGAGTTCAGAGCCGGGAGGGCTGCATACAATATGTTACGCCAAACACACTTTTGCTTGGTCGAGCCACACAGACAGGGGACTCCAAGACATTCGATTTTGCTAGCTATCCCTATAAGAGGTTACGAGAGATAACAACTCAAGTCAATTACTTTTGGAGATCCTGGAGCCAACTTGCTGGTCCAAATCTGTTTGTTCGGAACAAGTGGCATACAGCAGAGAGGAACGTCGCTGTTGGAGACATCGTCTGGCTATGCGATCAAAATGCACTAAGGGGACAGTTTAAGCTCGGGAGGGTCATTAGTGTAAACTCTGATCCAAGGGGCATCGTAAGGGATGTGAATGTTCGAGTTTCTCCAAACCATTGTGTCCCTGTCCAGAGGTCAACTGTCAGAGAATCTGCATCTTCTGATAGGAAGAGGGTCTGTCAGGGTACTGTGCTGCACAGGGACGTTAGACGACTTGTTGTTCTTCTCCCAATTGAAGAGCAGATGGAGAAAGAGTAAAGGCTACAAACAAAGCGGTTGCCTAGCTGTGCGATCTTCACAGAGAACTATGAAAGATCGAGTGGGAGGTGTTGCGGCAAACGGCGCGTCACTCCGCATTCCCTCATTAGTACCAGGTGAAGCTAATCTGAAATCAGTTGCGCGTGCACAGGCTGGATAAGGCAACACGCCGCTTCTATTGTTTGCGTGCACTGGGAACTAATGCTACGGCAGACAGCAGCGCTGGCTCAAGAAGTAGAGCTTGGTGTCTGTTTTGAACACTGTGCGGGACTGGGTACTCACCAAAAGAACTCTGGAGTGACAGCCGGTTTTTTACCTACAAGTAAATAAATGGATGGAAAAAATGCAAAGGCCTAATCATTGAGTGGAATCCAGTTTATAGCTTCAGATAGTGAGAAGAACCTATCTCTTTCAAGTGTGGGGAAAACGCACAGTCACATAAACGCTTGACAGTAAAAAACCGCCAGGATTGGAGGACCTTGAAACTCACCTGGAGGCCTGGGAGAAGAAAAGTAAACTGCTCTAGCATTATCCCAAAGTGTGCATTATTGTTCTGTTGATACAGCCGAAGGATATGGCGGAGACAAAGTCGTTAGAGCAGCTCAAAGCTGAAAGAACCAGTGCAAAAAGACTCTTTTCTCGGCTTGCCAATTCAGTTTCTAGGACACATTTGGACATGTGTGAGGAGGAGCTCAAAGAAAGTTTCAAAAATCTCTCACTACAGGCCACTAAAGTCATGGAAGCAAATGAGGACGTGGAGGCTGCCTTGATCGCAGAGGCTGAGCTGGATGAAGAGGATGAGCCAGCATTAAATCCGCAACAAAAGGCCGACCTAGAGAAGACGGCAAGTGAATGTGACCAGAGACTGAGGGAGGGAAAAGCTCTAATTTTGAAAACACTCTGGGCTAGTTTTGGGGATCCCCAAGCGTCCCTGGCTTTTCAAGTGGCAGAGACGGAGTGTGACCGGGTCCTTTCTGTTCAATCTTGTGCAAACCTGGAAGCATATGACTTCATGCTCAACCACCTGGGAGAATTGGTTAAAGCTGCAAGAGAAGCGCACGTCCGGTGGAATCGTTGGGCACCTTCTGCTGAGCAAAAAGACCTTAAAAGCCGTCTGAGGGAGCTTGAGGTTTGTCTACCAAAGCTGGTTTCCAGAAAGGCTGAATTCATTCAGGCAAAAGTCGAACAGGATTCTGAGAGAGCTGGTGCAGCCCATAGTTCTCCAAGGCCAGCCATCAAGTTGAAGCCTACTTCCCTTCCCAAGTTTGCTGGAAGTAAACGGGATTTTCATCGCTGGAGAAAGGAGTGGGAAGCTCTGCAAAAGCAAGGTGAACCTACTGGATCAAAAGAGGTGAAGAAATTTCAGCTCCTGGACAGTCTCGATGATAAAGTGGCCAGAGAGTTTCGACTTGCAGCTTATAATACAGCAGAAGAAATATTCCGTGTCCTGGAGAATCGCTTTGGGAATAAAGCCACTATTGCCTTGGAAATTGCAGAAGAGTTGCAAGCAATGCCACCAGTAAGAGGTCACCAAGCCAGGAAAATAGTGGAATTGATTCAAATGATTGAAAAAGCCCTTTATGATCTAGGTGAGCTTGGAGACACTGGTGCCATGAAAAACCCCTTGGTGACAAAATCCATTGAGAGCAAACTCCCTGAGTCACTGAAGAAGGAATGGTTGGTTTATATTGCTGATGAGAAGAATGCTGGTGTACAACAAGCTCGTTTCGACAAACTTCTCGAATTCCTCAAAACCCAGGAGGCAATATATGAGCAGCTGGAACAGTTAAGAGAAGATGAGCCCAGCAGGAAGGAGTCCAGGTCTGACCCAAGGCATGCCAGGACAAGAGCCACCGAATTGAGCAGTGATCCAGCAGGTTGTATTGTCTGTGGAGACAGCAAACACAAGAAGAAACTGTATTTCTGCAAGAAATTTAGGACCCTGAAACCTTCAGAGAAAGAGAATGTGATGAGGAGGCTCAGAGCATGCAAAAGATGTCTGGAAATCCATGAAGGAGCTGCATATTGCAAATCCACTTACTTGTGCAGGAATCTGGAGTGCAAAGACCAGCAGACCCCCGAGCATCATTATTACCTGTGTCCATATGCTGAAACCAGAAGGACACCCCAAAAAAGAACAAAAACTGGTTCGGTGGGAGGTGGAAAGTGCACAGAGTCTCAGGAGGAATTCCTCTCCAAGCTGTCACCTGAGTTGGCTCAGCAGTGTCGAGATGCATTCTGCAATTCAGCATTCAGGACCCTCAACTCTGGGGCACGCGAGCAGGGGCTACTAACAGAAAGTGGTTTGCAAGAATTTCCAGTTATCATGATGCTTCAATAGGTAACGGCTAATGCTGGACAAAAGGTTGGAACCTTGATTGATCTGGCCTCAGATACAAACTACATAACTCATAGAGTAGCAAATAAATTGAACCTTCGAAGTGAAGACGTTACTCTGGTGGTCCATGGAGTCGGTGGTATGAAGGTATCAGTTAAAACCAAGAGGTACCTGCTGAAGATCAGAGTTAGTACTCCCCGAGGCACTCTTAAGTCACACCAGTTAGTGTGTTATGGACTTGACAGTATTGCAGAGATCCATCGACATGTGACGGCCAAGAAGCTGCAAAGAATATTCCCTGATGTTCCACTGCATGAGCTGGTAAGACCCAGAGAAATCCAACTCCTGATAAGTCATAGGGAAGGACAGCTGGTGCCCCAGAAGATTTGTGCAGTTGGAGACCTTGTCCTCTGGGACGGCCCGCTGGGGAAAACTATCGGAGGTAGTCACCCTGACCTTTTTGAAGAGCTTGCTGTAACTGCACATATGTCAAAAACTCATTTTGCACGCTCAATGAGGACTGCAGCAGTTAAGTACGAAGAATTCACCTGTAAAAGTCCAGCTGATCATCAGTCTCCCATGTGTTCTGTTGCTCATTCTAGCACTGCAGCCCTCAAGCGAGATATCCTGGAATGGTGGAAGTGGGACGGCATTGGGGCCGCTTGCGAGCCCAAGTGCGGTGGTTGTCGCTGCGGGAATTGCCAGCCAGGGGGCAAAGAGATGACACTTGCTGAGGAAAGAGAGGCAGAAATGGTTAAAAATGGCTTGACGTACGTGAATGGAGATGAGCACTGTGAGGAACCACACTGGCATGTTAGATATCCATGGAGAGAGGATCCGGTTTCCTTGCCAAACAACAGAGGGGCTGTTGAAGCGACATTCCTCAGGACAGAAAAACAGCTGGCAAAGGAACCAGAATGGAAAGTTGCCTACGCAGCGCAAGTGCATGACATGGTCCATCGCAAAGCTGCAGTAAAGTTGTCAAATGAGGTGTTAAAGAGCTGGACCGGGCCAGTTTGGTACATCAGTCACCTAATCGCTCCAAATCCTCACTCAGTCACAACCCCAGTAAGGCTTGTCTGGAATAGCAGCCAAAAGTTTAGAGGTTTGAGCTTGAATGATCTGCTGTTCAAAGGTCCTGACGTGCTCAACCCCATTCGTGCTGTTCTGTTGAGGTTCCGTGCTGGAGTCTTTGCTGCCTTGGGCGATATACGGAAAATGTATAACTCTGTCTGGCTGGAAGAACGAGAAGTCCATCTGCACCGATTCCTCTGGCGTGATTCTGCAGGAGATGAGATTGAAGAATATGCTATAACAAGGGTAAATATTGGAGACAAACCGGCAGGCTGCATTGCTCAACTGGCTATGCGGGAGACCGCAAACTTAGCCATATTCAGTCACTTCAAGGAAGAGCGACGTGTGCTGCAAGAAGATGTTTATGTCGATGACATCCTGACTTCCCACAACAGCATGGATCAACTGAAACTCATCACGTCTAATGTCGAGCAGATCTTAAAAACTGGTGGATTCCACATCAAGCCCTGGCTATACTCCGATCAAAGTGGGAGGAAAGAGTCCAGAGACAAAGAGACTGAGCCACAGACTGTGTTCTTACCAAATCAGCTGACAGAAGAGGACAATAAAGCCCTTGGCCTGGGACACACAGTAAAAGATGACAAGCTTCATGTCATGATTGCTGTAAACTTCTCAAAGAAGAAGAAAAAGATGAGACTTGGCCAAAATTTGTTGAAGGAGGAGGTAAGATCACAAACGCCAAATCCACTCACCAGAAGAGAACTTCTAAGTCAAGTCTCAGGGCTCTATGATCCACTAGGCTTGGTGACCCCTGCTAAGCAAAAAGGTGCAATTCTGGTGCGAAGAGCATTTCAAGAGGCAAAAGTTAACTATGGCCTAAGCGAGAATACCTGGGATGCAGCTTTGTCAGAAGGGCTCCGGGAGGATGCAATCAAGCTTCTGGAAGAGTATTCTGAGCTTGGGCAAGTACAATTTGTCAGATCCCTGACACCCCCAGATGCCGCCGCTGAACCCTTTGGCCATCACCTTCTCCGATGGCAGTGAACAAGCATATGGAGCAGTATTGTATTTGCGTTGGAGCTGCAGTCAAGACATTACTGTGAGGCTCGTCGAATCCAAGGCCAAACTAACCCCCCTTGACCATAAGGGCGACGCCGTAAAAGCGGAGGTGTGCGGAGCTGTATTTGCTGCCCGGTTAAAGAAATATTTCCAAAGGCATTGCAGGATTCAAGTTGAGAAGTGGTACCATCTTGTTGATAGCCAGACCATCTTGGGAGCAATACAGCGTGAAAGTTATGGTTACCAAACCTTTTTTGCGAATCGAATTGGAGAGATTCAAAGCAGCACTAACGTGCAGGATTGGTGGTGGGTTCCAGGGCCAATGAATATTGCAGACATGATCACGAGAGGGGCTGGCCCAAAAGATTTGGATAATGATTCTGAGTGGCAGTCAGGTCCGAAGTTCATCAGTCAACCAGTAAACGAGTGGCCAATTAGATCGGCTAAAGATGTTGCTGCGGCAGCCAGAGAAAACCTCACCAAGATCCAAAAGAAAGCGTTTGTTGCTGCGCTTACCAGAGCTCAGCTGAAGAAACAAGAGCCAGTGGAAAACCAGAGTTCAACCCGGATGGAGCCAAGTAGACCACCTGGTGGAATAACAGTTCAAAAGTTAATTGATGTGAAGAGATTCAGCAATCTAACACGGCCGATCAAGACAGTGGCATTGGTCTGGAGAGCTGCAAAGAAGTTCCTTCGAGTCAAGACAATGGACAAACTAAAGTGGGAGGCGGTATCTTCAGTTGGTATCATCACTCTCCAAGAGAGAAGAGATGCATTTAGGGACCTCTGCCTAGCAGTTCAAGAAGGTGTGACCTTCTCAAACACCACAATGGATCGACGGGTTGTGTACAGAGACATGGCAACTGGACTTCTGGTGTGTGGTGGCAGAGTTCAAGCCTTCCAGGAGGATCTCAAAGCTGTTCCCCTCGTACCCTTTGATGCCTGGATTTCAACCTTGTTGGCTCGTGAAGCTCATGATGAGGGGCATGATGGAGTGGCGGGCACCTTACTGAGGATGGGTAAAAGGGCATGGGTTTTGAGAGGAAGAAGGGTTGCTCAAAGAGTCGTTAACCGATGTGTCTCCTGCAAAAAGGCAAGAGTTAAAACATGTCAACAAGTAATGGGCAAGCTACCTGAAGAGAGAACGAGACCTTGTGCACCATTTGAGTTCACCGCCATCGATCTGTTTGGACCTTACCAAGTAAAGGACGATGTCAAGAGAAGAGCATCAATGAAAGTATGGGGAGTTGTCTTTTCCTGTATGGCAAGTAGAGCTATTCATACAGAGCTGGCTAATACGCTATCTACAGAGAGCTTCCTATTGGCATACCAGAGGTTTACTGCACTCAGAGGTCACCCCCGAAAGGTCTGGTCCGATCCAGGAACCAATTTCATTGGTGCAAAACCTGTACTGAAAGATCTGTATGGCTTCCTGGAAAGTCAAGACAAAGGAACCCTGGAAGAGTATGCAGTTAAGAATGGAACAGAGTTTGTCTGGAAATTTCATCCAGCCGACTCACCACATCGGAACGGAGCTGCGGAAGCTGCAGTGCGTATTACAAAGAGAGCGCTCCAGAGTCTTGGAAAAGGGTCAGACCTCACTTTCAGTGAGTTTTTAACAGCACTTCAACTTGCAGCAAATCTTGCAAATGAACGTCCCATTGACGCAAGAGTTCAGAGCCGGGAGGGCTGCATACAATATGTTACGCCAAACACACTTTTGCTTGGTCGAGCCAGACAGACAGGGGACTCCAAGACATTCGATTTTGCTAGCTATCCCTATAAGAGGTTACGAGAGATAACAACTCAAGTCAATTACTTTTGGAGATCCTGGAGCCAACTTGCTGGTCCAAATCTGTTTGTTCGGAACAAGTGGCATACAGCAGAGAGGAACGTCGCTGTTGGAGACATCGTCTGGCTATGCGATCAAAATGCACTAAGGGGACAGTTTAAGCTCGGGAGGGTCATTAGTGTAAACTCTGATCCAAGGGGCATCGTAAGGGATGTGAATGTTCGAGTTTCTCCAAACCATTGTGTCCCTGTCCAGAGGTCAACTGTCAGAGAATCTGCATCTTCTGATAGGAAGAGGGTCTGTCAGGGTACTGTGCTGCACAGGGACGTTAGACGACTTGTTGTTCTTCTCCCAATTGAAGAGCAGATGGAGAAAGAGTAAAGGCTACAAACAAAGCGGTTGCCTAGCTGTGCGATCTTCACAGAGAACTATGAAAGATCGAGTGGGAGGTGTTGCGGCAAACGGCGCGTCACTCTGCATTCCCTCATTAGTACCAGGTGAAGCTAATCTGAAATCAGTTGCGCGTGCACAGGCTGGATAAGGCAACACGCCGCTTCTATTGTTTGCGTGCACTGGGAACTAATGCTACGGCAGACAGCAGCGCTGGCTCAAGAAGTAGAGCTTGGTGTCTGTTTTGAACACTGTGCGGGACTGGGTACTCACCAAAAGAACTCTGGAGTGACAGCCGGTTTTTTACCTACAAGTAAATAAATGGATGGAAAAAATGCAAAGGCCTAATCATTGAGTGGAATCCAGTTTATAGCTTCAGATAGTGAGAAGAACCTATCTCTTTCAAGTGTGGGGAAAACGCACAGTCACATAAACGCTTGACAGTAAAAAACCGCCAGGATTGGAGGACCTTGAAACTCACCTGGAGGCCTGGGAGAAGAAAAGTAAACTGCTCTAGCATTATCCCAAAGTGTGCATTATTGTTCTGTTGATACAGCCGAAGGATATGGCGGAGACAAAGTCGTTAGAGCAGCTCAAAGCTGAAAGAACCAGTGCAAAAAGACTCTTTTCTCGGCTTGCCAATTCAGTTTCTAGGACACATTTGGACATGTGTGAGGAGGAGCTCAAAGAAAGTTTCAAAAATCTCTCACTACAGGCCACTAAAGTCATGGAAGCAAATGAGGACGTGGAGGCTGCCTTGATCGCAGAGGCTGAGCTGGATGAAGAGGATGAGCCAGCATTAAATCCGCAACAAAAGGCCGACCTAGAGAAGACGGCAAGTGAATGTGACCAGAGACTGAGGGAGGGAAAAGCTCTAATTTTGAAAACACTCTGGGCTAGTTTTGGGGATCCCCAAGCGTCCCTGGCTTTTCAAGTGGCAGAGACGGAGTGTGACCGGGTCATTTCTGTTCAATCTTGTGCAAACCTGGAAGCATATGACTTCATGCTCAACCACCTGGGAGAATTGGTTAAAGCTGCAAGAGAAGCGCACGTCCGGTGGAATCGTTGGGCACCTTCTGCTGAGCAAAAAGACCTTAAAAGCCGTCTGAGGGAGCTTGAGGTTTGTCTACCAAAGCTGGTTTCCAGAAAGGCTGAATTCATTCAGGCAAAAGTCGAACAGGATTCTGAGAGAGCTGGTGCAGCCCATAGTTCTCCAAGGCCAGCCATCAAGTTGAAGCCTACTTCCCTTCCCAAGTTTGCTGGAAGTAAACGGGATTTTCATCGCTGGAGAAAGGAGTGGGAAGCTCTGCAAAAGCAAGGTGAACCTACTGGATCAAAAGAGGTGAAGAAATTTCAGCTCCTGGACAGTCTCGATGATAAAGTGGCCAGAGAGTTTCGACTTGCAGCTTATAATACAGCAGAAGAAATATTCCGTGTCCTGGAGAATCGCTTTGGGAATAAAGCCACTATTGCCTTGGAAATTGCAGAAGAGTTGCAAGCAATGCCACCAGTAAGAGGTCACCAAGCCAGGAAAATAGTGGAATTGATTCAAATGATTGAAAAAGCCCTTTATGATCTAGGTGAGCTTGGAGACACTGGTGCCATGAAAAACCCCTTGGTGACAAAATCCATTGAGAGCAAACTCCCTGAGTCACTGAAGAAGGAATGGTTGGTTTATATTGCTGATGAGAAGAATGCTGGTGTACAACAAGCTCGTTTCGACAAACTTCTCGAATTCCTCAAAACCCAGGAGGCAATATATGAGCAGCTGGAACAGTTAAGAGAAGATGAGCCCAGCAGGAAGGAGTCCAGGTCTGACCCAAGGCATGCCAGGACAAGAGCCACCGAATTGAGCAGTGATCCAGCAGGTTGTATTGTCTGTGGAGACAGCAAACACAAGAAGAAACTGTATTTCTGCAAGAAATTTAGGACCCTGAAACCTTCAGAGAAAGAGAATGTGATGAGGAGGCTCAGAGCATGCAAAAGATGTCTGGAAATCCATGAAGGAGCTGCATATTGCAAATCCACTTACTTGTGCAGGAATCTGGAGTGCAAAGACCAGCAGACCCCCGAGCATCATTATTACCTGTGTCCATATGCTGAAACCAGAAGGACACCCCAAAAAAGAACAAAAACTGGTTCGGTGGGAGGTGGAAAGTGCACAGAGTCTCAGGAGGAATTCCTCTCCAAGCTGTCACCTGAGTTGGCTCAGCAGTGTCGAGATGCATTCTGCAATTCAGCATTCAGGACCCTCAACTCTGGGGCACGCGAGCAGGGGCTACTAACAGAAAGTGGTTTGCAAGAATTTCCAGTTATCATGATGCTTCAATAGGTAACGGCTAATGCTGGACAAAAGGTTGGAACCTTGATTGATCTGGCCTCAGATACAAACTACATAACTCATAGAGTAGCAAATAAATTGAACCTTCGAAGTGAAGACGTTACTCTGGTGGTCCATGGAGTCGGTGGTATGAAGGTATCAGTTAAAACCAAGAGGTACCTGCTGAAGATCAGAGTTAGTACTCCCCGAGGCACTCTTAAGTCACACCAGTTAGTGTGTTATGGACTTGACAGTATTGCAGAGATCCATCGACATGTGACGGCCAAGAAGCTGCAAAGAATATTCCCTGATGTTCCACTGCATGAGCTGGTAAGACCCAGAGAAATCCAACTCCTGATAAGTCATAGGGAAGGACAGCTGGTGCCCCAGAAGATTCGTGCAGTTGGAGACCTTGTCCTCTGGGACGGCCCGCTGGGGAAAACTATCGGAGGTAGTCACCCTGACCTTTTTGAAGAGCTTGCTGTAACTGCACATATGTCAAAAACTCATTTTGCACGCTCAATGAGGACTGCAGCAGTTAAGTACGAAGAATTCACCTGTAAAAGTCCAGCTGATCATCAGTCTCCCATGTGTTCTGTTGCTCATTCTAGCACTGCAGCCCTCAAGCGAGATATCCTGGAATGGTGGAAGTGGGACGGCATTGGGGCCGCTTGCGAGCCCAAGTGCGGTGGTTGTCGCTGCGGGAATTGCCAGCCAGGGGGCAAAGAGATGACACTTGCTGAGGAAAGAGAGGCAGAAATGGTTAAAAATGGCTTGACGTACGTGAATGGAGATGAGCACTGTGAGGAACCACACTGGCATGTTAGATATCCATGGAGAGAGGATCCGGTTTCCTTGCCAAACAACAGAGGGGCTGTTGAAGCGACATTCCTCAGGACAGAAAAACAGCTGGCAAAGGAACCAGAATGGAAAGTTGCCTACGCAGCGCAAGTGCATGACATGGTCCATCGCAAAGCTGCAGTAAAGTTGTCAAATGAGGTGTTAAAGAGCTGGACCGGGCCAGTTTGGTACATCAGTCACCTAATCGCTCCAAATCCTCACTCAGTCACAACCCCAGTAAGGCTTGTCTGGAATAGCAGCCAAAAGTTTAGAGGTTTGAGCTTGAATGATCTGCTGTTCAAAGGTCCTGACGTGCTCAACCCCATTCGTGCTGTTCTGTTGAGGTTCCGTGCTGGAGTCTTTGCTGCCTTGGGCGATATACGGAAAATGTATAACTCTGTCTGGCTGGAAGAACGAGAAGTCCATCTGCACCGATTCCTCTGGCGTGATTCTGCAGGAGATGAGATTGAAGAATATGCTATAACAAGGGTAAATATTGGAGACAAACCGGCAGGCTGCATTGCTCAACTGGCTATGCGGGAGACCGCAAACTTAGCCATATTCAGTCACTTCAAGGAAGAGCGACGTGTGCTGCAAGAAGATGTTTATGTCGATGACATCCTGACTTCCCACAACAGCATGGATCAACTGAAACTCATCACGTCTAATGTCGAGCAGATCTTAAAAACTGGTGGATTCCACATCAAGCCCTGGCTATACTCCGATCAAAGTGGGAGGAAAGAGTCCAGAGACAAAGAGACTGAGCCACAGACTGTGTTCTTACCAAATCAGCTGACAGAAGAGGACAATAAAGCCCTTGGCCTGGGACACACAGTAAAAGATGACAAGCTTCATGTCGTGATTGCTGTAAACTTCTCAAAGAAGAAGAAAAAGATGAGACTTGGCCAAAATTTGTTGAAGGAGGAGGTAAGATCACAAACGCCAAATCCACTCACCAGAAGAGAACTTCTAAGTCAAGTCTCAGGGCTCTATGATCCACTAGGCTTGGTGACCCCTGCTAAGCAAAAAGGTGCAATTCTGGTGCGAAGAGCATTTCAAGAGGCAAAAGTTAACTATGGCCTAAGCGAGAATACCTGGGATGCAGCTTTGTCAGAAGGGCTCCGGGAGGATGCAATCAAGCTTCTGGAAGAGTATTCTGAGCTTGGGCAAGTACAATTTGTCAGATCCCTGACACCCCCAGATGCCGCCGCTGAACCCTTTGGCCATCACCTTCTCCGATGGCAGTGAACAAGCATATGGAGCAGTATTGTATTTGCGTTGGAGCTGCAGTCAAGACATTACTGTGAGGCTCGTCGAATCCAAGGCCAAACTAACCCCCCTTGACCATAAGGGCGACGCCGTAAAAGCGGAGGTGTGCGGAGCTGTATTTGCTGCCCGGTTAAAGAAATATTTCCAAAGGCATTGCAGGATTCAAGTTGAGAAGTGGTACCATCTTGTTGATAGCCAGACCATCTTGGGAGCAATACAGCGTGAAAGTTATGGTTACCAAACCTTTTTTGCGAATCGAATTGGAGAGATTCAAAGCAGCACTAACGTGCAGGATTGGTGGTGGGTTCCAGGGCCAATGAATATTGCAGACATTATCACGAGAGGGGCTGGCCCAAAAGATTTGGATAATGATTCTGAGTGGCAGTCAGGTCCGAAGTTCATCAGTCAACCAGTAAACGAGTGGCCAATTAGATCGGCTAAAGATGTTGCTGCGGCAGCCAGAGAAAACCTCACCAAGATCCAAAAGAAAGCGTTTGTTGCTGCGCTTACCAGAGCTCAGCTGAAGAAACAAGAGCCAGTGGAAAACCAGAGTTCAACCCGGATGGAGCCAAGTAGACCACCTGGTGGAATAACAGTTCAAAAGTTAATTGATGTGAAGAGATTCAGCAATCTAACACGGCCGATCAAGACAGTGGCATTGGTCTGGAGAGCTGCAAAGAAGTTCCTTCGAGTCAAGACAATGGACAAACTAAAGTGGGAGGCGGTATCTTCAGTTGGTATCATCACTCTCCAAGAGAGAAGAGATGCATTTAGGGACCTCTGCCTAGCAGTTCAAGAAGGTGTGACCTTCTCAAACACCACAATGGATCGACGGGTTGTGTACAGAGACATGGCAACTGGACTTCTGGTGTGTGGTGGCAGAGTTCAAGCCTTCCAGGAGGATCTCAAAGCTGTTCCCCTCGTACCCTTTGATGCCTGGATTTCAACCTTGTTGGCTCGTGAAGCTCATGATGAGGGGCATGATGGAGTGGCGGGCACCTTACTGAGGATGGGTAAAAGGGCATGGGTTTTGAGAGGAAGAAGGGTTGCTCAAAGAGTCGTTAACCGATGTGTCTCCTGCAAAAAGGCAAGAGTTAAAACATGTCAACAAGTAATGGGCAAGCTACCTGAAGAGAGAACGAGACCTTGTGCACCATTTGAGTTCACCGCCATCGATCTGTTTGGACCTTACCAAGTAAAGGACGATGTCAAGAGAAGAGCATCAATGAAAGTATGGGGAGTTGTCTTTTCCTGTATGGCAAGTAGAGCTATTCATACAGAGCTGGCTAATACGCTATCTACAGAGAGCTTCCTATTGGCATACCAGAGGTTTACTGCACTCAGAGGTCACCCCCGAAAGGTCTGGTCCGATCCAGGAACCAATTTCATTGGTGCAAAACCTGTACTGAAAGATCTGTATGGCTTCCTGGAAAGTCAAGACAAAGGAACCCTGGAAGAGTATGCAGTTAAGAATGGAACACAGTTTGTCTGGAAATTTCATCCAGCCGACTCACCACATCGGAACGGAGCTGCGGAAGCTGCAGTGCGTATTACAAAGAGAGCGCTCCAGAGTCTTGGAAAAGGGTCAGACCTCACTTTCAGTGAGTTTTTAACAGCACTTCAACTTGCAGCAAATCTTGCAAATGAACGTCCCATTGACGCAAGAGTTCAGAGCCGGGAGGGCTGCATACAATATGTTACGCCAAACACACTTTTGCTTGGTCGAGCCACACAGACAGGGGACTCCAAGACATTCGATTTTGCTAGCTATCCCTATAAGAGGTTACGAGAGATAACAACTCAAGTCAATTACTTTTGGAGATCCTGGAGCCAACTTGCTGGTCCAAATCTGTTTGTTCGGAACAAGTGGCATACAGCAGAGAGGAACGTCGCTGTTGGAGACATCGTCTGGCTATGCGATCAAAATGCACTAAGGGGACAGTTTAAGCTCGGGAGGGTCATTAGTGTAAACTCTGATCCAAGGGGCATCGTAAGGGATGTGAATGTTCGAGTTTCTCCAAACCATTGTGTCCCTGTCCAGAGGTCAACTGTCAGAGAATCTGCATCTTCTGATAGGAAGAGGGTCTGTCAGGGTACTGTGCTGCACAGGGACGTTAGACGACTTGTTGTTCTTCTCCCAATTGAAGAGCAGATGGAGAAAGAGTAAAGGCTACAAACAAAGCGGTTGCCTAGCTGTGCGATCTTCACAGAGAACTATGAAAGATCGAGTGGGAGGTGTTGCGGCAAACGGCGCGTCACTCCGCATTCCCTCATTAGTACCAGGTGAAGCTAATCTGAAATCAGTTGCGCGTGCACAGGCTGGATAAGGCAACACGCCGCTTCTATTGTTTGCGTGCACTGGGAACTAATGCTACGGCAGACAGCAGCGCTGGCTCAAGAAGTAGAGCTTGGTGTCTGTTTTGAACACTGTGCGGGACTGGGTACTCACCAAAAGAACTCTGGAGTGACAGCCGGTTTTTTACCTACAAGTAAATAAATGGATGGAAAAAATGCAAAGGCCTAATCATTGAGTGGAATCCAGTTTATAGCTTCAGATAGTGAGAAGAACCTATCTCTTTCAAGTGTGGGGAAAACGCACAGTCACATAAACGCTTGACAGTAAAAAACCGCCAGGATTGGAGGACCTTGAAACTCACCTGGAGGCCTGGGAGAAGAAAAGTAAACTGCTCTAGCATTATCCCAAAGTGTGCATTATTGTTCTGTTGATACAGCCGAAGGATATGGCGGAGACAAAGTCGTTAGAGCAGCTCAAAGCTGAAAGAACCAGTGCAAAAAGACTCTTTTCTCGGCTTGCCAATTCAGTTTCTAGGACACATTTGGACATGTGTGAGGAGGAGCTCAAAGAAAGTTTCAAAAATCTCTCACTACAGGCCACTAAAGTCATGGAAGCAAATGAGGACGTGGAGGCTGCCTTGATCGCAGAGGCTGAGCTGGATGAAGAGGATGAGCCAGCATTAAATCCGCAACAAAAGGCCGACCTAGAGAAGACGGCAAGTGAATGTGACCAGAGACTGAGGGAGGGAAAAGCTCTAATTTTGAAAACACTCTGGGCTAGTTTTGGGGATCCCCAAGCGTCCCTGGCTTTTCAAGTGGCAGAGACGGAGTGTGACCGGGTCCTTTCTGTTCAATCTTGTGCAAACCTGGAAGCATATGACTTCATGCTCAACCACCTGGGAGAATTGGTTAAAGCTGCAAGAGAAGCGCACGTCCGGTGGAATCGTTGGGCACCTTCTGCTGAGCAAAAAGACCTTAAAAGCCGTCTGAGGGAGCTTGAGGTTTGTCTACCAAAGCTGGTTTCCAGAAAGGCTGAATTCATTCAGGCAAAAGTCGAACAGGATTCTGAGAGAGCTGGTGCAGCCCATAGTTCTCCAAGGCCAGCCATCAAGTTGAAGCCTACTTCCCTTCCCAAGTTTGCTGGAAGTAAACGGGATTTTCATCGCTGGAGAAAGGAGTGGGAAGCTCTGCAAAAGCAAGGTGAACCTACTGGATCAAAAGAGGTGAAGAAATTTCAGCTCCTGGACAGTCTCGATGATAAAGTGGCCAGAGAGTTTCGACTTGCAGCTTATAATACAGCAGAAGAAATATTCCGTGTCCTGGAGAATCGCTTTGGGAATAAAGCCACTATTGCCTTGGAAATTGCAGAAGAGTTGCAAGCAATGCCACCAGTAAGAGGTCACCAAGCCAGGAAAATAGTGGAATTGATTCAAATGATTGAAAAAGCCCTTTATGATCTAGGTGAGCTTGGAGACACTGGTGCCATGAAAAACCCCTTGGTGACAAAATCCATTGAGAGCAAACTCCCTGAGTCACTGAAGAAGGAATGGTTGGTTTATATTGCTGATGAGAAGAATGCTGGTGTACAACAAGCTCGTTTCGACAAACTTCTCGAATTCCTCAAAACCCAGGAGGCAATATATGAGCAGCTGGAACAGTTAAGAGAAGATGAGCCCAGCAGGAAGGAGTCCAGGTCTGACCCAAGGCATGCCAGGACAAGAGCCACCGAATTGAGCAGTGATCCAGCAGGTTGTATTGTCTGTGGAGACAGCAAACACAAGAAGAAACTGTATTTCTGCAAGAAATTTAGGACCCTGAAACCTTCAGAGAAAGAGAATGTGATGAGGAGGCTCAGAGCATGCAAAAGATGTCTGGAAATCCATGAAGGAGCTGCATATTGCAAATCCACTTACTTGTGCAGGAATCTGGAGTGCAAAGACCAGCAGACCCCCGAGCATCATTATTACCTGTGTCCATATGCTGAAACCAGAAGGACACCCCAAAAAAGAACAAAAACTGGTTCGGTGGGAGGTGGAAAGTGCACAGAGTCTCAGGAGGAATTCCTCTCCAAGCTGTCACCTGAGTTGGCTCAGCAGTGTCGAGATGCATTCTGCAATTCAGCATTCAGGACCCTCAACTCTGGGGCACGCGAGCAGGGGCTACTAACAGAAAGTGGTTTGCAAGAATTTCCAGTTATCATGATGCTTCAATAGGTAACGGCTAATGCTGGACAAAAGGTTGGAACCTTGATTGATCTGGCCTCAGATACAAACTACATAACTCATAGAGTAGCAAATAAATTGAACCTTCGAAGTGAAGACGTTACTCTGGTGGTCCATGGAGTCGGTGGTATGAAGGTATCAGTTAAAACCAAGAGGTACCTGCTGAAGATCAGAGTTAGTACTCCCCGAGGCACTCTTAAGTCACACCAGTTAGTGTGTTATGGACTTGACAGTATTGCAGAGATCCATCGACATGTGACGGCCAAGAAGCTGCAAAGAATATTCCCTGATGTTCCACTGCATGAGCTGGTAAGACCCAGAGAAATCCAACTCCTGATAAGTCATAGGGAAGGACAGCTGGTGCCCCAGAAGATTTGTGCAGTTGGAGACCTTGTCCTCTGGGACGGCCCGCTGGGGAAAACTATCGGAGGTAGTCACCCTGACCTTTTTGAAGAGCTTGCTGTAACTGCACATATGTCAAAAACTCATTTTGCACGCTCAATGAGGACTGCAGCAGTTAAGTACGAAGAATTCACCTGTAAAAGTCCAGCTGATCATCAGTCTCCCATGTGTTCTGTTGCTCATTCTAGCACTGCAGCCCTCAAGCGAGATATCCTGGAATGGTGGAAGTGGGACGGCATTGGGGCCGCTTGCGAGCCCAAGTGCGGTGGTTGTCGCTGCGGGAATTGCCAGCCAGGGGGCAAAGAGATGACACTTGCTGAGGAAAGAGAGGCAGAAATGGTTAAAAATGGCTTGACGTACGTGAATGGAGATGAGCACTGTGAGGAACCACACTGGCATGTTAGATATCCATGGAGAGAGGATCCGGTTTCCTTGCCAAACAACAGAGGGGCTGTTGAAGCGACATTCCTCAGGACAGAAAAACAGCTGGCAAAGGAACCAGAATGGAAAGTTGCCTACGCAGCGCAAGTGCATGACATGGTCCATCGCAAAGCTGCAGTAAAGTTGTCAAATGAGGTGTTAAAGAGCTGGACCGGGCCAGTTTGGTACATCAGTCACCTAATCGCTCCAAATCCTCACTCAGTCACAACCCCAGTAAGGCTTGTCTGGAATAGCAGCCAAAAGTTTAGAGGTTTGAGCTTGAATGATCTGCTGTTCAAAGGTCCTGACGTGCTCAACCCCATTCGTGCTGTTCTGTTGAGGTTCCGTGCTGGAGTCTTTGCTGCCTTGGGCGATATACGGAAAATGTATAACTCTGTCTGGCTGGAAGAACGAGAAGTCCATCTGCACCGATTCCTCTGGCGTGATTCTGCAGGAGATGAGATTGAAGAATATGCTATAACAAGGGTAAATATTGGAGACAAACCGGCAGGCTGCATTGCTCAACTGGCTATGCGGGAGACCGCAAACTTAGCCATATTCAGTCACTTCAAGGAAGAGCGACGTGTGCTGCAAGAAGATGTTTATGTCGATGACATCCTGACTTCCCACAACAGCATGGATCAACTGAAACTCATCACGTCTAATGTCGAGCAGATCTTAAAAACTGGTGGATTCCACATCAAGCCCTGGCTATACTCCGATCAAAGTGGGAGGAAAGAGTCCAGAGACAAAGAGACTGAGCCACAGACTGTGTTCTTACCAAATCAGCTGACAGAAGAGGACAATAAAGCCCTTGGCCTGGGACACACAGTAAAAGATGACAAGCTTCATGTCATGATTGCTGTAAACTTCTCAAAGAAGAAGAAAAAGATGAGACTTGGCCAAAATTTGTTGAAGGAGGAGGTAAGATCACAAACGCCAAATCCACTCACCAGAAGAGAACTTCTAAGTCAAGTCTCAGGGCTCTATGATCCACTAGGCTTGGTGACCCCTGCTAAGCAAAAAGGTGCAATTCTGGTGCGAAGAGCATTTCAAGAGGCAAAAGTTAACTATGGCCTAAGCGAGAATACCTGGGATGCAGCTTTGTCAGAAGGGCTCCGGGAGGATGCAATCAAGCTTCTGGAAGAGTATTCTGAGCTTGGGCAAGTACAATTTGTCAGATCCCTGACACCCCCAGATGCCGCCGCTGAACCCTTTGGCCATCACCTTCTCCGATGGCAGTGAACAAGCATATGGAGCAGTATTGTATTTGCGTTGGAGCTGCAGTCAAGACATTACTGTGAGGCTCGTCGAATCCAAGGCCAAACTAACCCCCCTTGACCATAAGGGCGACGCCGTAAAAGCGGAGGTGTGCGGAGCTGTATTTGCTGCCCGGTTAAAGAAATATTTCCAAAGGCATTGCAGGATTCAAGTTGAGAAGTGGTACCATCTTGTTGATAGCCAGACCATCTTGGGAGCAATACAGCGTGAAAGTTATGGTTACCAAACCTTTTTTGCGAATCGAATTGGAGAGATTCAAAGCAGCACTAACGTGCAGGATTGGTGGTGGGTTCCAGGGCCAATGAATATTGCAGACATGATCACGAGAGGGGCTGGCCCAAAAGATTTGGATAATGATTCTGAGTGGCAGTCAGGTCCGAAGTTCATCAGTCAACCAGTAAACGAGTGGCCAATTAGATCGGCTAAAGATGTTGCTGCGGCAGCCAGAGAAAACCTCACCAAGATCCAAAAGAAAGCGTTTGTTGCTGCGCTTACCAGAGCTCAGCTGAAGAAACAAGAGCCAGTGGAAAACCAGAGTTCAACCCGGATGGAGCCAAGTAGACCACCTGGTGGAATAACAGTTCAAAAGTTAATTGATGTGAAGAGATTCAGCAATCTAACACGGCCGATCAAGACAGTGGCATTGGTCTGGAGAGCTGCAAAGAAGTTCCTTCGAGTCAAGACAATGGACAAACTAAAGTGGGAGGCGGTATCTTCAGTTGGTATCATCACTCTCCAAGAGAGAAGAGATGCATTTAGGGACCTCTGCCTAGCAGTTCAAGAAGGTGTGACCTTCTCAAACACCACAATGGATCGACGGGTTGTGTACAGAGACATGGCAACTGGACTTCTGGTGTGTGGTGGCAGAGTTCAAGCCTTCCAGGAGGATCTCAAAGCTGTTCCCCTCGTACCCTTTGATGCCTGGATTTCAACCTTGTTGGCTCGTGAAGCTCATGATGAGGGGCATGATGGAGTGGCGGGCACCTTACTGAGGATGGGTAAAAGGGCATGGGTTTTGAGAGGAAGAAGGGTTGCTCAAAGAGTCGTTAACCGATGTGTCTCCTGCAAAAAGGCAAGAGTTAAAACATGTCAACAAGTAATGGGCAAGCTACCTGAAGAGAGAACGAGACCTTGTGCACCATTTGAGTTCACCGCCATCGATCTGTTTGGACCTTACCAAGTAAAGGACGATGTCAAGAGAAGAGCATCAATGAAAGTATGGGGAGTTGTCTTTTCCTGTATGGCAAGTAGAGCTATTCATACAGAGCTGGCTAATACGCTATCTACAGAGAGCTTCCTATTGGCATACCAGAGGTTTACTGCACTCAGAGGTCACCCCCGAAAGGTCTGGTCCGATCCAGGAACCAATTTCATTGGTGCAAAACCTGTACTGAAAGATCTGTATGGCTTCCTGGAAAGTCAAGACAAAGGAACCCTGGAAGAGTATGCAGTTAAGAATGGAACAGAGTTTGTCTGGAAATTTCATCCAGCCGACTCACCACATCGGAACGGAGCTGCGGAAGCTGCAGTGCGTATTACAAAGAGAGCGCTCCAGAGTCTTGGAAAAGGGTCAGACCTCACTTTCAGTGAGTTTTTAACAGCACTTCAACTTGCAGCAAATCTTGCAAATGAACGTCCCATTGACGCAAGAGTTCAGAGCCGGGAGGGCTGCATACAATATGTTACGCCAAACACACTTTTGCTTGGTCGAGCCAGACAGACAGGGGACTCCAAGACATTCGATTTTGCTAGCTATCCCTATAAGAGGTTACGAGAGATAACAACTCAAGTCAATTACTTTTGGAGATCCTGGAGCCAACTTGCTGGTCCAAATCTGTTTGTTCGGAACAAGTGGCATACAGCAGAGAGGAACGTCGCTGTTGGAGACATCGTCTGGCTATGCGATCAAAATGCACTAAGGGGACAGTTTAAGCTCGGGAGGGTCATTAGTGTAAACTCTGATCCAAGGGGCATCGTAAGGGATGTGAATGTTCGAGTTTCTCCAAACCATTGTGTCCCTGTCCAGAGGTCAACTGTCAGAGAATCTGCATCTTCTGATAGGAAGAGGGTCTGTCAGGGTACTGTGCTGCACAGGGACGTTAGACGACTTGTTGTTCTTCTCCCAATTGAAGAGCAGATGGAGAAAGAGTAAAGGCTACAAACAAAGCGGTTGCCTAGCTGTGCGATCTTCACAGAGAACTATGAAAGATCGAGTGGGAGGTGTTGCGGCAAACGGCGCGTCACTCTGCATTCCCTCATTAGTACCAGGTGAAGCTAATCTGAAATCAGTTGCGCGTGCACAGGCTGGATAAGGCAACACGCCGCTTCTATTGTTTGCGTGCACTGGGAACTAATGCTACGGCAGACAGCAGCGCTGGCTCAAGAAGTAGAGCTTGGTGTCTGTTTTGAACACTGTGCGGGACTGGGTACTCACCAAAAGAACTCTGGAGTGACAGCCGGTTTTTTACCTACAAGTAAATAAATGGATGGAAAAAATGCAAAGGCCTAATCATTGAGTGGAATCCAGTTTATAGCTTCAGATAGTGAGAAGAACCTATCTCTTTCAAGTGTGGGGAAAACGCACAGTCACATAAACGCTTGACAGTAAAAAACCGCCAGGATTGGAGGACCTTGAAACTCACCTGGAGGCCTGGGAGAAGAAAAGTAAACTGCTCTAGCATTATCCCAAAGTGTGCATTATTGTTCTGTTGATACAGCCGAAGGATATGGCGGAGACAAAGTCGTTAGAGCAGCTCAAAGCTGAAAGAACCAGTGCAAAAAGACTCTTTTCTCGGCTTGCCAATTCAGTTTCTAGGACACATTTGGACATGTGTGAGGAGGAGCTCAAAGAAAGTTTCAAAAATCTCTCACTACAGGCCACTAAAGTCATGGAAGCAAATGAGGACGTGGAGGCTGCCTTGATCGCAGAGGCTGAGCTGGATGAAGAGGATGAGCCAGCATTAAATCCGCAACAAAAGGCCGACCTAGAGAAGACGGCAAGTGAATGTGACCAGAGACTGAGGGAGGGAAAAGCTCTAATTTTGAAAACACTCTGGGCTAGTTTTGGGGATCCCCAAGCGTCCCTGGCTTTTCAAGTGGCAGAGACGGAGTGTGACCGGGTCATTTCTGTTCAATCTTGTGCAAACCTGGAAGCATATGACTTCATGCTCAACCACCTGGGAGAATTGGTTAAAGCTGCAAGAGAAGCGCACGTCCGGTGGAATCGTTGGGCACCTTCTGCTGAGCAAAAAGACCTTAAAAGCCGTCTGAGGGAGCTTGAGGTTTGTCTACCAAAGCTGGTTTCCAGAAAGGCTGAATTCATTCAGGCAAAAGTCGAACAGGATTCTGAGAGAGCTGGTGCAGCCCATAGTTCTCCAAGGCCAGCCATCAAGTTGAAGCCTACTTCCCTTCCCAAGTTTGCTGGAAGTAAACGGGATTTTCATCGCTGGAGAAAGGAGTGGGAAGCTCTGCAAAAGCAAGGTGAACCTACTGGATCAAAAGAGGTGAAGAAATTTCAGCTCCTGGACAGTCTCGATGATAAAGTGGCCAGAGAGTTTCGACTTGCAGCTTATAATACAGCAGAAGAAATATTCCGTGTCCTGGAGAATCGCTTTGGGAATAAAGCCACTATTGCCTTGGAAATTGTAGAAGAGTTGCAAGCAATGCCACCAGTAAGAGGTCACCAAGCCAGGAAAATAGTGGAATTGATTCAAATGATTGAAAAAGCCCTTTATGATCTAGGTGAGCTTGGAGACACTGGTGCCATGAAAAACCCCTTGGTGACAAAATCCATTGAGAGCAAACTCCCTGAGTCACTGAAGAAGGAATGGTTGGTTTATATTGCTGATGAGAAGAATGCTGGTGTACAACAAGCTCGTTTCGACAAACTTCTCGAATTCCTCAAAACCCAGGAGGCAATATATGAGCAGCTGGAACAGTTAAGAGAAGATGAGCCCAGCAGGAAGGAGTCCAGGTCTGACCCAAGGCATGCCAGGACAAGAGCCACCGAATTGAGCAGTGATCCAGCAGGTTGTATTGTCTGTGGAGACAGCAAACACAAGAAGAAACTGTATTTCTGCAAGAAATTTAGGACCCTGAAACCTTCAGAGAAAGAGAATGTGATGAGGAGGCTCAGAGCATGCAAAAGATGTCTGGAAATCCATGAAGGAGCTGCATATTGCAAATCCACTTACTTGTGCAGGAATCTGGAGTGCAAAGACCAGCAGACCCCCGAGCATCATTATTACCTGTGTCCATATGCTGAAACCAGAAGGACACCCCAAAAAAGAACAAAAACTGGTTCGGTGGGAGGTGGAAAGTGCACAGAGTCTCAGGAGGAATTCCTCTCCAAGCTGTCACCTGAGTTGGCTCAGCAGTGTCGAGATGCATTCTGCAATTCAGCATTCAGGACCCTCAACTCTGGGGCACGCGAGCAGGGGCTACTAACAGAAAGTGGTTTGCAAGAATTTCCAGTTATCATGATGCTTCAATGGGTAACGGCTAATGCTGGACAAAAGGTTGGAACCTTGATTGATCTGGCCTCAGATACAAACTACATAACTCATAGAGTAGCAAATAAATTGAACCTTCGAAGTGAAGACGTTACTCTGGTGGTCCATGGAGTCGGTGGTATGAAGGTATCAGTTAAAACCAAGAGGTACCTGCTGAAGATCAGAGTTAGTACTCCCCGAGGCACTCTTAAGTCACACCAGTTAGTGTGTTATGGACTTGACAGTATTGCAGAGATCCATCGACATGTGACGGCCAAGAAGCTGCAAAGAATATTCCCTGATGTTCCACTGCATGAGCTGGTAAGACCCAGAGAAATCCAACTCCTGATAAGTCATAGGGAAGGACAGCTGGTGCCCCAGAAGATTCGTGCAGTTGGAGACCTTGTCCTCTGGGACGGCCCGCTGGGGAAAACTATCGGAGGTAGTCACCCTGACCTTTTTGAAGAGCTTGCTGTGACTGCACATATGTCAAAAACTCATTTTGCACGCTCAATGAGGACTGCAGCAGTTAAGTACGAAGAATTCACCTGTAAAAGTCCAGCTGATCATCAGTCTCCCATGTGTTCTGTTGCTCATTCTAGCACTGCAGCCCTCAAGCGAGATATCCTGGAATGGTGGAAGTGGGACGGCATTGGGGCCGCTTGCGAGCCCAAGTGCGGTGGTTGTCGCTGCGGGAATTGCCAGCCAGGGGGCAAAGAGATGACACTTGCTGAGGAAAGAGAGGCAGAAATGGTTACAAATGGCTTGACGTATGTGAATGGAGATGAGCACTGTGAGGAACCACACTGGCATGTTAGATATCCATGGAGAGAGGATCCGGTTTCCTTGCCAAACAACAGAGGGGCTGTTGAAGCGACATTCCTCAGGACAGAAAAACAGCTGGCAAAGGAACCAGAATGGAAAGTTGCCTACGCAGCGCAAGTGCATGACATGGTCCATCGCAAAGCTGCAGTAAAGTTGTCAAATGAGGTGTTAAAGAGCTGGACCGGGCCAGTTTGGTACATCAGTCACCTAATCGCTCCAAATCCTCACTCAGTCACAACCCCAGTAAGGCTTGTCTGGAATAGCAGCCAAAAGTTTAGAGGTTTGAGCTTGAATGATCTGCTGTTCAAAGGTCCTGACGTGCTCAACCCCATTCGTGCTGTTCTGTTGAGGTTCCGTGCTGGAGTCTTTGCCGCCTTGGGCGATATACGGAAAATGTATAACTCTGTCTGGCTGGAAGAACGAGAAGTCCATCTGCACCGATTCCTCTGGCGTGATTCTGCAGGAGATGAGATTGAAGAATATGCTATAACAAGGGTAAATATTGGAGACAAACCGGCAGGCTGCATTGCTCAACTGGCTATGCGGGAGACCGCAAACGTACCCATATTCAGTCACTTCAAGGAAGAGCGACGTGTGCTGCAAGAAGATGTTTATGTCGATGACATCCTGACTTCCCACAACAGCATGGATCAACTGAAACTCATCACGTCTAATGTCGAGCAGATCTTAAAAACTGGTGGATTCCACATCAAGCCCTGGCTATACTCCGATCAAAGTGGGAGGAAAGAGTCCAGAGACAAAGAGACTGAGCCACAGACTGTGTTCTTACCAAATCAGCTGACGGAAGAGGACAATAAAGCCCTTGGCCTGGGATACACAGTAAAAGATGACAAGCTTCATGTCATGATTGCTGTAAACTTCTCAAAGAAGAAGAAAAAGATGAGACTTGGCCAAAATTTGTTGAAGGAGGAGGTAAGATCACAAACGCCAAATCCACTCACCAGAAGAGAACTTCTAAGTCAAGTCTCAGGGCTCTATGATCCACTAGGCTTGGTGACCCCTGCTAAGCAAAAAGGTGCAATTCTGGTGCGAAGAGCATTTCAAGAGGCAAAAGTTAACTATGGCCTAAGCGAGAATACCTGGGATGCAGCTTTGTCAGAAGGGCTCCGGGAGGATGCAATCAAGCTTCTGGAAGAGTATTCTGAGCTTGGGCAAGTACAATTTGTCAGATCCCTGACACCCCCAGATGCCGCCGCTGAACCCTTTGGCATCACCTTCTCCGATGGCAGTGAACAAGCATATGGAGCAGTATTGTATTTGCGTTGGAGCTGCAGTCAAGACATTACTGTGAGGCTCGTCGAATCCAAGGCCAAACTAACCCCCCTTGACCACAAGGGCGACGCCGTAAAAGCGGAGGTGTGCGGAGCTGTATTTGCTGCCCGGTTAAAGAAATATTTCCAAAGGCATTGCAGGATTCAAGTTGAGAAGTGGTACCATCTTGTTGATAGCCAGACCATCTTGGGAGCAATACAGCGTGAAAGTTATGGTTACCAAACCTTTTTTGCGAATCGAATTGGAGAGATTCAAAGCAGCACTAACGTGCAGGATTGGTGGTGGGTTCCAGGGCCAATGAATATTGCAGACATTATCACGAGAGGGGCTGGCCCAAAAGATTTGGATAATGATTCTGAGTGGCAGTCAGGTCCGAAGTTCATCAGTCAACCAGTAAACGAGTGGCCAATTAGATCGGCTAAAGATGTTGCTGCGGCAGCCAGAGAAAACCTCACCAAGAGCCAAAAGAAAGCGTTTGTTGCTGCGCTTACCAGAGCTCAGCTGAAGAAACAAGAGCCAGTGGAAAACCAGAGTTCAACCCGGATGGAGCCAAGTAGACCACCTGGTGGAATAACAGTTCAAAAGTTAATTGATGTGAAGAGATTCAGCAATCTAACACGGCCGATCAAGACAGTGGCATTGGTCTGGAGAGCTGCAAAGAAGTTCCTTCGAGTCAAGACAATGGACAAACTAAAGTGGGAGGCGGTATCTTCAGTTGGTATCATCACTCTCCAAGAGAGAAGAGATGCATTTAGGGACCTCTGCCTAGCAGTTCAAGAAGGTGTGACCTTCTCAAACACCACAATGGATCGACTAGTTGTGTACAGAGACATGGCAACTGGACTTCTGGTGTGTGGTGGTGGCAGAGTTCAAGCCTTCCAGGAGGATCTCAAAGCTGTTCCCCTCGTACCCTTTGATGCCTGGATTTCAACCTTGTTGGCTCGTGAAGCTCATGATGAGGGGCATGATGGAGTGGCGGGCACCTTACTGAGGATGGGTAAAAGGGCATGGGTTTTGAGAGGAAGAAGGGTTGCTCAAAGAGTCGTTAACCGATGCGTCTCCTGCAAAGAGGCAAGAGTTAAAACATGTCAACAAGTAATGGGCAAGCTACCTGAAGAGAGAACGAGACCTTGTGCACCATTTGAGTTCACCGCCATCGATCTGTTTGGACCTTACCAAGTAAAGGACGATGTCAAGAGAAGAGCATCAATGAAAGTATGGGGAGTTGTCTTTTCCTGTATGGCAAGTAGAGCTATTCATACAGAGCTGGCTAATACGCTATCTACAGAGAGCTTCCTATTGGCATACCAGAGGTTTACTGCACTCAGAGGTCACCCCCGAAAGGTCTGGTCCGATCCAGGAACCAATTTCATTGGTGCAAAACCTGTACTGAAAGATCTGTATGGCTTCCTGGAAAGTCAAGACAAAGGAACCCTGGAAGAGTATGCAGTTAAGAATGGAACACAGTTTGTCTGGAAATTTCATCCAGCCGACTCACCACATCGGAACGGAGCTGCGGAAGCTGCAGTGCGTATTACAAAGAGAGCGCTCCAGAGTCTTGGAAAAGGGTCAGACCTCACTTTCAGTGAGTTTTTAACAGCACTTCAACTTGCAGCAAATCTTGCAAATGAACGTCCCATCGATGCAAGAGTTCAGAGCCGGGAGGGCTGCATACAATATGTTACGCCAAACACACTTTTGCTTGGTCGAGCCACACAGACAGGGGACTCCAAGACATTCGATTTTGCTAGCTATCCCTATAAGAGGTTACGAGAGATAACAACTCAAGTCAATTACTTTTGGAGATCCTGGAGCCAACTTGCTGGTCCAAATCTGTTTGTTCGGAACAAGTGGCATACAGCAGAGAGGAACGTCGCTGTTGGAGACATCGTCTGGCTATGCGATCAAAATGCACTAAGGGGACAGTTTAAGCTCGGGAGGGTCATTAGTGTAAACTCTGATCCAAGGGGCATCGTAAGGGATGTGAATGTTCGAGTTTCTCCAAACCATTGTGTCCCTGTCCAGAGGTCAACTGTCAGAGAATCTGCATCTTCTGATAGGAAGAGGGTCTGTCAGGGTACTGTGCTGCACAGGGACGTTAGACGACTTGTTGTTCTTCTCCCAATTGAAGAGCAGATGGAGAAAGAGTAAAGGCTACAAACAAAGCGGTTGCCTAGCTGTGCGATCTTCACAGAGAACTATGAAAGATCGAGTGGGAGGTGTTGCGGCAAACGGCGCGTCACTCCGCATTCCCTCATTAGTACCAGGTGAAGCTAATCTGAAATCAGTTGCGCGTGCACAGGCTGGATAAGGCAACACGCCGCTTCTATTGTTTGCGTGCACTGGGAACTAATGCTACGGCAGACAGCAGCGCTGGCTCAAGAAGTAGAGCTTGGTGTCTGTTTTGAACACTGTGCGGGACTGGGTACTCACCAAAAGAACTCTGGAGTGACAGCCGGTTTTTTACCTACAAGTAAATAAATGGATGGAAAAAATTCAAAGGCCTAATCATGGAGTGGAATCCAGTTTATAGCTTCAGATAGTGAGAAGAACCTATCTCTTTCAAGTGTGGGGAAAACGCACAGTCACATAAACGCTTGACAGTAAAAAACCGCCAGGATTGGAGGACCTTGAAACTCACCTGGAGGCCTGGGAGAAGAAAAGTAAACTGCTCTAGCATTATCCCAAAGTGTGCATTATTGTTCTGTTGATACAGCCGAAGGATATGGCGGAGACAAAGTCGTTAGAGCAGCTCAAAGCTGAAAGAACCAGTGCAAAAAGACTCTTTTCTCGGCTTGCCAATTCAGTTTCTAGGACACATTTGGACATGTGTGAGGAGGAGCTCAAAGAAAGTTTCAAAAATCTCTCACTACAGGCCACTAAAGTCATGGAAGCAAATGAGGACGTGGAGGCTGCCTTGATCGCAGAGGCTGAGCTGGATGAAGAGGATGAGCCAGCATTAAATCCGCAACAAAAGGCTGACCTAGAGAAGACGGCAAGTGAATGTGACCAGAGACTGAGGGAGGGAAAAGCTCTAATTTTGAAAACACTCTGGGCTAGTTTTGGGGATCCCCAAACGTCCCTGGCTTTTCAAGTGGCAGAGACGGAGTGTGACCGGGTCCTTTCTGTTCAATCTTGTGCAAACCTGGAAGCATATGACTTCATGCTCAACCACCTGGGAGAATTGGTTAAAGCTGCAAGAGAAGCGCACGTCCGGTGGAATCGTTGGGCACCTTCTGCTGAGCAAAAAGACCTTAAAAGCCGTCTGAGGGAGCTTGAGGTTTGTCTACCAAAGCTGGTTTCCAGAAAGGCTGAATTCATTCAGGCAAAAGTCGAACAGGATTCCGAGAGAGCTGGTGCAGCCCATAGTTCTCCAAGGCCAGCCATCAAGTTGAAGCCTACTTCCCTTCCCAAGTTTGCTGGAAGTAAACGGGATTTTCATCGCTGGAGAAAGGAGTGGGAAGCTCTGCAAAAGCAAGGTGAACCTACTGGATCAAAAGAGGTGAAGAAATTTCAGCTCCTGGACAGTCTCGATGATAAAGTGGCCAGAGAGTTTCGACTTGCAGCTTATAATACAGCAGAAGAAATATTCCGTGTCCTGGAGAATCGCTTTGGGAATAAAGCCACTATTGCCTTGGAAATTGCAGAAGAGTTGCAAGCAATGCCACCAGTAAGAGGTCACCAAGCCAGGAAAATAGTGTAATTGATTCAAATGATTAAAAAAAACCCTTTATGATCTAGGTGAGCTTGGAGACACTGGTGCCATGAAAAACCCCTTGGTGACAAAATCCATTGAGAGCAAACTCCCTGAGTCACTGAAGAAGGAATGGTTGGTTTATATTGCTGATGAGAAGAATGCTGGTGTACAACAAGCTCGTTTCGACAAACTTCTCGAATTCCTCAAAACCCAGGAGGCAATATATGAGCAGCTGGAACAGTTAAGAGAAGATGAGCCCAGCAGGAAGGAGTCCAGGTCTGACCCAAGGCATGCCAGGACAAGAGCCACCGAATTGAGCAGTGATCCAGCAGGTTGTATTGTCTGTGGAGACAGCAAACACAAGAAGAAACTGTATTTCTGCAAGAAATTTAGGACCCTGAAACCTTCAGAGAAAGAGAATGTGATGAGGAGGCTCAGAGCATGCAAAAGATGTCTGGAAATCCATGAAGGAGCTGCATATTGCAAATCCACTTACTTGTGCAGGAATCTGGAGTGCAAAGACCAGCAGACCCCCGAGCATCATTATTACCTGTGTCCATATGCTGAAACCAGAAGGACACCCCAAGAAAGAACAAAAACTGGTTCGGTGGGAGGTGGAAAGTGCACAGAGTCTCAGGAGGAATTCCTCTCCAAGCTGTCACCTGAGTTGGCTCAGCAGTGTCGAGATGCATTCTGCAATTCAGCATTCAGGACCCTCAACTCTGGGGCACGCGAGCAGGGGCTACTGACAGAAAGTGGTTTGCAAGAATTTCCAGTTATCATGATGCTTCAATAGGTAACGGCTAATGCTGGACAAAAGGTTGGAACCTTGATTGATCTGGCCTCAGATACAAACTACATAACTCATAGAGTAGCAAATAAATTGAACCTTCGAAGTGAAGACGTTACTCTGGTGGTCCATGGAGTCGGTGGTATGAAGGTATCAGTTAAAACCAAGAGGTACCTGCTGAAGATCAGAGTTAGTACTCCCCGAGGCACTCTTAAGTCACACCAGTTAGTGTGTTATGGACTTGACAGTATTGCAGAGATCCATCGACATGTGACGGCCAAGAAGCTGCAAAGAATATTCCCTGATGTTCCACTGCATGAGCTGGTAAGACCCAGAGAAATCCAACTCCTGATAAGTCATAGGGAAGGACAGCTGGTGCCCCAGAAGATTCGTGCAGTTGGAGACCTTGTCCTCTGGGACGGCCCGCTGGGGAAAACTATCGGAGGTAGTCACCCTGACCTTTTTGAAGAGCTTGCTGTAACTGCACATATGTCAAAAACTCATTTTGCACGCTCAATGAGGACTGCAGCAGTTAAGTACGAAGAATTCACCTGTAAAAGTCCAGCTGATCATCAGTCTCCCATGTGTTCTGTTGCTCATTCTAGCACTGCAGCCCTCAAGCGAGATATCCTGGAATGGTGGAAGTGGGACGGCATTGGGGCCGCTTGCGAGCCCAAGTGCGGTGGTTGTCGCTGCGGGAATTGCCAGCCAGGGGGCAAAGAGATGACACTTGCTGAGGAAAGAGAGGCAGAAATGGTTAAAAATGGCTTGACGTACGTGAATGGAGATGAGCACTGTGAGGAACCACACTGGCATGTTAGATATCCATGGAGAGAGGATCCGGTTTCCTTGCCAAACAACAGAGGGGCTGTTGAAGCGACATTCCTCAGGACAGAAAAACAGCTGGCAAAGGAACCAGAATGGAAAGTTGCCTACGCAGCGCAAGTGCATGACATGGTCCATCGCAAAGCTGCAGTAAAGTTGTCAAATGAGGTGTTAAAGAGCTGGACCGGGCCAGTTTGGCTTGTCTGGAATAGCAGCCAAAAGTTTAGAGGTTTGAGCTTGAATGATCTGCTGTTCAAAGGTCCTGACGTGCTCAACCCCATTCGTGCTGTTCTGTTGAGGTTCCGTGCTGGAGTCTTTGCTGCCTTGGGCGATATACGGAAAATGTATAACTCTGTCTGGCTGGAAGAACGAGAAGTCCATCTGCACCGATTCCTCTGGCGTGATTCTGCAGGAGATGAGATTGAAGAATATGCTATAACAAGGGTAAATATTGGAGACAAACCGGCAGGCTGCATTGCTCAACTGGCTATGCGGGAGACCGCAAACTTAGCCATATTCAGTCACTTCAAGGAAGAGCGACGTGTGCTGCAAGAAGATGTTTATGTCGATGACATCCTGACTTCCCACAACAGCATGGATCAACTGAAACTCATCACGTCTAATGTCGAGCAGATCTTAAAAACTGGTGGATTCCACATCAAGCCCTGGCTATACTCCGATCAAAGTGGGAGGAAAGAGTCCAGAGACAAAGAGACTGAGCCACAGACTGTGTTCTTACCAAATCAGCTGACAGAAGAGGACAATAAAGCCCTTGGCCTGGGACACACAGTAAAAGATGACAAGCTTCATGTCATGATTGCTGTAAACTTCTCAAAGAAGAAGAAAAAGATGAGACTTGGCCAAAATTTGTTGAAGGAGGAGGTAAGATCACAAACGCCAAATCCACTCACCAGAAGAGAACTTCTAAGTCAAGTCTCAGGGCTCTATGATCCACTAGGCTTGGTGACCCCTGCTAAGCAAAAAGGTGCAATTCTGGTGCGAAGAGCATTTCAAGAGGCAAAAGTTAACTATGGCCTAAGCGAGAATACCTGGGATGCAGCTTTGTCAGAAGGGCTCCGGGAGGATGCAATCAAGCTTCTGGAAGAGTATTCTGAGCTTGGGCAAGTACAATTTGTCAGATCCCTGACACCCCCAGATGCCGCCGCTGAACCCTTTGGCCATCACCTTCTCCGATGGCAGTGAACAAGCATATGGAGCAGTATTGTATTTGCGTTGGAGCTGCAGTCAAGACATTACTGTGAGGCTCGTCGAATCCAAGGCCAAACTAACCCCCCTTGACCATAAGGGCGACGCCGTAAAAGCGGAGGTGTGCGGAGCTGTATTTGCTGCCCGGTTAAAGAAATATTTCCAAAGGCATTGCAGGATTCAAGTTGAGAAGTGGTACCATCTTGTTGATAGCCAGACCATCTTGGGAGCAATACAGCGTGAAAGTTATGGTTACCAAACCTTTTTTGCGAATCGAATTGGAGAGATTCAAAGCAGCACTAACGTGCAGGATTGGTGGTGGGTTCCAGGGCCAATGAATATTGCAGACATGATCACGAGAGGGGCTGGCCCAAAAGATTTGGATAATGATTCTGAGTGGCAGTCAGGTCCGAAGTTCATCAGTCAACCAGTAAACGAGTGGCCAATTAGATCGGCTAAAGATGTTGCTGCGGCAGCCAGAGAAAACCTCACCAAGATCCAAAAGAAAGCGTTTGTTGCTGCGCTTACCAGAGCTCAGCTGAAGAAACAAGAGCCAGTGGAAAACCAGAGTTCAACCCGGATGGAGCCAAGTAGACCACCTGGTGGAATAACAGTTCAAAAGTTAATTGATGTGAAGAGATTCAGCAATCTAACACGGCCGATCAAGACAGTGGCATTGGTCTGGAGAGCTGCAAAGAAGTTCCTTCGAGTCAAGACAATGGACAAACTAAAGTGGGAGGCGGTATCTTCAGTTGGTATCATCACTCTCCAAGAGAGAAGAGATGCATTTAGGGACCTCTGCCTAGCAGTTCAAGAAGGTGTGACCTTCTCAAACACCACAATGGATCGACGGGTTGTGTACAGAGACATGGCAACTGGACTTCTGGTGTGTGGTGGCAGAGTTCAAGCCTTCCAGGAGGATCTCAAAGCTGTTCCCCTCGTACCCTTTGATGCCTGGATTTCAACCTTGTTGGCTCGTGAAGCTCATGATGAGGGGCATGATGGAGTGGCGGGCACCTTACTGAGGATGGGTAAAAGGGCATGGGTTTTGAGAGGAAGAAGGGTTGCTCAAAGAGTCGTTAACCGATGTGTCTCCTGCAAAAAGGCAAGAGTTAAAACATGTCAACAAGTAATGGGCAAGCTACCTGAAGAGAGAACGAGACCTTGTGCACCATTTGAGTTCACCGCCATCGATCTGTTTGGACCTTACCAAGTAAAGGACGATGTCAAGAGAAGAGCATCAATGAAAGTATGGGGAGTTGTCTTTTCCTGTATGGCAAGTAGAGCTATTCATACAGAGCTGGCTAATACGCTATCTACAGAGAGCTTCCTATTGGCATACCAGAGGTTTACTGCACTCAGAGGTCACCCCCGAAAGGTCTGGTCCGATCCAGGAACCAATTTCATTGGTGCAAAACCTGTACTGAAAGATCTGTATGGCTTCCTGGAAAGTCAAGACAAAGGAACCCTGGAAGAGTATGCAGTTAAGAATGGAACAGAGTTTGTCTGGAAATTTCATCCAGCCGACTCACCACATCGGAACGGAGCTGCGGAAGCTGCAGTGCGTATTACAAAGAGAGCGCTCCAGAGTCTTGGAAAAGGGTCAGACCTCACTTTCAGTGAGTTTTTAACAGCACTTCAACTTGCAGCAAATCTTGCAAATGAACGTCCCATTGACGCAAGAGTTCAGAGCCGGGAGGGCTGCATACAATATGTTACGCCAAACACACTTTTGCTTGGTCGAGCCAGACAGACAGGGGACTCCAAGACATTCGATTTTGCTAGCTATCCCTATAAGAGGTTACGAGAGATAACAACTCAAGTCAATTACTTTTGGAGATCCTGGAGCCAACTTGCTGGTCCAAATCTGTTTGTTCGGAACAAGTGGCATACAGCAGAGAGGAACGTCGCTGTTGGAGACATCGTCTGGCTATGCGATCAAAATGCACTAAGGGGACAGTTTAAGCTCGGGAGGGTCATTAGTGTAAACTCTGATCCAAGGGGCATCGTAAGGGATGTGAATGTTCGAGTTTCTCCAAACCATTGTGTCCCTGTCCAGAGGTCAACTGTCAGAGAATCTGCATCTTCTGATAGGAAGAGGGTCTGTCAGGGTACTGTGCTGCACAGGGACGTTAGACGACTTGTTGTTCTTCTCCCAATTGAAGAGCAGATGGAGAAAGAGTAAAGGCTACAAACAAAGCGGTTGCCTAGCTGTGCGATCTTCACAGAGAACTATGAAAGATCGAGTGGGAGGTGTTGCGGCAAACGGCGCGTCACTCTGCATTCCCTCATTAGTACCAGGTGAAGCTAATCTGAAATCAGTTGCGCGTGCACAGGCTGGATAAGGCAACACGCCGCTTCTATTGTTTGCGTGCACTGGGAACTAATGCTACGGCAGACAGCAGCGCTGGCTCAAGAAGTAGAGCTTGGTGTCTGTTTTGAACACTGTGCGGGACTGGGTACTCACCAAAAGAACTCTGGAGTGACAGCCGGTTTTTTACCTACAAGTAAATAAATGGATGGAAAAAATGCAAAGGCCTAATCATTGAGTGGAATCCAGTTTATAGCTTCAGATAGTGAGAAGAACCTATCTCTTTCAAGTGTGGGGAAAACGCACAGTCACATAAACGCTTGACAGTAAAAAACCGCCAGGATTGGAGGACCTTGAAACTCACCTGGAGGCCTGGGAGAAGAAAAGTAAACTGCTCTAGCATTATCCCAAAGTGTGCATTATTGTTCTGTTGATACAGCCGAAGGATATGGCGGAGACAAAGTCGTTAGAGCAGCTCAAAGCTGAAAGAACCAGTGCAAAAAGACTCTTTTCTCGGCTTGCCAATTCAGTTTCTAGGACACATTTGGACATGTGTGAGGAGGAGCTCAAAGAAAGTTTCAAAAATCTCTCACTACAGGCCACTAAAGTCATGGAAGCAAATGAGGACGTGGAGGCTGCCTTGATCGCAGAGGCTGAGCTGGATGAAGAGGATGAGCCAGCATTAAATCCGCAACAAAAGGCCGACCTAGAGAAGACGGCAAGTGAATGTGACCAGAGACTGAGGGAGGGAAAAGCTCTAATTTTGAAAACACTCTGGGCTAGTTTTGGGGATCCCCAAGCGTCCCTGGCTTTTCAAGTGGCAGAGACGGAGTGTGACCGGGTCATTTCTGTTCAATCTTGTGCAAACCTGGAAGCATATGACTTCATGCTCAACCACCTGGGAGAATTGGTTAAAGCTGCAAGAGAAGCGCACGTCCGGTGGAATCGTTGGGCACCTTCTGCTGAGCAAAAAGACCTTAAAAGCCGTCTGAGGGAGCTTGAGGTTTGTCTACCAAAGCTGGTTTCCAGAAAGGCTGAATTCATTCAGGCAAAAGTCGAACAGGATTCTGAGAGAGCTGGTGCAGCCCATAGTTCTCCAAGGCCAGCCATCAAGTTGAAGCCTACTTCCCTTCCCAAGTTTGCTGGAAGTAAACGGGATTTTCATCGCTGGAGAAAGGAGTGGGAAGCTCTGCAAAAGCAAGGTGAACCTACTGGATCAAAAGAGGTGAAGAAATTTCAGCTCCTGGACAGTCTCGATGATAAAGTGGCCAGAGAGTTTCGACTTGCAGCTTATAATACAGCAGAAGAAATATTCCGTGTCCTGGAGAATCGCTTTGGGAATAAAGCCACTATTGCCTTGGAAATTGCAGAAGAGTTGCAAGCAATGCCACCAGTAAGAGGTCACCAAGCCAGGAAAATAGTGGAATTGATTCAAATGATTGAAAAAGCCCTTTATGATCTAGGTGAGCTTGGAGACACTGGTGCCATGAAAAACCCCTTGGTGACAAAATCCATTGAGAGCAAACTCCCTGAGTCACTGAAGAAGGAATGGTTGGTTTATATTGCTGATGAGAAGAATGCTGGTGTACAACAAGCTCGTTTCGACAAACTTCTCGAATTCCTCAAAACCCAGGAGGCAATATATGAGCAGCTGGAACAGTTAAGAGAAGATGAGCCCAGCAGGAAGGAGTCCAGGTCTGACCCAAGGCATGCCAGGACAAGAGCCACCGAATTGAGCAGTGATCCAGCAGGTTGTATTGTCTGTGGAGACAGCAAACACAAGAAGAAACTGTATTTCTGCAAGAAATTTAGGACCCTGAAACCTTCAGAGAAAGAGAATGTGATGAGGAGGCTCAGAGCATGCAAAAGATGTCTGGAAATCCATGAAGGAGCTGCATATTGCAAATCCACTTACTTGTGCAGGAATCTGGAGTGCAAAGACCAGCAGACCCCCGAGCATCATTATTACCTGTGTCCATATGCTGAAACCAGAAGGACACCCCAAAAAAGAACAAAAACTGGTTCGGTGGGAGGTGGAAAGTGCACAGAGTCTCAGGAGGAATTCCTCTCCAAGCTGTCACCTGAGTTGGCTCAGCAGTGTCGAGATGCATTCTGCAATTCAGCATTCAGGACCCTCAACTCTGGGGCACGCGAGCAGGGGCTACTAACAGAAAGTGGTTTGCAAGAATTTCCAGTTATCATGATGCTTCAATAGGTAACGGCTAATGCTGGACAAAAGGTTGGAACCTTGATTGATCTGGCCTCAGATACAAACTACATAACTCATAGAGTAGCAAATAAATTGAACCTTCGAAGTGAAGACGTTACTCTGGTGGTCCATGGAGTCGGTGGTATGAAGGTATCAGTTAAAACCAAGAGGTACCTGCTGAAGATCAGAGTTAGTACTCCCCGAGGCACTCTTAAGTCACACCAGTTAGTGTGTTATGGACTTGACAGTATTGCAGAGATCCATCGACATGTGACGGCCAAGAAGCTGCAAAGAATATTCCCTGATGTTCCACTGCATGAGCTGGTAAGACCCAGAGAAATCCAACTCCTGATAAGTCATAGGGAAGGACAGCTGGTGCCCCAGAAGATTCGTGCAGTTGGAGACCTTGTCCTCTGGGACGGCCCGCTGGGGAAAACTATCGGAGGTAGTCACCCTGACCTTTTTGAAGAGCTTGCTGTAACTGCACATATGTCAAAAACTCATTTTGCACGCTCAATGAGGACTGCAGCAGTTAAGTACGAAGAATTCACCTGTAAAAGTCCAGCTGATCATCAGTCTCCCATGTGTTCTGTTGCTCATTCTAGCACTGCAGCCCTCAAGCGAGATATCCTGGAATGGTGGAAGTGGGACGGCATTGGGGCCGCTTGCGAGCCCAAGTGCGGTGGTTGTCGCTGCGGGAATTGCCAGCCAGGGGGCAAAGAGATGACACTTGCTGAGGAAAGAGAGGCAGAAATGGTTAAAAATGGCTTGACGTACGTGAATGGAGATGAGCACTGTGAGGAACCACACTGGCATGTTAGATATCCATGGAGAGAGGATCCGGTTTCCTTGCCAAACAACAGAGGGGCTGTTGAAGCGACATTCCTCAGGACAGAAAAACAGCTGGCAAAGGAACCAGAATGGAAAGTTGCCTACGCAGCGCAAGTGCATGACATGGTCCATCGCAAAGCTGCAGTAAAGTTGTCAAATGAGGTGTTAAAGAGCTGGACCGGGCCAGTTTGGTACATCAGTCACCTAATCGCTCCAAATCCTCACTCAGTCACAACCCCAGTAAGGCTTGTCTGGAATAGCAGCCAAAAGTTTAGAGGTTTGAGCTTGAATGATCTGCTGTTCAAAGGTCCTGACGTGCTCAACCCCATTCGTGCTGTTCTGTTGAGGTTCCGTGCTGGAGTCTTTGCTGCCTTGGGCGATATACGGAAAATGTATAACTCTGTCTGGCTGGAAGAACGAGAAGTCCATCTGCACCGATTCCTCTGGCGTGATTCTGCAGGAGATGAGATTGAAGAATATGCTATAACAAGGGTAAATATTGGAGACAAACCGGCAGGCTGCATTGCTCAACTGGCTATGCGGGAGACCGCAAACTTAGCCATATTCAGTCACTTCAAGGAAGAGCGACGTGTGCTGCAAGAAGATGTTTATGTCGATGACATCCTGACTTCCCACAACAGCATGGATCAACTGAAACTCATCACGTCTAATGTCGAGCAGATCTTAAAAACTGGTGGATTCCACATCAAGCCCTGGCTATACTCCGATCAAAGTGGGAGGAAAGAGTCCAGAGACAAAGAGACTGAGCCACAGACTGTGTTCTTACCAAATCAGCTGACAGAAGAGGACAATAAAGCCCTTGGCCTGGGACACACAGTAAAAGATGACAAGCTTCATGTCGTGATTGCTGTAAACTTCTCAAAGAAGAAGAAAAAGATGAGACTTGGCCAAAATTTGTTGAAGGAGGAGGTAAGATCACAAACGCCAAATCCACTCACCAGAAGAGAACTTCTAAGTCAAGTCTCAGGGCTCTATGATCCACTAGGCTTGGTGACCCCTGCTAAGCAAAAAGGTGCAATTCTGGTGCGAAGAGCATTTCAAGAGGCAAAAGTTAACTATGGCCTAAGCGAGAATACCTGGGATGCAGCTTTGTCAGAAGGGCTCCGGGAGGATGCAATCAAGCTTCTGGAAGAGTATTCTGAGCTTGGGCAAGTACAATTTGTCAGATCCCTGACACCCCCAGATGCCGCCGCTGAACCCTTTGGCCATCACCTTCTCCGATGGCAGTGAACAAGCATATGGAGCAGTATTGTATTTGCGTTGGAGCTGCAGTCAAGACATTACTGTGAGGCTCGTCGAATCCAAGGCCAAACTAACCCCCCTTGACCATAAGGGCGACGCCGTAAAAGCGGAGGTGTGCGGAGCTGTATTTGCTGCCCGGTTAAAGAAATATTTCCAAAGGCATTGCAGGATTCAAGTTGAGAAGTGGTACCATCTTGTTGATAGCCAGACCATCTTGGGAGCAATACAGCGTGAAAGTTATGGTTACCAAACCTTTTTTGCGAATCGAATTGGAGAGATTCAAAGCAGCACTAACGTGCAGGATTGGTGGTGGGTTCCAGGGCCAATGAATATTGCAGACATGATCACGAGAGGGGCTGGCCCAAAAGATTTGGATAATGATTCTGAGTGGCAGTCAGGTCCGAAGTTCATCAGTCAACCAGTAAACGAGTGGCCAATTAGATCGGCTAAAGATGTTGCTGCGGCAGCCAGAGAAAACCTCACCAAGATCCAAAAGAAAGCGTTTGTTGCTGCGCTTACCAGAGCTCAGCTGAAGAAACAAGAGCCAGTGGAAAACCAGAGTTCAATCCGGATGGAGCCAAGTAGACCACCTGGTGGAATAACAGTTCAAAAGTTAATTGATGTGAAGAGATTCAGCAATCTAACACGGCCGATCAAGACAGTGGCATTGGTCTGGAGAGCTGCAAAGAAGTTCCTTCGAGTCAAGACAATGGACAAACTAAAGTGGGAGGCGGTATCTTCAGTTGGTATCATCACTCTCCAAGAGAGAAGAGATGCATTTAGGGACCTCTGCCTAGCAGTTCAAGAAGGTGTGACCTTCTCAAACACCACAATGGATCGACGGGTTGTGTACAGAGACATGGCAACTGGACTTCTGGTGTGTGGTGGCAGAGTTCAAGCCTTCCAGGAGGATCTCAAAGCTGTTCCCCTCGTACCCTTTGATGCCTGGATTTCAACCTTGTTGGCTCGTGAAGCTCATGATGAGGGGCATGATGGAGTGGCGGGCACCTTACTGAGGATGGGTAAAAGGGCATGGGTTTTGAGAGGAAGAAGGGTTGCTCAAAGAGTCGTTAACCGATGTGTCTCCTGCAAAAAGGCAAGAGTTAAAACATGTCAACAAGTAATGGGCAAGCTACCTGAAGAGAGAACGAGACCTTGTGCACCATTTGAGTTCACCGCCATCGATCTGTTTGGACCTTACCAAGTAAAGGACGATGTCAAGAGAAGAGCATCAATGAAAGTATGGGGAGTTGTCTTTTCCTGTATGGCAAGTAGAGCTATTCATACAGAGCTGGCTAATACGCTATCTACAGAGAGCTTCCTATTGGCATACCAGAGGTTTACTGCACTCAGAGGTCACCCCCGAAAGGTCTGGTCCGATCCAGGAACCAATTTCATTGGTGCAAAACCTGTACTGAAAGATCTGTATGGCTTCCTGGAAAGTCAAGACAAAGGAACCCTGGAAGAGTATGCAGTTAAGAATGGAACACAGTTTGTCTGGAAATTTCATCCAGCCGACTCACCACATCGGAACGGAGCTGCGGAAGCTGCAGTGCGTATTACAAAGAGAGCGCTCCAGAGTCTTGGAAAAGGGTCAGACCTCACTTTCAGTGAGTTTTTAACAGCACTTCAACTTGCAGCAAATCTTGCAAATGAACGTCCCATCGACGCAAGAGTTCAGAGCCGGGAGGGCTGCATACAATATGTTACGCCAAACACACTTTTGCTTGGTCGAGCCACACAGACAGGGGACTCCAAGACATTCGATTTTGCTAGCTATCCCTATAAGAGGTTACGAGAGATAACAACTCAAGTCAATTACTTTTGGAGATCCTGGAGCCAACTTGCTGGTCCAAATCTGTTTGTTCGGAACAAGTGGCATACAGCAGAGAGGAACGTCGCTGTTGGAGACATCGTCTGGCTATGCGATCAAAATGCACTAAGGGGACAGTTTAAGCTCGGGAGGGTCATTAGTGTAAACTCTGATCCAAGGGGCATCGTAAGGGATGTGAATGTTCGAGTTTCTCCAAACCATTGTGTCCCTGTCCAGAGGTCAACTGTCAGAGAATCTGCATCTTCTGATAGGAAGAGGGTCTGTCAGGGTACTGTGCTGCACAGGGACGTTAGACGACTTGTTGTTCTTCTCCCAATTGAAGAGCAGATGGAGAAAGAGTAAAGGCTACAAACAAAGCGGTTGCCTAGCTGTGCGATCTTCACAGAGAACTATGAAAGATCGAGTGGGAGGTGTTGCGGCAAACGGCGCGTCACTCCGCATTCCCTCATTAGTACCAGGTGAAGCTAATCTGAAATCAGTTGCGCGTGCACAGGCTGGATAAGGCAACACGCCGCTTCTATTGTTTGCGTGCACTGGGAACTAATGCTACGGCAGACAGCAGCGCTGGCTCAAGAAGTAGAGCTTGGTGTCTGTTTTGAACACTGTGCGGGACTGGGTACTCACCAAAAGAACTCTGGAGTGACAGCCGGTTTTTTACCTACAAGTAAATAAATGGATGGAAAAAATTCAAAGGCCTAATCATTGAGTGGAATCCAGTTTATAGCTTCAGATAGTGAGAAGAACCTATCTCTTTCAAGTGTGGGGAAAACGCACAGTCACATAAACGCTTGACAGTAAAAAACCGCCAGGATTGGAGGACCTTGAAACTCACCTGGAGGCCTGGGAGAAGAAAAGTAAACTGCTCTAGCATTATCCCAAAGTGTGCATTATTGTTCTGTTGATACAGCCGAAGGATATGGCGGAGACAAAGTCGTTAGAGCAGCTCAAAGCTGAAAGAACCAGTGCAAAAAGACTCTTTTCTCGGCTTGCCAATTCAGTTTCTAGGACACATTTGGACATGTGTGAGGAGGAGCTCAAAGAAAGTTTCAAAAATCTCTCACTACAGGCCACTAAAGTCATGGAAGCAAATGAGGACGTGGAGGCTGCCTTGATCGCAGAGGCTGAGCTGGATGAAGAGGATGAGCCAGCATTAAATCCGCAACAAAAGGCCGACCTAGAGAAGACGGCAAGTGAATGTGACCAGAGACTGAGGGAGGGAAAAGCTCTAATTTTGAAAACACTCTGGGCTAGTTTTGGGGATCCCCAAGCGTCCCTGGCTTTTCAAGTGGCAGAGACGGAGTGTGACCGGGTCCTTTCTGTTCAATCTTGTGCAAACCTGGAAGCATATGACTTCATGCTCAACCACCTGGGAGAATTGGTTAAAGCTGCAAGAGAAGCGCACGTCCGGTGGAATCGTTGGGCACCTTCTGCTGAGCAAAAAGACCTTAAAAGCCGTCTGAGGGAGCTTGAGGTTTGTCTACCAAAGCTGGTTTCCAGAAAGGCTGAATTCATTCAGGCAAAAGTCGAACAGGATTCTGAGAGAGCTGGTGCAGCCCATAGTTCTCCAAGGCCAGCCATCAAGTTGAAGCCTACTTCCCTTCCCAAGTTTGCTGGAAGTAAACGGGATTTTCATCGCTGGAGAAAGGAGTGGGAAGCTCTGCAAAAGCAAGGTGAACCTACTGGATCAAAAGAGGTGAAGAAATTTCAGCTCCTGGACAGTCTCGATGATAAAGTGGCCAGAGAGTTTCGACTTGCAGCTTATAATACAGCAGAAGAAATATTCCGTGTCCTGGAGAATCGCTTTGGGAATAAAGCCACTATTGCCTTGGAAATTGCAGAAGAGTTGCAAGCAATGCCACCAGTAAGAGGTCACCAAGCCAGGAAAATAGTGTAATTGATTCAAATGATTGAAAAAGCCCTTTATGATCTAGGTGAGCTTGGAGACACTGGTGCCATGAAAAACCCCTTGGTGACAAAATCCATTGAGAGCAAACTCCCTGAGTCACTGAAGAAGGAATGGTTGGTTTATATTGCTGATGAGAAGAATGCTGGTGTACAACAAGCTCGTTTCGACAAACTTCTCGAATTCCTCAAAACCCAGGAGGCAATATATGAGCAGCTGGAACAGTTAAGAGAAGATGAGCCCAGCAGGAAGGAGTCCAGGTCTGACCCAAGGCATGCCAGGACAAGAGCCACCGAATTGAGCAGTGATCCAGCAGGTTGTATTGTCTGTGGAGACAGCAAACACAAGAAGAAACTGTATTTCTGCAAGAAATTTAGGACCCTGAAACCTTCAGAGAAAGAGAATGTGATGAGGAGGCTCAGAGCATGCAAAAGATGTCTGGAAATCCATGAAGGAGCTGCATATTGCAAATCCACTTACTTGTGCAGGAATCTGGAGTGCAAAGACCAGCAGACCCCCGAGCATCATTATTACCTGTGTCCATATGCTGAAACCAGAAGGACACCCCAAAAAAGAACAAAAACTGGTTCGGTGGGAGGTGGAAAGTGCACAGAGTCTCAGGAGGAATTCCTCTCCAAGCTGTCACCTGAGTTGGCTCAGCAGTGTCGAGATGCATTCTGCAATTCAGCATTCAGGACCCTCAACTCTGGGGCACGCGAGCAGGGGCTACTAACAGAAAGTGGTTTGCAAGAATTTCCAGTTATCATGATGCTTCAATAGGTAACGGCTAATGCTGGACAAAAGGTTGGAACCTTGATTGATCTGGCCTCAGATACAAACTACATAACTCATAGAGTAGCAAATAAATTGAACCTTCGAAGTGAAGACGTTACTCTGGTGGTCCATGGAGTCGGTGGTATGAAGGTATCAGTTAAAACCAAGAGGTACCTGCTGAAGATCAGAGTTAGTACTCCCCGAGGCACTCTTAAGTCACACCAGTTAGTGTGTTATGGACTTGACAGTATTGCAGAGATCCATCGACATGTGACGGCCAAGAAGCTGCAAAGAATATTCCCTGATGTTCCACTGCATGAGCTGGTAAGACCCAGAGAAATCCAACTCCTGATAAGTCATAGGGAAGGACAGCTGGTGCCCCAGAAGATTTGTGCAGTTGGAGACCTTGTCCTCTGGGACGGCCCGCTGGGGAAAACTATCGGAGGTAGTCACCCTGACCTTTTTGAAGAGCTTGCTGTAACTGCACATATGTCAAAAACTCATTTTGCACGCTCAATGAGGACTGCAGCAGTTAAGTACGAAGAATTCACCTGTAAAAGTCCAGCTGATCATCAGTCTCCCATGTGTTCTGTTGCTCATTCTAGCACTGCAGCCCTCAAGCGAGATATCCTGGAATGGTGGAAGTGGGACGGCATTGGGGCCGCTTGCGAGCCCAAGTGCGGTGGTTGTCGCTGCGGGAATTGCCAGCCAGGGGGCAAAGAGATGACACTTGCTGAGGAAAGAGAGGCAGAAATGGTTAAAAATGGCTTGACGTACGTGAATGGAGATGAGCACTGTGAGGAACCACACTGGCATGTTAGATATCCATGGAGAGAGGATCCGGTTTCCTTGCCAAACAACAGAGGGGCTGTTGAAGCGACATTCCTCAGGACAGAAAAACAGCTGGCAAAGGAACCAGAATGGAAAGTTGCCTACGCAGCGCAAGTGCATGACATGGTCCATCGCAAAGCTGCAGTAAAGTTGTCAAATGAGGTGTTAAAGAGCTGGACCGGGCCAGTTTGGTACATCAGTCACCTAATCGCTCCAAATCCTCACTCAGTCACAACCCCAGTAAGGCTTGTCTGGAATAGCAGCCAAAAGTTTAGAGGTTTGAGCTTGAATGATCTGCTGTTCAAAGGTCCTGACGTGCTCAACCCCATTCGTGCTGTTCTGTTGAGGTTCCGTGCTGGAGTCTTTGCTGCCTTGGGCGATATACGGAAAATGTATAACTCTGTCTGGCTGGAAGAACGAGAAGTCCATCTGCACCGATTCCTCTGGCGTGATTCTGCAGGAGATGAGATTGAAGAATATGCTATAACAAGGGTAAATATTGGAGACAAACCGGCAGGCTGCATTGCTCAACTGGCTATGCGGGAGACCGCAAACTTAGCCATATTCAGTCACTTCAAGGAAGAGCGACGTGTGCTGCAAGAAGATGTTTATGTCGATGACATCCTGACTTCCCACAACAGCATGGATCAACTGAAACTCATCACGTCTAATGTCGAGCAGATCTTAAAAACTGGTGGATTCCACATCAAGCCCTGGCTATACTCCGATCAAAGTGGGAGGAAAGAGTCCAGAGACAAAGAGACTGAGCCACAGACTGTGTTCTTACCAAATCAGCTGACAGAAGAGGACAATAAAGCCCTTGGCCTGGGACACACAGTAAAAGATGACAAGCTTCATGTCATGATTGCTGTAAACTTCTCAAAGAAGAAGAAAAAGATGAGACTTGGCCAAAATTTGTTGAAGGAGGAGGTAAGATCACAAACGCCAAATCCACTCACCAGAAGAGAACTTCTAAGTCAAGTCTCAGGGCTCTATGATCCACTAGGCTTGGTGACCCCTGCTAAGCAAAAAGGTGCAATTCTGGTGCGAAGAGCATTTCAAGAGGCAAAAGTTAACTATGGCCTAAGCGAGAATACCTGGGATGCAGCTTTGTCAGAAGGGCTCCGGGAGGATGCAATCAAGCTTCTGGAAGAGTATTCTGAGCTTGGGCAAGTACAATTTGTCAGATCCCTGACACCCCCAGATGCCGCCGCTGAACCCTTTGGCCATCACCTTCTCCGATGGCAGTGAACAAGCATATGGAGCAGTATTGTATTTGCGTTGGAGCTGCAGTCAAGACATTACTGTGAGGCTCGTCGAATCCAAGGCCAAACTAACCCCCCTTGACCATAAGGGCGACGCCGTAAAAGCGGAGGTGTGCGGAGCTGTATTTGCTGCCCGGTTAAAGAAATATTTCCAAAGGCATTGCAGGATTCAAGTTGAGAAGTGGTACCATCTTGTTGATAGCCAGACCATCTTGGGAGCAATACAGCGTGAAAGTTATGGTTACCAAACCTTTTTTGCGAATCGAATTGGAGAGATTCAAAGCAGCACTAACGTGCAGGATTGGTGGTGGGTTCCAGGGCCAATGAATATTGCAGACATGATCACGAGAGGGGCTGGCCCAAAAGATTTGGATAATGATTCTGAGTGGCAGTCAGGTCCGAAGTTCATCAGTCAACCAGTAAACGAGTGGCCAATTAGATCGGCTAAAGATGTTGCTGCGGCAGCCAGAGAAAACCTCACCAAGATCCAAAAGAAAGCGTTTGTTGCTGCGCTTACCAGAGCTCAGCTGAAGAAACAAGAGCCAGTGGAAAACCAGAGTTCAACCCGGATGGAGCCAAGTAGACCACCTGGTGGAATAACAGTTCAAAAGTTAATTGATGTGAAGAGATTCAGCAATCTAACACGGCCGATCAAGACAGTGGCATTGGTCTGGAGAGCTGCAAAGAAGTTCCTTCGAGTCAAGACAATGGACAAACTAAAGTGGGAGGCGGTATCTTCAGTTGGTATCATCACTCTCCAAGAGAGAAGAGATGCATTTAGGGACCTCTGCCTAGCAGTTCAAGAAGGTGTGACCTTCTCAAACACCACAATGGATCGACGGGTTGTGTACAGAGACATGGCAACTGGACTTCTGGTGTGTGGTGGCAGAGTTCAAGCCTTCCAGGAGGATCTCAAAGCTGTTCCCCTCGTACCCTTTGATGCCTGGATTTCAACCTTGTTGGCTCGTGAAGCTCATGATGAGGGGCATGATGGAGTGGCGGGCACCTTACTGAGGATGGGTAAAAGGGCATGGGTTTTGAGAGGAAGAAGGGTTGCTCAAAGAGTCGTTAACCGATGTGTCTCCTGCAAAAAGGCAAGAGTTAAAACATGTCAACAAGTAATGGGCAAGCTACCTGAAGAGAGAACGAGACCTTGTGCACCATTTGAGTTCACCGCCATCGATCTGTTTGGACCTTACCAAGTAAAGGACGATGTCAAGAGAAGAGCATCAATGAAAGTATGGGGAGTTGTCTTTTCCTGTATGGCAAGTAGAGCTATTCATACAGAGCTGGCTAATACGCTATCTACAGAGAGCTTCCTATTGGCATACCAGAGGTTTACTGCACTCAGAGGTCACCCCCGAAAGGTCTGGTCCGATCCAGGAACCAATTTCATTGGTGCAAAACCTGTACTGAAAGATCTGTATGGCTTCCTGGAAAGTCAAGACAAAGGAACCCTGGAAGAGTATGCAGTTAAGAATGGAACAGAGTTTGTCTGGAAATTTCATCCAGCCGACTCACCACATCGGAACGGAGCTGCGGAAGCTGCAGTGCGTATTACAAAGAGAGCGCTCCAGAGTCTTGGAAAAGGGTCAGACCTCACTTTCAGTGAGTTTTTAACAGCACTTCAACTTGCAGCAAATCTTGCAAATGAACGTCCCATAGACGCAAGAGTTCAGAGCCGGGAGGGCTGCATACAATATGTTACGCCAAACACACTTTTGCTTGGTCGAGCCAGACAGACAGGGGACTCCAAGACATTCGATTTTGCTAGCTATCCCTATAAGAGGTTACGAGAGATAACAACTCAAGTCAATTACTTTTGGAGATCCTGGAGCCAACTTGCTGGTCCAAATCTGTTTGTTCGGAACAAGTGGCATACAGCAGAGAGGAACGTCGCTGTTGGAGACATCGTCTGGCTATGCGATCAAAATGCACTAAGGGGACAGTTTAAGCTCGGGAGGGTCATTAGTGTAAACTCTGATCCAAGGGGCATCGTAAGGGATGTGAATGTTCGAGTTTCTCCAAACCATTGTGTCCCTGTCCAGAGGTCAACTGTCAGAGAATCTGCATCTTCTGATAGGAAGAGGGTCTGTCAGGGTACTGTGCTGCACAGGGACGTTAGACGACTTGTTGTTCTTCTCCCAATTGAAGAGCAGATGGAGAAAGAGTAAAGGCTACAAACAAAGCGGTTGCCTAGCTGTGCGATCTTCACAGAGAACTATGAAAGATCGAGTGGGAGGTGTTGCGGCAAACGGCGCGTCACTCTGCATTCCCTCATTAGTACCAGGTGAAGCTAATCTGAAATCAGTTGCGCGTGCACAGGCTGGATAAGGCAACACGCCGCTTCTATTGTTTGCGTGCACTGGGAACTAATGCTACGGCAGACAGCAGCGCTGGCTCAAGAAGTAGAGCTTGGTGTCTGTTTTGAACACTGTGCGGGACTGGGTACTCACCAAAAGAACTCTGGAGTGACAGCCGGTTTTTTACCTACAAGTAAATAAATGGATGGAAAAAATGCAAAGGCCTAATCATTGAGTGGAATCCAGTTTATAGCTTCAGATAGTGAGAAGAACCTATCTCTTTCAAGTGTGGGGAAAACGCACAGTCACATAAACGCTTGACAGTAAAAAACCGCCAGGATTGGAGGACCTTGAAACTCACCTGGAGGCCTGGGAGAAGAAAAGTAAACTGCTCTAGCATTATCCCAAAGTGTGCATTATTGTTCTGTTGATACAGCCGAAGGATATGGCGGAGACAAAGTCGTTAGAGCAGCTCAAAGCTGAAAGAACCAGTGCAAAAAGACTCTTTTCTCGGCTTGCCAATTCAGTTTCTAGGACACATTTGGACATGTGTGAGGAGGAGCTCAAAGAAAGTTTCAAAAATCTCTCACTACAGGCCACTAAAGTCATGGAAGCAAATGAGGACGTGGAGGCTGCCTTGATCGCAGAGGCTGAGCTGGATGAAGAGGATGAGCCAGCATTAAATCCGCAACAAAAGGCTGACCTAGAGAAGACGGCAAGTGAATGTGACCAGAGACTGAGGGAGGGAAAAGCTCTAATTTTGAAAACACTCTGGGCTAGTTTTGGGGATCCCCAAACGTCCCTGGCTTTTCAAGTGGCAGAGACGGAGTGTGACCGGGTCCTTTCTGTTCAATCTTGTGCAAACCTGGAAGCATATGACTTCATGCTCAACCACCTGGGAGAATTGGTTAAAGCTGCAAGAGAAGCGCACGTCCGGTGGAATCGTTGGGCACCTTCTGCTGAGCAAAAAGACCTTAAAAGCCGTCTGAGGGAGCTTGAGGTTTGTCTACCAAAGCTGGTTTCCAGAAAGGCTGAATTCATTCAGGCAAAAGTCGAACAGGATTCCGAGAGAGCTGGTGCAGCCCATAGTTCTCCAAGGCCAGCCATCAAGTTGAAGCCTACTTCCCTTCCCAAGTTTGCTGGAAGTAAACGGGATTTTCATCGCTGGAGAAAGGAGTGGGAAGCTCTGCAAAAGCAAGGTGAACCTACTGGATCAAAAGAGGTGAAGAAATTTCAGCTCCTGGACAGTCTCGATGATAAAGTGGCCAGAGAGTTTCGACTTGCAGCTTATAATACAGCAGAAGAAATATTCCGTGTCCTGGAGAATCGCTTTGGGAATAAAGCCACTATTGCCTTGGAAATTGCAGAAGAGTTGCAAGCAATGCCACCAGTAAGAGGTCACCAAGCCAGGAAAATAGTGTAATTGATTCAAATGATTAAAAAAAACCCTTTATGATCTAGGTGAGCTTGGAGACACTGGTGCCATGAAAAACCCCTTGGTGACAAAATCCATTGAGAGCAAACTCCCTGAGTCACTGAAGAAGGAATGGTTGGTTTATATTGCTGATGAGAAGAATGCTGGTGTACAACAAGCTCGTTTCGACAAACTTCTCGAATTCCTCAAAACCCAGGAGGCAATATATGAGCAGCTGGAACAGTTAAGAGAAGATGAGCCCAGCAGGAAGGAGTCCAGGTCTGACCCAAGGCATGCCAGGACAAGAGCCACCGAATTGAGCAGTGATCCAGCAGGTTGTATTGTCTGTGGAGACAGCAAACACAAGAAGAAACTGTATTTCTGCAAGAAATTTAGGACCCTGAAACCTTCAGAGAAAGAGAATGTGATGAGGAGGCTCAGAGCATGCAAAAGATGTCTGGAAATCCATGAAGGAGCTGCATATTGCAAATCCACTTACTTGTGCAGGAATCTGGAGTGCAAAGACCAGCAGACCCCCGAGCATCATTATTACCTGTGTCCATATGCTGAAACCAGAAGGACACCCCAAGAAAGAACAAAAACTGGTTCGGTGGGAGGTGGAAAGTGCACAGAGTCTCAGGAGGAATTCCTCTCCAAGCTGTCACCTGAGTTGGCTCAGCAGTGTCGAGATGCATTCTGCAATTCAGCATTCAGGACCCTCAACTCTGGGGCACGCGAGCAGGGGCTACTGACAGAAAGTGGTTTGCAAGAATTTCCAGTTATCATGATGCTTCAATAGGTAACGGCTAATGCTGGACAAAAGGTTGGAACCTTGATTGATCTGGCCTCAGATACAAACTACATAACTCATAGAGTAGCAAATAAATTGAACCTTCGAAGTGAAGACGTTACTCTGGTGGTCCATGGAGTCGGTGGTATGAAGGTATCAGTTAAAACCAAGAGGTACCTGCTGAAGATCAGAGTTAGTACTCCCCGAGGCACTCTTAAGTCACACCAGTTAGTGTGTTATGGACTTGACAGTATTGCAGAGATCCATCGACATGTGACGGCCAAGAAGCTGCAAAGAATATTCCCTGATGTTCCACTGCATGAGCTGGTAAGACCCAGAGAAATCCAACTCCTGATAAGTCATAGGGAAGGACAGCTGGTGCCCCAGAAGATTCGTGCAGTTGGAGACCTTGTCCTCTGGGACGGCCCGCTGGGGAAAACTATCGGAGGTAGTCACCCTGACCTTTTTGAAGAGCTTGCTGTGACTGCACATATGTCAAAAACTCATTTTGCACGCTCAATGAGGACTGCAGCAGTTAAGTACGAAGAATTCACCTGTAAAAGTCCAGCTGATCATCAGTCTCCCATGTGTTCTGTTGCTCATTCTAGCACTGCAGCCCTCAAGCGAGATATCCTGGAATGGTGGAAGTGGGACGGCATTGGGGCCGCTTGCGAGCCCAAGTGCGGTGGTTGTCGCTGCGGGAATTGCCAGCCAGGGGGCAAAGAGATGACACTTGCTGAGGAAAGAGAGGCAGAAATGGTTACAAATGGCTTGACGTATGTGAATGGAGATGAGCACTGTGAGGAACCACACTGGCATGTTAGATATCCATGGAGAGAGGATCCGGTTTCCTTGCCAAACAACAGAGGGGCTGTTGAAGCGACATTCCTCAGGACAGAAAAACAGCTGGCAAAGGAACCAGAATGGAAAGTTGCCTACGCAGCGCAAGTGCATGACATGGTCCATCGCAAAGCTGCAGTAAAGTTGTCAAATGAGGTGTTAAAGAGCTGGACCGGGCCAGTTTGGTACATCAGTCACCTAATCGCTCCAAATCCTCACTCAGTCACAACCCCAGTAAGGCTTGTCTGGAATAGCAGCCAAAAGTTTAGAGGTTTGAGCTTGAATGATCTGCTGTTCAAAGGTCCTGACGTGCTCAACCCCATTCGTGCTGTTCTGTTGAGGTTCCGTGCTGGAGTCTTTGCCGCCTTGGGCGATATACGGAAAATGTATAACTCTGTCTGGCTGGAAGAACGAGAAGTCCATCTGCACCGATTCCTCTGGCGTGATTCTGCAGGAGATGAGATTGAAGAATATGCTATAACAAGGGTAAATATTGGAGACAAACCGGCAGGCTGCATTGCTCAACTGGCTATGCGGGAGACCGCAAACGTACCCATATTCAGTCACTTCAAGGAAGAGCGACGTGTGCTGCAAGAAGATGTTTATGTCGATGACATCCTGACTTCCCACAACAGCATGGATCAACTGAAACTCATCACGTCTAATGTCGAGCAGATCTTAAAAACTGGTGGATTCCACATCAAGCCCTGGCTATACTCCGATCAAAGTGGGAGGAAAGAGTCCAGAGACAAAGAGACTGAGCCACAGACTGTGTTCTTACCAAATCAGCTGACGGAAGAGGACAATAAAGCCCTTGGCCTGGGATACACAGTAAAAGATGACAAGCTTCATGTCATGATTGCTGTAAACTTCTCAAAGAAGAAGAAAAAGATGAGACTTGGCCAAAATTTGTTGAAGGAGGAGGTAAGATCACAAACGCCAAATCCACTCACCAGAAGAGAACTTCTAAGTCAAGTCTCAGGGCTCTATGATCCACTAGGCTTGGTGACCCCTGCTAAGCAAAAAGGTGCAATTCTGGTGCGAAGAGCATTTCAAGAGGCAAAAGTTAACTATGGCCTAAGCGAGAATACCTGGGATGCAGCTTTGTCAGAAGGGCTCCGGGAGGATGCAATCAAGCTTCTGGAAGAGTATTCTGAGCTTGGGCAAGTACAATTTGTCAGATCCCTGACACCCCCAGATGCCGCCGCTGAACCCTTTGGCATCACCTTCTCCGATGGCAGTGAACAAGCATATGGAGCAGTATTGTATTTGCGTTGGAGCTGCAGTCAAGACATTACTGTGAGGCTCGTCGAATCCAAGGCCAAACTAACCCCCCTTGACCACAAGGGCGACGCCGTAAAAGCGGAGGTGTGCGGAGCTGTATTTGCTGCCCGGTTAAAGAAATATTTCCAAAGGCATTGCAGGATTCAAGTTGAGAAGTGGTACCATCTTGTTGATAGCCAGACCATCTTGGGAGCAATACAGCGTGAAAGTTATGGTTACCAAACCTTTTTTGCGAATCGAATTGGAGAGATTCAAAGCAGCACTAACGTGCAGGATTGGTGGTGGGTTCCAGGGCCAATGAATATTGCAGACATTATCACGAGAGGGGCTGGCCCAAAAGATTTGGATAATGATTCTGAGTGGCAGTCAGGTCCGAAGTTCATCAGTCAACCAGTAAACGAGTGGCCAATTAGATCGGCTAAAGATGTTGCTGCGGCAGCCAGAGAAAACCTCACCAAGAGCCAAAAGAAAGCGTTTGTTGCTGCGCTTACCAGAGCTCAGCTGAAGAAACAAGAGCCAGTGGAAAACCAGAGTTCAACCCGGATGGAGCCAAGTAGACCACCTGGTGGAATAACAGTTCAAAAGTTAATTGATGTGAAGAGATTCAGCAATCTAACACGGCCGATCAAGACAGTGGCATTGGTCTGGAGAGCTGCAAAGAAGTTCCTTCGAGTCAAGACAATGGACAAACTAAAGTGGGAGGCGGTATCTTCAGTTGGTATCATCACTCTCCAAGAGAGAAGAGATGCATTTAGGGACCTCTGCCTAGCAGTTCAAGAAGGTGTGACCTTCTCAAACACCACAATGGATCGACTAGTTGTGTACAGAGACATGGCAACTGGACTTCTGGTGTGTGGTGGTGGCAGAGTTCAAGCCTTCCAGGAGGATCTCAAAGCTGTTCCCCTCGTACCCTTTGATGCCTGGATTTCAACCTTGTTGGCTCGTGAAGCTCATGATGAGGGGCATGATGGA